>NW_017306473.1:1017908-1051978 GCF_000935625.1 Nanorana parkeri
GACCAGGAGAGCGGAGGATCGTCCGGACCGGGGAAGCCGACGGATCGGCAGAAGAGGAGGCCAGGACATCAGCGGAGGTAAGGGGGGCAGCGTATTCGTAACCCGGGTACTGCCTGTATAAGCATTACATACATATTCATACAAGATCTTCCCTGTTGGCATATGGACATCTTCAGCAACACTGTACAAACCTTTTCATTTATAACTTCTCCAGTCTCATTAGCTTGAACTTTCGTACCCCCGCGAGCAGGCTTGCTCCATTCCACCAACGGATCATGTAAGAATGGTTTGAGTACACTGGAAAACAATGGTAATGTGCTTGTTATGCTTTAATATACAGTATATAGGAAGGAAGCATTATTCAATGTTGTTCTAATCATTGGTGTAATATCTAATTATGAGCACTATTTTCTGGGCTGCCAAAATACATAGGAGAAAATGATAGGAATTTGCTGTAAGTAATGTAACTTTTAGTTAAGTTTAGGAACATTTTAATCACACAAGAATGGCCACAGGATACAATGGCAGACACACATATTGATAAGCAAAAGCTTTGACTGTGTTCTAGCACAGCAATGTATCTTCACATTTAAACTGGAGAATAGCCTTTTTTTTTTTAAATTATTATTATTATTTTTGCTATAAATGACTGGTTTTAGAACCCCACAATTTAGTATCATCTGGATTAAAAGAATTCAGAATGTGGTCCTAATGAAAGTTTTTGTAGTGTGTGTAAAATTTATTTTTAGTCATATGTCAACTAAAGGGCCAGTGTTCAACAGCCACATACACATCTCTCAGTGTAGAAGACATTGGCATTTCTTTAGGGGAAACTAGCAGGTTAGACATACGAGAGCTACACTTGCAGACTAGATATTTAAAGTGCATGCTTTGGCCTGTCAACATTCTATTTCCTTCTCTACTTACTAAGTTACTGACCTGCAGCTAGTGAAGTTTTCTAAATAAGACCACACTTAGTAAAGGAAGGATAATGATGACAGCCTCAGAGCTCCAACCTTCAAAAAACTCAGAAATGGCTGCCCTCACCTGCCATTTACGCAGGATAACACCATCTATATCTAAGGGGTATTTATAATAGGGTGAATGTGCACCAGCAAATATCAAGGCCTGTGAATAGCCAGATAATGGCTGTAAAGACAGGCTTTAACCCTGCCATTGGATTTGCCAGCCTGAAATCTCCATATTTCTGTGATTTTACTTAGTGTCAGAAGTGGAAGGATTAAATTACATTTTTATTTAAGTAAAAAGATTAAGAAAACCAAAAGCATTCCACTCCCTTAAACAAACCAGCACATTATGTGCATTTGTTCCCTTAGCAAGCATACATGATTAATTAATATGCATATCAAATATGGAATTGTAGTCAGTGCTGTCATGGAGAATAGTAGGGACACATCTCCACAAAATTCCCTGCTCACTAAAAAACATTGCAATGGCGGAATCCCCGTTACTCCTACACCAAGAGGATCTTTTGCGCCCTCTTTTAGGATCCTGCGCCACAGAAGACTGACTGGGGGACATTTTAGATACTTCTGGAACCTTGAAGATATTAGTTAAAACAAGAACACTGAATTTATTTTGCAAGCATGTAATATTTTTGTAATTTTGCTTTTTCAAACCTACATGCGCAATAATGGTCCAAAGGACTTCTAAAACCAGTTCACCAGGGGAAGTATAACACCTATGTGGGTAGATGGAACATGAGCATTCTCCCCCTTGTTAGCACCCTCTCCTGGGCACTATGGGTGATAAAATGCTTCATCCCTATCAGCTTTGGGCACTGCCACTTTGGGAGAAGGTACCCTCTTTTTGGATAACCTCTTAAATTGCCTCCCCGACGATAAGGATATGTGCTTGCTGCACACTTGCTATGGACACACTGTCCCATATGCCTGGCAGGTTTTGTCTAGGAAAGGGTCACACTCTTTTCTTCTCTTAAAACATATAGAAAAACCCCCCACAAAACTAACAACCCTAGATGTGCTTAATCTGTGATAACCCATGTTAAATACAGTCATTAATATTAACAAAATGCTGCCATTTGGGATACTGGTAAACAAAACACAATAAAAGAGAACTATGGCCAAACCTTTTTTGGCCGTAGTTCTCTTTAGGGTCACAGGAGGACATTTCCTAATGTACTCTTGTGACCCAAAACTTCTCATATAGCGTGAAATAGCTGACAGCACAGAGCCACGCTGCAGTCGGGATCTACTCCGCTGCCTGATTGCCAGCTGGCTCTGCCTCTCTATAGACAGAACCCGCTGTGTCTGCTCCCTCCCCTTTCTATCCCTCCAGCCAGCGCTGGAGAAACAGAGAGGGGAGAATGCCTGTGGAGAGCAGCGATTTGTGATTGCTTAGTTCTAGATCTATAAAGCCAACGTGTGAAAGCTGCAGTTTCTCACGTCGGCTAACTTTGTGAATGAGTGTATTTCACTCATCCCATTGTTCTCCTTTAAACCAGCCTCTGTATAATCCCACCTACAAATGTTAAGACTTTTGTGAGAAAGCCATGCATAAGGCCAAAAACAGAGGGGTGGGACCTGTGTCCTCAGAAAACTCCAAGATACAAATTTTATGGTAAATACAATAACCCCTTTTATTCTATTGTCTGTTGAGGAACACAGGAATAGTAGATAATGTTAGACCAATAGGATGTGAATTCAAGGAGAAAGACTGTACCTAAGAACTGTAACAGTGAAACCTGCAATAGTACGGGAACTTGATCAATTAGCAATGTGGTCAACAGAAAAAGAAAAAAGGCTTAACCCCTTCGTGACTGACGATGTACAGTGTACGTCGCCAGCATCGGGGATGTTTAAACAGACTCCCGGCGACTTTTGCCGCCGGGAGTCTGTTTAAACTTGTAAAAAATCTTAATTTTTGGCTTTTTTAGGCTGAAGGAGTAAATATTGTAATCCAAAATGTACTCATTTAATCCAAAATGCACTCTAAGCCTGTAGTTGCTTCTTTAAAATGATGGGAGGGGCTAAGCACCACAATGAGGAGAGATTCCGACAATTTTGTCAGGATCCTCCCCACTGATCTCTGGCCACTTTGACTGGCGGCGCTTCTTGTGAGCTGCTGCACATCCACAGATAGATGGGTATGTGCAAGCTCTGTCCCCACAGCTCTCTCCCTGCCTCCACGTCCCCGTCCTCTGTGCAAGCCCATATATGGTGAATGTTATCACTAGGGATGCCTGCCGGCTTGTTTACAAAGAGAAACAAGCTGACAAGCATCTGATTAATAGTTGTTACGATGGCAACGGCTGCAGGGAGAGAGAGAGGAGGGAGAGAGATGGAAAGAGCGGGGAGAGAGAGAGGGGGAAAGAGCGGGGAGAGAGAGGGGGGAAAGAGCGGGGAGAGAGAGGGGGGAAGGAGCGGGGAGAGGGAGAGGAGCGGGAGTGAGAAGGGGGGAAAGAGAGAGAGGGGGGGAGAGGGAGAGGAGCGGGAGTGAGAAGGGGGGAAAGAGAGAGAGGGGGGGAGAGGGAGAGGAGCGGGAGTGAGAAGGGGGGAAAGAGAGAGAGGGGGGGAGAGGGAGAGGAGCGGGAGTGAGAAGGGGGGAAAGAGAGAGAGGGGGGGAGAGGGAGAGGAGCGGGAGTGAGAAGGGGGGAAAGAGAGAGAGGGGGGGAGAGGGAGAGGAGCGGGAGTGAGAAGGGGGGAAAGAGAGAGAGGGGGGGAGAGGGAGAGGAGCGGGAGTGAGAAGGGGGGAAAGAGAGAGAGGGGGGGAGAGGGAGAGGAGCGGGAGTGAGAAGGGGGGAAAGAGAGAGAGGGGGGGAGAGGGAGAGGAGCGGGAGTGAGAAGGGGGGAAAGAGAGAGAGGGGGGGAGAGGGAGAGGAGCGGGAGTGAGAAGGGGGGAAAGAGAGAGAGGGGGGGAGAGGGAGAGGAGCGGGAGTGAGAAGGGGGGAAAGAGAGAGAGGGGGGGAGAGGGAGAGGAGCGGGAGTGAGAAGGGGGGAAAGAGAGAGAGGGGGGGAGAGGGAGAGGAGCGGGAGTGAGAAGGGGGGAAAGAGAGAGAGGGGGGGAGAGGGAGAGGAGCGGGAGTGAGAAGGGGGGAAAGAGAGAGAGGGGGGGAGAGGGAGAGGAGCGGGAGTGAGAAGGGGGGAAAGAGAGAGAGGGGGGGAGAGGGAGAGGAGCGGGAGTGAGAAGGGGGGAAAGAGAGAGAGGGGGGGAGAGGGAGAGGAGCGGGAGTGAGAAGGGGGGAAAGAGAGAGAGGGGGGGAGAGGGAGAGGAGCGGGAGTGAGAAGGGGGGAAAGAGAGAGAGGGGGGGAGAGGGAGAGGAGCGGGAGTGAGAAGGGGGGAAAGAGAGAGAGGGGGGGAGAGGGAGAGGAGCGGGAGTGAGAAGGGGGGAAAGAGAGAGAGGGGGGGAGAGGGAGAGGAGCGGGAGTGAGAAGGGGGGAAAGAGAGAGAGGGGGGGAGAGGGAGAGGAGCGGGAGTGAGAAGGGGGGAAAGAGAGAGAGGGGGGGAGAGGGAGAGGAGCGGGAGTGAGAAGGGGGGAAAGAGAGAGAGGGGGGGAGAGGGAGAGGAGCGGGAGTGAGAAGGGGGGAAAGAGAGAGAGGGGGGGAGAGGGAGAGGAGCGGGAGTGAGAAGGGGGGAAAGAGAGAGAGGGGGGGAGAGGGAGAGGAGCGGGAGTGAGAAGGGGGGAAAGAGAGAGAGGGGGGGAGAGGGAGAGGAGCGGGAGTGAGAAGGGGGGAAAGAGAGAGAGGGGGGGAGAGGGAGAGGAGCGGGAGTGAGAAGGGGGGAAAGAGAGAGAGGGGGGGAGAGGGAGAGGAGCGGGAGTGAGAAGGGGGGAAAGAGAGAGAGGGGGGGAGAGGGAGAGGAGCGGGAGTGAGAAGGGGGGAAAGAGAGAGAGGGGGGGAGAGGGAGAGGGGGGGGGGGGGAGAAGGGGAAAAGAGCGGGGAGAAAGAGAGGGGAACGAGCGGGGAGAAAGAGAAGGAAACGAGCGGGGAGAAAGAGAGGGGAACGAGCGGGGAGAAAGAGAGGAACGAGCGGGGAGAAAGAGAGGAACGAGCGGGGAGAAAGAGAGAGGAACGAGCGGGGAGAGAGAGAGGGGAACGAGCGGGGAGACTGTCAGCGGTTCTTACCATGACTTGCCGCTGCCAGTCCCATCACTTAGATTTTTTTTTTTTTAAAGAAAATCTGTGGGCGGGCTCCATTAACTGTCAACGCCCCCTAAGAGGAAAGGAGCTTGGAGCAGGACTGCAGGCGGCCGTTTCTGTATTTTGTGATGAGTTTATCTCGGATGTGCTGTGACTTTGGAAATCAGGAACACTGCTAATAGAGTAAAGGTAAGGAGTATATTTATTTGGCATTAGGTCATAATTCTCTTTTAAGCATACAGTACCTAACCCTTGACTTCAGGGAAAGGAAAATAATTTGACTTCAGCGAGATGAAGATCCCGGCAATGTAATAAAAAGGTTATTTAATAATACTACCAACAAGTCCATAAAGGAAAAGGGGAGGTGGTAAGGTAACTTAAAAAGGGAGAATAGGCAAGAAGTAGGAGAAAGAGAATAGAATCTGTCTAACCAACTGCAGTAAATCTCTTGTCAGAACATAGTCCTGCAGGTGTAGGAAAAAGTATTAATTGAGGAGCAAAGGGATGTAATCCTAGAGTAAATACTAGAAAACTTTCTCCTTGAATAAAAAAAAGAAGGTCTCTAAAAACACAGGTCCCCAAAGGGACCTTCAGGATTACTCCTTCCTCTTGAGGAAACCCAGCAGATTAACAACATGACATTCCCAGTGAATTTATTGAGTTCAGGGCATGTACAACATAAGAGATTAATTATAACTGGCAGGAGAAGAGATCACCTTTGAGTAGAGCTCTCACCGACTAGGGAGAGACACGTTGATAAAGGGATTCGACACTATGGAAATAGTGTGGAGATGAATGACATACTAAAAGGGAGTCCAGCTGGGGAATAAGGTTGCCCTGACTAAGAAGGGGAGTTCTGGCACCTTCATAGAGGAGAACTTACAGCTAAAGAAGAATGTGAGATGAGAGAATGACCAAGAAATGTCAATTTTGGAAAATCGTACTAGGGGATACTTCTGAATGAAGAAGTCCATCAAGAGGAAGAGCAAAGCAAAAGTAACCTAGCCAAGTATTATAACTTGGAAAAAAGTCTTAGCAATTCCACAGACCCTGAAAAGGTATACAGGAAAGTATCCTGTATATGTCCAGAAGACCAAATCCAGAGAACAGATTGCATATGAGGATTGTAGAGCAAGGATCTGCTTCTTGCACTAAGTGCCCTTGGAAAAAAAGGTTCCATCAGAAATTGTTACGGGCGCAGTATAGTCATTTCCACATTCTGAAAAAGAATAAGAGGAACTGATGTTTTAGACTACCATGTAGGTCAAAACTTCTGTGAAGAGACAGGTTAAATGAGAGATAAGCACCTTAATAGGTGCAATCATCCGGAACTCCTTTATAATGAGTAGTGTAAAGAAAAATTGGTATAGTATTCTGCAACATAGGATCCTACCACCGTAGGAAGACTTAGGGTCTGGGGAAACCAAAACAATTCGGGATAATGTACATTAGAATACAAAAACTCTATTGTAAGAGACAACAATTGTTAAATGAGAAATGCTGGGTAAGAGCATGGCAAGTTTGTCATCAAATCTTTCATTTATGGTATATGGCCACTATATTTATGCTCTGCTTACCAAGAACAGTCCAACATGATTGTCAAATAATTACTATTATTTAGAAATGGTAAACAAACAGTATAATACAGGATTTATATAGCGCCAACAGTTTGCGCAGCGCTTTACAGTATAAGGAAGACATTACAATCACAATACAATTCAAGACAAGATGGTAAGGAGGGCCCTGCCCCCGTGGGCTTACAATCTAAAAGGGAGGGGGGAAGTAATACATGAGGAGGTAGCTGTGTAGGGATGAATTGTCTAGTGAGTAGTTAGGTTGACGTGGGATAGGCTTCCCTGAAGAGATGTCTTAAGGCAGGGGTGGCAAACTCAAATTCATCGGGGGCCGCATCAGCAGTATGGTTACCCTCAACAAAGAGTTCCAGAGGATGGGAGAGACTCTAGTGAAGTCCTTGAGATATATCTGGGGACAGAGTTGTGGATGGCTTTGTAAGTGGTTGTTAATATTTTGAATTGTATCCTATGAGGGGAGGGATGGATGGTTGTGTTATCAATCTCAAGGGAAAAGTTGGGGGAAGGTGCAAGGGCGGGAGGAAATATCATGAGCTCAGTTTTTGAAAGGTTGAGTTTTAAGAAGTGTTGCGACATCAAGACGGATATGTCGGATAGTAGATTAGTGACACACAAGGACACTGAGGGGGAGAGTTGTGGAGTAGAAAGATATATTTGAGTGTCATCGGCATAGAGATGGTATTGGAAGCCATGTGAGGTTATTAACTGACCAAGGAAGGAAGTATAGATAGAGAAGAGGAGGGGTCCAAGGACAGAGCCCTGGGGGGACACCAACAGAAAGAGGAGGAGTTAGATTTGTAGGTGACACTAAAGGAGCGCTTAGATAGGTAGGAGGAGAACCACAAGAGAGCAGAGTCTTGTAGGCCAAGCGAGTGGAGTTTTTTGAGGAGGAGCAGGTGGTCCACAGTGTCAAAAGCAGCAGAAAGGTCTAAGGCCCCATTCACACTTGTGATATTGCAAATCGCGGGTTTGTCGCGCGATTGTCATTTTCCACGCCATATCGTGCAAATTTTCGTATTGGGCTGAGTACAATCGCGCGGCATCCCCGCGAAAAAAGGGCCATGCGACAGTGACTAGCTACAGGCAGCATGGAGCTGTAAATGGGAACAGCTCCATTGACATGCATTGGACTTAGTACACAGAGCGATATCGCGCGATAAAGTGCTCAGTGTGAGAGTCTAATAGCAAGAGTGAGTAGTTTTTTTTTCCCAACCTATTTAAAAGGTGTATTTTTCATGGATTATTAAATAAATATCCAGAAAACATGAGTTTGCAACCAAAAGAACATTAGCAACAGAAAAAGAAGGAAAACGCACTGCAAAAGTCCAATACATGCTTTACCCCTCGATGTAGATAATGGAACACTGCAATCTCCTTCAAGATAAGTTTGTACACATCAAGTGTAAGCATCAGCATGAACATCTTCAAGGATATGGCAGTGTGCCAGCTCATCATCTACATACAAAACAAAAGAAGGTAAATCTTTATCATGGGTAAAATCACATTTACCTCATAAGTGGTTCTCTCTGGTCTCTCATCAGTCTCATGGTGACTTCACAGGCACGTCTAAAAAGACCTTCTGTGCCCATAGGACCCATCCCATTAACCATGTTATGTGTCAGCCGGAATGGAACAATTTCAGGAACTTCAAATGTTTCACCCTAATAGAAACATACAGCTTATCAATATGTATCACAAGATAATTCATATAAAACATTATAATCTTTAGAACGTCATTTGGGACAAGGCTCTAAAGACCTTATACAAAGCGTCTTCTCAAAGTACTGGGATCTCTGCCATTGCAATGTATTTGTGAGGGATTAGTTATGAAATGACAGGGCCACAGGTTTCCATTTAGACACCATGCATGCAGACCCAACAGCCAATCTGGAGTGCTAGTGCCGATTGATGCCAAAAGAATGCAGCAGTGACAGTAGACTGCTTGCATAGCACTCGGCAAAGGCAATGTACTCCTCACTTTTATGCCACACATTACAAGTGTTCTTTATGTGATATCACTGTAATGTCATAGTTCCTAAACTTAACCTGTCATGTCCACCAAGGTGTATAAACTAACATTACCGAAAAAAGTGCAGGCACCAAGTACCTGAGCTGGTCTACCAATCACTTCCTTTGTGCTTGGGAGGATCGGACATTAAGCACTGCCCTCTTTCAGGGTAAAGTCAGCCCATGTCATACAAATGGCTGTGCTACCTGACAGCTGAATCACAGCAGATTGAGTTTAGCATCAGTAGAGGCTTAATTTCCACTTAATTTCCTTGCACGGCACAAACGTACTGATCTTAAGACAAGAATAAAAAGTTGTCTGCATTTTGCAATGAATGTTAGTTTACACATTTTGATGAACATGACAGTTTTAAAGGGTATCTATGGGTCAAAACCTAAATATAAATATGTACTTCTATATTGAACTTACATAAGTTATATCCCACTCCTAATAACAATATCCATCTAGAGCAGTGGTTCTCAACCTGTGGGTCGGGACCCCTTCGGGGGTCGAATGACAATTTAGGGAGGGGGAGGAAGGGAGGGAGGAGAGAGAGAGAGTATTTTTCATGCAACTAATTGAAAAAATAATCGGGCAACTAATCGATTATGAAAATAATCGTTAGCTGCAGTCCTACTGTGACCATTAAAACTGCTTCTAGTCTGAAGCTTTGTGTATTGATGCAAACATGAAATGCCCTACTGAATCCTAATATGTTTAGTATTTTACAGTAGTAGACAGTAAATGATCCTATGTGTTATATACAATTACTACTAAACTCATATTACTTTAATGACTTGGCTATATAATAGATTATTATTGATCTGATCAATCTCGAATAGCAGAAAATCCTATAAGACAGATAAGCAGTCATTTACCAGCAACATTTATAGATTCTTTTCATGACTTGGCTATATTATAGATTATTATTGATCTGATCAGTCTCTAATAGCAGACAATCCTATAAAACAGATAAGCGGTCATTTACCCTTAACATTCGTAGACTCTGTTCATACTTTGCTATTTATGCCTGTGTACCTTGTTAAAGAGACAGTTGAAATCCACATGGACACACTCTCCTGTGAGGGAATCAAATAGAATATTCTCTCCATGGCGATCTCCAAGGCCTAAGATATAGCCAACCATGGACATCACAGCTGTGGAGCGGCAATACGCTGATCTGCTGTTGTACCTAGAAACATTTTTACAGTTCCATTATAATATCTTCATAGATTAGTCCCCATAAGCTTTATAAAGTTAATATTTCTGGTACAAATATGTTCATTAATGTCTTCGCTCGGTTAGCACTCATATCTAGATAATACAAATGCCAAGATAAATGTTTTCAGGTGTCCTTTGAACCATCCCTGTATATAGAAACATATCAGTGAAATAGTGATGGCTGTTGCAGTTTACAATTGAGTACTGTTGAAGAAAATTGTACTAAGTAAAGAAAATGGTATTCCAAGTGAAGAAAAACTAAGCCTGGTCAATAGTTTGCCTGGTAATAGTGACCTCCTATTGGACTAAACCATGTAATAAGGTGGTTGCTAATAACCAATAGCATCACACCACATATCTACAAATACTCACCATGATGTTGGGTCAGGAAATGTCCTTAAAATCCACTCATGGAATACAGGTGGGTGGCGAGGCAGGAGGGTCTCCCTAAATATCTTCAGCTTCTCCTGCAAGGGAGCAGTCTTAGGCAACATACACTGGCGAAGTTCTTTCCCACTCATGTATATGGCTGGGGGGAAAAAACAGAGCAGCATAGCTTGCATCAATGTATTGCCTTGTTGGTGATCACTAGCAAAGTTCTCCAATTGTTTGTCGGTGAGATATGACAAGAGCTGTAATAGAAAGATAAGCCCGGGAGAAGTCATTTCTCTCTATGTAGTCTAAGCATAATCTTATAGGGAAGCTATTATTATTATGTTATTTAGAACTTATGTTTTTGCAATTCAATTATAAGGCAAATTCCCATTTAAAGGGTACCAGTGAGAAGCTGTCATGATGATTCGTTAATTTCAATGCTGATCATTTTTTTCCCCCTCAACAAAACCATAAACCTTAAAGTCCATGTCCATCTTTGTAAGTGATTAGCATTTATTGTGGTAATGTAGAGGTGCCGTGATGTTGTACACATGTGCACATTTTCATGAATCACACTGCAGGCTTTCTTCATTTTTTACTGAACTTTTTATTAGGCCTTAAGCCTAAAAATTTTAATTTATCATCACAAGAAACTGAGTGTGACACCGGGGTCAGATTATAAAGCCGCCCCCCTCCCTGTGATTCTGTGTAGCACGATCACTAAACACCCGCTCTGCCTTTGCACACAATACACTGTCCAGGAGGGGGTTGCCACTATGAATACTAATGAATGGGGGATCGAGAGCTAAGAGAGAGCTCAGCTGTAATTTACACAGATTGCTTGTACAGCGGCGGCCATTTCCATTAGGGTATTAAGAGGAAAGCTAACAAAAAATGAAAGTTCATATACAGCAACTACATATTCCTGCTTCATGTTTTTCTAAAAAATACCTCTGCAAAAGGTGGAAATGGGCTTTAGCGTAAGACATGACATTAACCCTTTAAAACACAGCTGTAAAATGTAAACCTTACATGACCCCAACATTAACCTAACCATTAAAATGAACCCTTAACACAAGTAACCTGAACCCCTAGAACTAGATTAATTTTCTAAATCCGAACTATAATTTTAACCACCCCTTAACCCTTTCAGTAACAATAACCTTTCCAGATCCCTAGTTACCCTGTAAGGTTACAAAATTACTGGGCATTGCTGCACCTAGATTGACACTGATCTCAGAAAATATGCCGAGAGCTGAGAACATCTGATTTGTAGTTCTGAGCTTTATTACCGAATAGGTGACTGATTGGGAGAAAGTATACAGGATGAATGCTCAGATGTTTCATGGTCAGTGACTCACTAGGTAACAAAGTCATTATTAGGATGAAATCTCCAGAACCTGTACCTTTAAAAACAAGTTAGCTATGGCTGATTTATCCATGCTTAGGTCCTGCTCACTTTTATCTCTTAGCATACAGATCATGTGGGTATATAAAACAAATCGTCAAATTAAACTGTAAATATAAAACCCATAAAATAACTGACTGATGAAAAACACACTAGACTAATATACTTAACCTCTTGCCGTCCGCCCGACGGACGGCACTGCTGCATTTGCGGGTTGCCGTCTCCAGACGGCAATTAATAACAACATATTCAGAGTCTATCACACTGACCTCTCTCTTTGTACAGTTTGATGAGAATGTTTCTCAGTCCGGCTGTGTTATTCACCCATTCTATTATACCACACTCATCATTCAATGGAATTACAGCATAGGTCCGGATATGAAGTTCTCTCCTTCGGGACTCTGCATCCTTTCGCAGGCACTATTGAAACATACACATAAGATACATCGCATGCAAAACACATGTAAAGACCTTCAATCCGCAGCACATACAGGGAAGTATTTAGAGATTCAATTTATTCAAAGCACATCTTCTGAGTGTGTGAAATTATTGTTATCTTTCCCAGTTTGTTACTATATATAGATTCATATTAACTAGCTTATTGGTTGTGGACTAGACAGATTCTGACTGATGTCTTCAATTTAAAAAACATCTCCAGACATTTAAAAAATGAACCCTTGCAGTGGGGCTACCTATATAATGAGGGTTAAGAGCTTGTTTTGAACTAGGGTCTAAAATTTAAAAAAAGATATACTCACCTGATCCTCGGTCCCACCTGGCTTTTAAACAGTCTCTTCTGTCCCAGGTTTCGGCAGTTTATGTCCCACTGATCTCACCACGTCTATGCACTTTCCATTCACTTGTATTAGACATGAGGATGCAGAGGGACATACCACAGAGGGAGCAGAGGTGAGAGGTCACTGTGGCAGGACCAAGGATCAGGTGTGTATATCTGATGATTTATTTTAGATCCTAGACCAAAACGAGCACTTAACCCTTGCAGTGCAAGGGTAGCCCCACTACAAGGGTTAATTCTTTAAATGTCTGGAGTTGTTCTTTACATATTTAAATAGCCTAACTGAAAAACTATGTGACATTACATAAATATGTATTGTTACACTGACAAATCGTGACATCTCGAGTGACATCCAGGCTCAACTAAATAATTGCAATCTTTTTAAGAACATAAAATTATTAAATTATTGTGTGTGTGTGTATTTATGTGTATTTAACACTTCCCATATCCTTGCATATTTAGTGACTGAAGAAAGTCATCTAAAAGTTTCTTGAACGTATCTACGCTTTTAGCGGATACCACTGCCTGTGGAAAGGAATTCCATATTTTTACTACTCGCAAAGTAAAAAAAAAAACCTTGAGCATTCTAAGATTGAACCCCCTCTCTTCTAACCTCTTATTGTGTCCGTGTGTTCTCAGTGAAAACATTTTGTCTCAAATAGTGTTGTTATTATGTACAGTGGTCTGCCTATGACTTGGTTAAGTTCCTTGAGTACCTGCGGATGTAACCCATCAGGTTCTGGGGATTTGTATACATTTAATCTTTCTAGCCTTTGTACTACTCTGCTCTCCGACAGCCACTGAGATGCATTCAAACTTTTAATATTGTTCCTGCAGCTGCTGCCCTGGCCGTTAACCATGTCCGTCTCATCTGTAAAAACTGAAGAAAATAATTTGTTTAAAGTATTCGCTTTCTCCCTGTCGCTGGTAGCCAATCTCCGCTCTATGTTTGTTATTGGGCCTACATGTTCTGTCCTTACCCTTTTGCTATTTATATATTTAAAGAATAGGGTTCCAATAGTTTTCCTCAGTGCTGGCTTGCATACATTCAATTATCCTGTACCCTCTTGCATTTCACTTGTATGTGAAGTCCCCACTAAAAACAAATGTATTCTTTCTACTGCAATTCTTGTTGACTTAATCAGCTACCTGGATGTCATTTTGGACACTTACCTTGTTAATCAGGGAATTGAACTCCATGAGTCTGCAGTCTTTCCTGAGATCATCTTTTGGTTTACACATCATAATGTAGGATTTTCCATCAGATCCTTTTAATGAAATCTTCTTGGGTTTTTGGAGTGATGGTAAGATCTCAACCTACAGTAAGCAAAATGAGGACTGTACATGTTTCTGACATTGTGAGGTTATAACAGGTAAGAGACAATATGAAACTTTTACATTTGACAAAACAAACAGGATACTGGAAAGCTTGTAAGCGGTTGCATTCTACTGCTATATGGACAGGAGAAGAAGATACTTGCTCTTGGGTGGTCATGGAACCTCCCACCCACCGCAAACATGCCACATAAGTTTTTTCATTATAAGCATTTATGGGTGTCTGCTAAGATTATACTGGATATCAATGACAGCCTTGTTCTGCTGCATTGAAATGTCATTTAGAAACCAGCCAGAGAGAAGCAGATCACAGACTGAGACAGGCAACCATTCATCTGCTTAAAACTGCTTCAATACCTCAAGGATTTTCCAATATTCTGGAATTGTTTTGCTTATAATTATAAGCACTATTATTGCTAAAATGTGCACTTGAAAATTATAATGAAACCCTGGCCAATTTTTGAGGGGAACCAAGAGGCCTTCCAATTCTAGAATATATAAAACAGCATCTTTCTAATGCTGGGCACACACCTTACAACCATCGCAAGACTTTTGTCTTGCGATGGTTGTAAGGTAATTAAAAAAACGTATGATCTGCCTTTCTTGGACAGGCAGATCGTACTTGCGATGATCGCAAGCCGCGCCCCCCTGAGGGGCGGGCTTCCGATGACCGCAATGCCGAACGGGCAGTGTGCGCTTGCGCACACCGGCCCGTCCGGCTTTTATTGTACGAACATGCTGCACACCCGCCGAACATCGTAAGATGCTCGGCGGGTTTTCGAACATGTTCGTAAGTTAAAAGTCGTGCGACCTTACAGTAGTAGAGCATGTAGTCAAGAACCAGCTGCACTCCTTATCGGAATAGTAGTAAACCTGCCAAGCAGGCGGGTGCTTGTAGTGACCACGGACGGCCCCGTGAACAATGCAGATCTAGAAAGGATTGTCACCAGCACACCAAAAGTTTTGAAGCAAAAAGTCCTTTATTGACAAATCGCCATCCAATACAAGCGCTTTCTTGGTCTCAGCAGTACCCCTTCATCAGGCTACCCCTTCATCAGGCTCATTCTGAGCCTGATGAAGGGGTACTGCTGAGACCCCAAAAGCGCTTGTATTGGATGGCGATTTGTCAATAAAGGACTTTTTGCTTCAAAACTTTTGGTGTGCTGGTGACAATCCTTTCTAGACTTACAGTAGTAGAGGTCGCACGGCTTCCACATACCTTGCGATAATCGTACGATCGCGGGATTTCCCACGATTATCATAAGGTGTGTGGCACCCTTAGATGCAAATAATATAATTGCTTACTGGAACCTACAATGGATGAAGTAAAATTGTACACTTTGGCAAACAACACTTTTTGGTATATTAGTACACATTCTTTGTCTCTTATAAATGACTAACAAGTACCACAATGCAGTCTGTAAAACGACAATGAAGGCAACAAGAATATATTTTTATTTATCATGCAGATGTTTTGTGGAGGGACACTGCACGCTATAAAATTTGTAACAGTTAAAAAATTATTAGGAGTAAACTAAATAGCTGTAGACTTACAACATCATCAAAGCCAGCAATATATGCCCAGTGTCCAGGAAAGGGGTCATGGTTGGCATGGTCACGTTTTCCCACAGTAGATGGCAGTGTAGGGATCATAACGGACTGTAGCGGTATAAGAATCTGACTGAATGTTGGCTCCTCCACCAGCTTCTTTAGTAGTTTGAAGTGGACACTCATGCTTAAAGTGCCAGTGTTACCATCCACCTAAGCAGGGCACAAATTACAAATAGCATGACACCAGTATGTATAGTACAATATCGCAATTCATGTAGTTGAAATATGTTATTATTGTGTTTATACAGTCGAAGGGACATTTACCCACATAAAAACGAGGAATATCGTTTGTGTGACCTGCACCTAGTTGTATATGGGGGAGCATGCAAAGGTAGTGGGCATTTTTTTACCTTAATACAGAGAATGAAATACGGTAAAAAACACCTAGCCTCTATAACTACTTTCAGTGCACCTTGGTGGATCAGTTCCTCTGTCTAAACAGAAACAAGAATAACTCACAGGTTTGTTGCAGAGCTCCAGAAGCTTATCTGTAAGTCTTGTGGCATCTCCAATAAATTTCCCAAGTGCTGGCTTTATGTGAATGGCCTTATCGAGTATCTCTTTGCATCTATTTACGCGCATTGGATATGAAGACTGTGAAAATATGGCAATAAAAATCAAATAATATACAGCAACAGAGACATACAAAAATATTCAATTTCTAAGGTAAATGTATAATCTTTACATGGATTTGACACCATACTTTTAGTGGCAGTTGAGCAAGCCATTCTTTGCTCCTTAACGAACTCAACCGCTACAGATCAGCTGATGACAGTGTGAGTACAACAACAAAAAAAGGACACACAAAAAAAGGAGAGGGAGAGCTGAAAAAAATGTGTATTCATTTTAGTGAAAATGCCACAAATGTAATAAAACACAGAAGAAGGTCTGCAAGGACCGCCTCGGGCTGTTATCATTATGTGTACTGATTTACATAGGGAAGGGTTACAACTTCTGTTAAGTATTAGTGCTGAATATGTCCATACTAAAGAGATAAGTTCTCAAAGCTATTTTAGTAAACCTGTATCAGTGATATATGTGACCTTTCCACCATTGAACAATACCTTAGACACAGCAGTCATCATCCACATTGCTTGCTGAGGATAAGCCACAAACACTTTTGCCACAATTTCCATCAATACTGCAAAAACCTCATCGTGAGAGTGACAGATTCTGGAGATCAACTGAGAGAAGGCCGTCAGGAACTGGTAGGGAGCCAAGTAATTTTTATGGTCTGTTATAACTTTGTTAATTTTGACCAAATCGTTCTTCATTTGCAGGCGATCAGCACGGCCAGCTAAAAACAACAATGGTACAAAATGGTAAAATTGTGCAAGTCAGTAAATGATTAGAACATTGTTCAGTTTGACTTAAAAGGTAACTTAAAGGACTTATTATCATAACAAAAAATCTGACACAGTAACTTTACGTAAGCAATACATATAACATTAGTATTCATAATACTAATAAATAATGCTTTTATTCATCTTTTATTTTTTATTTCAACCAGCAGTCCATTACAAAGTGTGCTGTAACAGCATATAAAGCAATTAATAACTCCAGGAATACAGTTACAATCACCATTGTAAGTACTCCTGGCAGTGGTATAGTTTGCATGTGTGGCAAAATTGGTGACAGCTGCCAGTTTTGTTTTATCTGCCTCTGGAACAAAGCAGGATATGGAAAATGTTAAACTTAATCCGCAGCAATCTTTTTTTCCCCACTTTTATAACTATGTATAAACCAACAGCAAAAAAACATAACATATATAAATGATAAATAATACCTTTTTCCCATTCATAGACTTTAGCTCCAAAATCAAGCCACAGAGATAACATTCGAGGCATTGATTGGTAGATGAATTGGTTTCCATATTGCAGAGACCTAATAAAAGTATAGTTTACATTCAGATGTGTAATAGGTACCACAAAATCTTACAACATAAAAAACTCTGCAAGTTCCTTAGGGCACCTAGCACTATAGGGTATATGCCCTGGGTATAAGAGGAATGGCACTATAGGGAATACTCGTATACCCTTGCTACAAGCGAAATGATACTATGAGGTATATAAATTGCAACAAATATTAGGTGCCACCTATTATTGGTTTGTTGCCATGTGCTACCTATTAATATTTGCTGTCATCTGAATATTTTTTCAGAAGGTGTGCAACACATTTATTATTTATGCACATTGAATAGTTACAGCACTTTGTTACTAAACCTATTTGTAACCCTTACGTGTATTCCCTGACAACTAGAGGAATGGAATTATGGCATATATGCCCTGGCTACAAGAGGAATGGTACTAGGATGTATATGCCCTGAATACAAGAGGAATGGCAGTATGAGCTATATGCCCTGGCTACTAGAGGCATGGCACAATGTGGTATGTACACTGGTTACAAAAGGAATGGCACTATGAGGTATATGCCCTGGCTACCAGAGGCATGGCACAATGTGGTATGTACACTGGTTACAAAAGGAATGGCACTATGAGGTATATGCCCTGACTACAAGAGGAATGGCACTATGTGGTATGTACACTGGTTACAAAAGGAATGGCACTATGAGGTACAGTATATGCCCTGACTACAAGAGGAATGGCTCTATGGGGTAAACTCTCTGGCTACAGTGGCACAGGTAATTTAGTCAAAATTGATGACATTAAAAATGCAGCACAGTAAAAGAAAATAAGAGAGAAAAAAATTGCATTCATCAGCCAAGAAGCTGCGCATGGGGCGCACTTGACAGTGTTCAGAAACATAAGGCCAAGTCAACCCATCAGTGGCTGCAGCAGAAAAAAAGGTTTGGAGTGGCCCATCACAATCTCCTGACCTTAACGTCATTGAGCTACTTTAGAAAGATCACAAACATGCAGTTCATGCTAGACAAGGAATTTACAGGACCTGGAGGATTTTTGCCAAAAAGAATGGGCAGCTTTTACCACATGAGAAAATAAAGGGCCTCATTCACAACTATTACAAAAGCCTGTAAGCCATCATTGATGCTAAAGGGGGCAATAAACAATATTAAGAAAGAAGGGTTTGCAAACTTAGGAAAAGGATCATTTTATTATTTTCCTTGATTGCCATGGTTTGTTTAATGATTATGCTAACCTGCGATGCCCAATAGTTTTAATCTATATCACATTAAAAATAATTGAAATGTCTTTGGTCTCATCACTCATTTTTTCTTTAAAAATGGTGAACATCTTACAAACTGTGCTAGGGGTATGTAAACTTATGAGCACAACTGTAGCCTTGACTGATCAAGTTTGCAGTCCTTGCTGAATTCTCTTCTGAATACTATTATGAACGGCTATCCTCACATATTTCACTATGAAGCAAAGTGAGGCTACGAAAAGGCAAGGTCAAAAGTCTTGGCAAGAGGCCAAGAATAATATGGGGGTGTAGAGCTGTTAAGAAAACTGAATAAAAAAAAACTTAGCTAACATCCAGACCAATATCTTCCTTTAGAGGAAAGACATAAGAGCCGATACCTTGTACAAGGGTATCACCCACAAGAAAAGAACAACATTTCTTGATATCCAGCTTCTTATAAATGCCAGATATTATGCTGTATTCATAAAGAATAAAATAAAGTATTAAGAACAGCTTTTGTCAGTAAATGTGCCAGCATCCAATGTATAATGACTCCCAGTGATTTCTGAATGGAGATTGCCTTGGTTATCTTCCAGTGAAGACGGCCTTCATGGCTTTTCATGTTAACTACATCAAATGAAAATGATGTGGAGAACACACTAAACATACAGAAATTACAAGGCATGACAGAAAAACATTTACCTCCCAAAGTGATGAACAATATATCTGATCAGATCACCCTGCTTTTCCATCTTGTTGTCAGTCACCATAGGCATCAGTTTGTCATAGTACTTTGCAAGGTAAAAATGTCCATCTTCCCATTCAGGTAGCATACTGGTAACATCCTATATCATTAAAAAAATGATGAAAAAGAAGCCCAAAACAACAGTGTGCTCGACAGAGATAAATGGTAAACAGACTAATAGCATTATATTAGTTTGAACTCACTTTATATTTTTTCATCACAGCATTACTTTCAAAGTTAGCTGTCTCCTCCATGAATCGCCCCACAAGTAGCATGGCTCGGCCATGGATAAGCTGCTGTTCACTGCTATCGGACAGAAACAACTCTGCTCCCTTTTGAAGAACAATGAGGGCCTGGTGCACATCACCCTGTAAGAAATGTGAATAAAAAAGAAAAACAAATGTTATGTCAAACCCGAAACAAGAATATATGAATGCAATGTTTTTTTGCACTCCAGCGTAAGACACTTGTGTTCACAAGCACTAAATAAAACAAACACAGTGATGTGTTCTTTCATATGCAGAATAATCACAGCATAATCATGTTAGAGCCAAAAAAAAATAATTGAATTCACTGTAAAATTATTTTCTTGGAGTTCATTGACAGACAGGAAGTCTCATCTTTGGGTTATACTGCTACCCACAGAAGGTCTGGACACTAAAACTGTCGGCAAGCTCAGGATAACCTCTCCTAGTACCAGAGAACAGAGTTTGAATCCGGCCAGGTCACTATCTGCCTGTTCTCCCTGCTGTGCTTGCTTGGGTTTTCTCCAGGGAAGGAAAGGCATAGATCAGGGTGCAGATTCCACGGACAGATTCCAGAGCATCCCCTAGAGCAGGGATGTCCAAACTGCGGCCCTCCAGCTGTGGTGGAACTACGAATCCCATGAGGCTTTGCAAGATTCTCACAGCCACGACTCCGGGAGAGAGATGCTTCATGGGATTTGTAGTTTCACCACATCTGGAGGACCGGAGTTTGGACATCCCTGCCCTAGAGGAACGCTGTACCAGGTGGCATACCTGTACAATTTGCTGCTGAACCTGGAGTAGGTCCCCATCTGGCGTCGCCCACCTGCAACACAGACACCTTCAAGCAAAGGAAAGCTTGTCTGAGGATTTGTCAGACTAAGTCCCAGGACTTTCAGATAGATTGGGAGCCAAGGTTGGGGGACCCCCGCAGGGTGCGGGAATAGAGAAACACCCAGGATGTTTCTTAACAGGAAAGAAGGAGAACACTTTGCAGTCTGTTCCTTAGGCTCCTTCCACTGAGTATAATGGGTGCTCTTGCCACCTGTGGCGTCCTTGGTAATGGTATCATGAGTAGGATCAAAGAGACAGTCTCCCAAAGGCCATGTGCATCATGTTTCTTCGGCGTCGGTTCCAAGATCCAGCACTTTAACCAAATAATGCATGTGTACTGACAGGACGCTAGGAAGCCTCCAGGAAACCACCACAACTGGTGTTTACAGTTAAAGATGTATGTGTTCCATAAGCAAGGAATTAACAGCTTGTCCAGTCAGTCATGGTTCTGCCAGCAAGAACAGAGTTCTAGAAAGTGCTTCCAACCCCTTATCCAGATATGCATCTTCTACTGGTATGGGAGTCAATTAGATCTACTTATACAACTTCCTCCACAAATGGGTAGAAAGCTGATAAGAACTTGGGATTAAACAAATGCTTGCCAGGTTAAGAGCTGAAACTGGGGAAAAGGGCAAAACAGATATCTGCACTTTGTTTGAAGGTGCACTTATCCTTTGCCATTCAATGCCTCTATAATGGTAGCTAACTATATGAAGGTGCAAAAAGTGCATAAGCATCCCAAGACCTCTTCTTTACAGTAACCTCCATGCCTCTAGAAGACTTTCAGCTGCAAGTATAGGTGCTGGCATGCTTCCACCATGTACTGCTGGTCAGAAATAGTTTTCAGTCAACAGAAATCACCCTGACAAAAGGCTGGCTGAGGGGAGCACACAGAGGCCTCAGGTCCGAAGTAACCCTGATTTTGAATATGTGTTCACACCTTTAAAAAGGTAAAAACACTTCAAACACAAATAGCTATGTCATTCACCAATAATAGAAAGCATATATCAAAGTTTGCTTACCTTTGACCAGTGCCACTTAGCACGTTCAACATTAAGCTCAGGCAGCCTGGTCTCTCCTGCATTGAGAAGGGCATTGTATGCAGCCTGATGATGGCCCGCCTTACGTGCAACTCGGGCACTTTGGAGCCAACATTCCCCAATCATATCAGTGTAATAAGGCCTGAATAATACAAGACTGTGTTATAATTCATGTTTTTTAGGAAGGATTACAGACAACAATTAACAATACTCAACAATTACAGCTGAAATCTGGACAAAATAATAGAGGCATGTGCATTCTTGTTTCAATCTTGGTGTTCTTTGAGTATTGCTTCCAGATCTGTGCAGTACAGGCAGTCCCCAGGTTACAGACATCCGACTTACAGACAATCCGTACTTACAAACCGGGGTCCACAGTTCTTTTAAATGTACCGGCAGCTGCCGGTACATTTAGGAGAACTGTGGCTGCAGTGGCCTGTGTCCCTTCAAATCCCCGTTGCTCTCCGCGCCTCTGTTAGCGGAGGCAGCGGGTACACAGACCGCTGCATTCCTAGCTGCCTCCCGTACCTTCGTCGCTCTCCTGGTCCGGCCACGGCTCCTCTGCCCCTGTCCTGTAGTTTTCTGCAGGCACCCTGTTATGATTAGACCTGCTGGGTCCCACCCAAAACTGTGCTCTCTGCACAGACCATGTACAGTTTATGCTGCACTATATCTTCTTCATCCTTACCGCTAGCCTCCGTAGCGTTGGTTACTGAATCAATATATTTCTTACAGATATTTAGGTTTTGGAACTTTTTAATTTTATTTCTTGAACCTGTTTGCTGAATTGTGGAATCATTTACCTCTTGCTGACAGTCAGCAATGCCCTGCGTACCGCCAGAATGGGCTCCCTAGCCCTGTAGGAATTCTGTGTCATTTCCAGCCGTGCCTGCCAGTTGAGAGAATCTGTAGGCGTGTCACCAAGAGATTTCTCCAATAACATCTTCACACTGTGCTCCAACTCACAGAGCATGTGCAGCCTTGAGGAGGAAAACAAAACACCACACTCTTCATATCACAGTATGCACAAGAACTAAATTTTTAAATATACCCTGAGTCTCAGCATACATTTGTATATTTCAGAAAAATGTAACTATTAATAACTCCCACAGTAAAAAATATTATGCAAAGTTTGGCAAGAACCATATGGGTTCTTGGACCTATATTGGTTGGACTTGATGGACATATGTCTTTATTCAACCCTAAATACTATGTAACCATGTATCTGCAGATGCCTTTAAAATTGTTAAAATGCATCTAAAGCCCAAATGTTTTAAATAGAGCAGAGAACTGTTAACCCTTCTCCACACTATCACAAACAAATCTAATAACTAATATCTTCTTAAAGTTTGTAATTTAGAATAGTAAGAGAGCATAACTGAACAAAATACTTTAGAATTCAAAGAACTGTAGCCATTTTATAAAACTATTGTTGTGTACCTTACAATGTATTCATATCCACGTTGATAGGAGCCTCTCTCAAAGCTGGCAGCTGATAGAGGCACAATCTGCTCTGCTCGCACCACTTTCAGTGTGTCATAGAACCCATCTCTCTCTTTCTTCTTAGCTGAGAGAAGCAGCTGCCCAAGCATAATACTCCAGGTAGTAGATTTCCTATCTGTTAAAGAAGATCTGCTGTGTTACATTTAAATACACAATGCTTCCTAAGATAAATAGAACATATTGCATATCATTACAATCAAAGTGCCTTCCAGCATTCTATATCAATGTAAATATCATGACTTTTCTTCTCTTACATAATATGGGATAGTGTATAGGGACATTTTGTACAAGGCACTAGATCAATAACAATATAATGATGGAAAAAAACATATTTATTTAGTGATGGCATCTATTCTAAACAGGAAAAGGTATACCCAACCAAATAATAGCAAAATGTACAAATCTACCTTTCAGCGTAAAACATTTTGCTGGTACCTAGATCTGAATGAATGACTGACTGTCTGCTGAGGTCTTCAATGTCTTGTCTACAACATATTTTATCTCGGATTTTTTCTTATGCAAAATATATTAACCTCTTGCCGTCCGCCCGTAGTAAAAAAACGGACGGACGATATCTATAACTGTACTTTTATTGTTTTCCCAAGCCATTTTTAAAGAGCTCTCCACCTGGCTACTCTATCAGCTGCCAACAGTGAAAAAGTGAAAGGACCAGTGATGCCAGAATGCAATGCTCTGCAGACAAGGCTTCTGAGACACAGGGAGGGGCATTTATCAAAACTGGAGCAGACAAAATCTGGAGCAGCTGTGCATGGCTATCAATCAGACTTTCTCTTCAGTTTGTTCAGTTAAGATTTGAAAATGAAAGAGAGATGCTGATTGGTTGCCATGCACAGCGGTTCCAGATTATGTATGCTCCAGTTTTGATAAATTCCCTTCGGGGTCTCTTGCACAGCCTGGAGGGAAGAGATGGAGTCATGTAAGGTGCACTTTACTCAATTCATATTTCCTGTACTCTTTAATAACTTCATAGTATTGAAGGGTATTTTTTAAACCACTGGTCTCCATCACCATAGCCCCCAAAAATTCTCAAGAACAGAGTATCTTCTTCACCAAGTTAAATACTTAAATATACTTGAGGTCAGTTGTAGAAATTAAGTCATTTCAGAAAATGTTCATTGCATATGCACTTCCTAAATGAAATATCACACAGGTTCTGGCTGTAAGTAGCCCACTGAATCTTTTACATAAGCATTATGTTGCTACCTGCAGACAGATACTCCTCCACTAGGTCCCATTGTGAGAGTTTCCAAGCTGCCTCCACTCTATATGTGTTGAGTTCTGCAATCCATTCGGGCCTAGAGAAGCAGTACAGTAAAATATTTAAATCTCAATGTGCATCACCAAACCCAAATATAAGCACGAGACACTGCCTACATGGGTTATAATCTCAAACACTATTAGAAAGAACTTCATAACTTTGTTGATTCAAAAAAATAAATGTAAGGCACAGTTCATAAATACACATTTAAAAAAAAGAAAAACTATATATGCTTGCTGTACTTTTAGCGCAGCTTCCAGTAAGTGCCATTGTCTATAGGGATTAATGGAACAGGGTGTTACCTGTACACCTTCAAAATAAAGAATGCATTCATCATTATCTACACTGCAGAACTGCACTACCATTAATTAGGTATAACACAATAAACCAGTAAGATGCATAATTCTAGACCAAAGACACGAGGAAGACAGGAAGTCCGACTATTATACAAAAAAATTGACACAGTCCTTTGTTTTACATGGACTGATTCATACACATAATGGCCTACATAAAACAACTCACCCAAGTACAAGTTAAATGTCTATTTTCCCATCTTCTCATGTGTTATATCATTAAAACAGAGTACTGTACTTAAAGTACCAATAAGGTTTAAATAAAAAAAAGAATATTTAGAAGATATCTAACAAATACACGGGTATACAGTATATCCCTCATTTCATATACAACATGAACTTTATAAAATTCTTCTAACATGCACATCCTTTGTTGTGCTGGGAACTCCTTTACTATTTATTTAAATATCATCAGAATCACACTAATATGTAAAGGGAAAAAAGATTGGCTGCATATTGGCTTATCAATGATGAGAAGAGATTGACAGTGGCAGATGCACATAAAGAAACACCTAGCAAAGGATAAGGCCAAAGCATAAAACAAACAAGGAACCATAATTACTATTCTTACATTCCTTGTGATAAGTCATGGGAATCCATTACAATGACAAACATCATCCCATAATTTATAGAATTCTTTTCTTTACTTACAAGTGTATAATACAGTATTCTATCTTGATCCTAAATATAAACATAAAAGGTACATAAAAGGCATGTATGCTACCCCCTAAGCAGGTATAACTTACCGAACTATGTTCACTCAATGCCTCCCAAACTGCTGGAGACCTCAATAACGGAGCAAGGCTTTTGGGTATGGGGACAACATGACCTCCCCTATGTGACAGTGCTCGGGCCAGTCATCAGGCATGAACACGACCACATGAGAAGTTGCTATGACATAATTCCCCTGTCTATGCTCCAACACCAGAGCTTATATAGGCAGCAGGGAGGTAGTGGGGGATTGTGGCTGAGTAGGTATACTGTCACTTTCTTTCCTGATTTGAATGACATGGATATGTATGGACTCAAGTGAGTAAAGATGTTCCTATACAGTCCAAACAGGGTTTGTTCACCCCCACTCCCATCATTTTCCTGGGTTGGAAAAATAGGATTTTGGTACTCACCGTAAAATCCTTTTCTCTCCGTTCATTGAAGGACACAGGGAACAGATCGGAGATCATGTACTGTAGGGTAATATCGCAGATTGTGTTATATATGCAGCAACTGATTGACTCTATAACAATTATTTTATTTTCCATGAATTGTATGACAGTGTAATTGCTTGATGCAAGGCACATTTACTATTTCAGTTATATCATGTGATTGATTCAAGCATCTGATAGATAAAAATGATTGCATCCAATGGTTGATCACATGAAGAATCAATGCATGTATGACCAGAAACACGCGACACACAGCTTGGTAAGTGTTTTTTTTTCCATGTGTTTGTTCTTTAGTTTAAAAATCATAAAGAATTAAAAAGAAAGATAAAAAATATTTACCAACACCCAGGTAGAGTGGGGATCTGCCTATCCAATACATTCCAGTTATATCCAGTCTGGTAGGCCCTCGTTATTGTTAGCTCTATAAGAAATTGTACTATTCGACTAATGCGTGGCCAGGCTATTTTTTTTTTATAAGCTAAGATTTCTATGGAAGTGTGAGTGTAGGCAGACATAAAAAGCCTAAATGTAGTTTTAAGGAGTAACTCAATTTGTCACAAGAGAGAAAGCTGATGTGGGGGCCAATCAGGCTTTACCGTTGTGCTGTGGTTTTTTGTTTTTTTATGGATATTCATTACACAGAGTAATCCTCAGACTCTCTACTATGCTTTAAAGGTACAGTTATACCTACCTGCTGTTTAGCACTCCATTAACTTGAGTGATTACAGTAGACAACTGACCAAGACCCAGCATAGATTTCACCACTCCATGATAGTGCACAATCTGTAATGAAGGAAGGAAAGAAGGAGGTTACAGAAAGAATTCAGAGCACAGTTCTGATCTAAGGAAACCTCTAGTGAAGCAGAATAGAAGGCGCCATTGCCAACATATTGTTCTGAAAAAACTAGCTGCCTGGCCAACATGCTGTTCCAAAGGTTTCAGCACTTTGAGTCCCTGACCTGGAGGGCCCTGTCACACCATGTCTGGACCAGATCTGCACGCATTTCTGCAAACGCGGTGTGGCACATTTGTGACATGTTCCAGTGCATTTTTTTTTTTTTAGGGGGTAATGTCATTATGCAAAATAATCTCTTCCTGCTCCATGTCATAGCTTCTGTTGCATTCTGCGCTGGAACGGACTGGACTGGTGTGAACAGAGCCCCAAAATCACATACAAATGCAAGAGAAATGTAACGTACCGCATCTGATCCGGACATGGTGTGAATGGGCCCGGAACAGGAATGCAAATCTAGGTTTCTAATGCCACTCAGACTTTCTTACCTGCATGCTTGTTTCAGGGCTGTAACTCAATTATTGCAGCCAGACAAGTGGTAATCTTAGGAGGTCTGCAATGGCAGACTCATATTTTTTTTATTTGCATGATATATTCAAAGATAAAAACATTCTGGGTACACACCCCTTGTTAAATTAGAAAATACATGTTATGCAATTAAGTTACACTAGGTATTAAAGCAGAACTCCAGCCAAAAATAAAAAAATAAAAATCAATAGCAGATTAAAAGATAAAATAACAAAACCAGCTTTTGCTGCAATATTAACGTTCAATCAAATGTTATTCCCCAACAGTACTTTTTTCTGCCACTAGATGTCCTTAGTCTGATGGCATGCATCATTCAACCTGCTTCCTCTGAGCCCAAGCTCTCCTGTACGCTCCCCAGTCTGTGACTAGACAGTCACAGAAAAAGGTGCAGCACAGTAATGAGTTCATCTCTCTGTCACTCTGCTTTCTCTTCCTATCAGCATGCTTCTTGTCAGGAAATGGAATAATTGGCTTCTTGTGCTACTGCTTCTTCTCACATTACAGGCCTGCTACATGAGGCCGATACCAGGTCAAATTCAGGTGTTTTAAAAAAATTAATCTAATGATTTATGATTTGAAAACAGATCCATTATTATTATTTGGGTCGTCTGCCTAGAGTTCTTTGTTGTTTGACAAGTAACCCTTTGACTGAAATTACCTCTTCCGGTTTCAGCTGAATGGCTCGGTCATAACAGGCTGTGGCATCTCTCAGCAAACCAATACTTTCATGTTCCAATATCTGTTCTTTTAGAGATGCTTCTCTCTTACGAATGGCACTGACCCCAGCTACACCATCAGGTTCATGCATAGCAGCATACAGTTTCTTACAAAACAAAAAATATGGCACAGATTTGCAATTTATCAGTAGCTTGGAACAAAAACATTTGATAAAGTCTTGATTTGCAGCTTAGTGTTAACCTAATCACAGGTTTCAGTCTGCTATTTTTGAACCACCAATGCAGACTCCACCTCATGTCTAATAATGGCATTGGTGATCCTATGACAAAATGCATTTCTGGACATTGACAAATACATAATTTGACAATAAACTGTACTTAAAAGCAAAATATATGAATTTATTCAGATCAGAGCCAGTGTTCTTGTAATTAAGGCTACACATGAACAAGTTGTCGGTAAAGAGGCTTTCTTTACCAGTGTGCAGCTCTACTACCTCTATCCCAACTTCATAGATCACTACAGAAATCAGTAATATCTACTGTATGTTTTGTGAATGTGTCAGTGCTGGTGATGGATGGATGCGCACTGGGGATCTGCGCACTATGAGCAACCCCCCACTTTTAAGAAGAGGGGTAAATTATTTGACCTAAGCATTCCATAGTAACCGCTATGTTGCCGTATGGGCTCTGGATAGGTGGAATGCACTGAATGAAACTGCACTCAAGCATAAACCATGACATCTTAAAAGCAATGTGAATCTGTACAGCCTAAGGAAGCCACCAGAGAAGCAATATACAATAGCAAAGTGAAAAATTTCTGGTAGCAATACAAATCAGCAAGTCAGAAACTACTGCACACACTATATACTTGGTGGGAAAAGAAACAATACATAATCTGACGTGTAGCAAGTTTTCTTAGCAGCGAACAATTACTCACTTGCAAAAATCCAAGGTGCGCCTGGATTTCTTGTTTTTTCTCTGTGATAAATGATTCAAAGTGCATAACAGCTCTGGTGTATGCCTTGGAGCGGAATGAAGCAACAGCCAGGGTATCTTGCGGTATAAGCTCTAAAAACTTTGCAAGATTTTGATACTCAAACGTGTCGTCCTGAGAGACAACTAATGGAACAAAATAGAAGGCAATATGTTTGTACAGTGTAAATACTTTGCTATGTACCTGCCGAAAGCGCAACTAATGCAACATAAAAAGAAATTCTACATGTGAGGTTTCCAAAAGAAAGTGCTGTCCGTGAGGGTTCAGTCTGTAATTCTGAGAGCTCTTCCTATGCTTAAAACCCTGAAGGTCAAACTACCAGAGAATCCATAAGGATTAACAAAATGTCCATGGAACACCATGCTACTAAAGGCTTCCCTGAGGGTTTAATAGACTTCTTACCCCTGGTCTTGTGGATGGACAGAGAACCATGTTTGAAGACCTAGGTGTGCATACTGCAAGAGTAGGTGAAGAAAAAGAAGGTGAATTAGCTGACTTTTTGCTAGATTTCCTACACTGAGGCAGTTGAACACTCTGGCCTCCAGTTATATTCCTGATAACATCAACGATAGGTTCGAAGAGACGCCGTCCCTTGAAGACCAAGCAGATCAGGAGCACCTTGGACATATTATCTGCATTCCAGCACTTTAGCCAGAGTGCTCTGTATTTGTATGGGAAACAAGCCA
Source organism: Nanorana parkeri (assembly GCF_000935625.1). Classification (NCBI taxonomy): domain Eukaryota; kingdom Metazoa; phylum Chordata; class Amphibia; order Anura; family Dicroglossidae; genus Nanorana; species Nanorana parkeri. The sequence goes on from NW_017306473.1 coordinate 1,047,317, forward strand.
AGGTGTTTCCAGCAGGCCATCACAGCCTAACCGTAAAGCCCCACACATCTGCTATATACGCTTAATCAGCAAAGAATCCATGGTTACATTGGAGAGATCCCTTTTAAGGGATTTAGCCACAGTTTGACAGGTAGAGCCCACCGGCAAGGGATTGTAACTATTGTTCTATAGAATCCGTAAAGGAGAGCCAATAGGGTCACGGGAGGACATATACTAATGTCCTCCAGTGACCAAAAACTCAGTATATAACTATTGCCCGCTATATGCTGGTAGCGCAGAGCCGTGCCCCAGCCAGGACGGATCCCAACAATACTGTCGAGATCTAACCCACTGGCTGATTGACAGCTGGCTTTGCCTCTCTAGAGGCAGAGCCAGTTGTGCCCGCCCCTCCCTCAACTGTTACTCCAGTCAAAATGTAATGTTTGATTTTTTTTTTTTTTTACATGGGTGGAGGGTAAGGGTATACAGTTCTGCTTAAAAATTGACCACTTTAAAATACAATGAAAATGGAGAACAATTTAAAATAAGAAGGAATCAAATGTACAATAATTTAAAAAAATGTTCCAGTTGTTTTCCCCACATTAAATATAACGCTGTTCCTATAGTTTTTAATGATAGGTGTAAGAGACAAACACACTAACCCTTAACTTCTCCACGGCCTCCAGATTTTGTACTGGTCTCAGCCTGAAGTGTCTGAAATTTTTCTCTTGACCACTGAGTTAGGTGATCCAGCATTGAGAACACTGTCTGAGTGCTGAGCTGGCTTAGATCAGAGGCATTGTCCTGTAATCGCCGAGCCCAAGGATCCTCATGTTTTAACACTGCCATAATCTCAGCATGAATCTGAAATACATTGTACAACACCTATTTAGTAACTGACAAAAATATAATCATAAATTGCAAAATGTGACTTTCACATGTCACATAACCAGCAACGTAGAATAAAAGACAACAATCTGTACTGTTTAACAAATCATGATCTAAGGAAGTTGTAGAATTTGAAAGTTGGCGTACAGCGCAGCGAGTGCAGAAGTTTGATTAGCCTAACACTTATTAGCACCAGAAAGCATGGATTGCATAAAGGAAGAGGAAACTGAAGAGGACTGCAGTTGATTTATTGTGTGTTATATAATAGACAGCAAGTGGAGAATAAAAATGAGCGGGCTACAGTAGTAGTTCAGTGCTAACTCATTTATCATAGAAGGTTATAGACCTAGGGGCAGGGTTGTAATTGTGGATGCTAGTCACTCACTTTGCCATTTATAGCAGAGGACTGCAGACACAGAATTTAGGCTGGGCAGGTGAAAATGTGGTAGACATGGTTCTCATTCTGCTACCTATTACATACTATGATGAGCAGCTCTCCTAACCTACCTGCTTACCATAATAACATAATCAGTTTAAAAAAGTTCAACCTGATTTCCAGTTCGAATTTAACAAAAAAAAAAAAAAGAAGGATCTTGCATCTTTGGAACCCTAAACCTGCAGCTAGTCCAAAAGAGGGAAAAAAATGCCTTAGATTGCATGGTCCAGTTAAATTCAAGATGGGAATATCCCTTCCTCGTTCCTAAAGGCAATCAGGTAAGATCCCTGGGTCAACATTGTACAATATTAATTCTTACAAATAACAGTATCCTGTTATATGTGAGCACTTACAAACACATCCAGACCCTTTCAAAAGAAATCTATTGAGTTGGCTGGAATCACTTCCTGTGGAAGACTTTCCACATTTTTACAGCTCTAAAAGTAGAGAAGCCTTTCAGTATACAAAGTCGCAAAGAAAGCCCTCATATGTTTTCTGGTGATCGTAAAGTGAACAACGTTCAAATAAATGTACTATATGGACCACTAAAATAGAAATGTTAAATCTAAATAGAAGTTCAGTACTTGTATAAATAGTATAAAATCCCTGAAGAACATTAAAGTTGTATTACCTCTTGGTGATCTTCTTTGGTACACCCCAGCAATGCATAAACCAGAATATGTGGTAAAAGGTATATGGTCACTTTGAAGTCATGTTTCATCATTATACTGCAACAACTAAAGACTTTCCTAGCAAGTTCGTGCCTGACCTGTAAACCACAATTTTTGAAAAACATAAACCAAGGTTAGACAATAAATAAAAATACAGAACACTGAAATCGTGTGACATGATTTTTAAGGTCTTTAGGTTTTCGGTAGCTTCACACCAGCTTTGTAGAAAGAATGTCTTACTGTTGTGAGCAATTATATTGTTCCCCAGAACCAGTCCAAACTCCTCTTTCCCCCAGCACTCAGCTGCAGAAAGGACCAATGCTCTCTGTGTGGAAGCAGTGGCTTCTCTGCAGTGGTCCATCTCACCCCTGCTGAGCCACAGCTACAGCTCTCCGATAAGCAATGCTCCTCCTCTTCTCTGGCATTAAGCTGCAGAAAGAGGCACTGCTCTCTGCATGGAAGCAGCGGCCCTTTGTGCAGCTTAATGCCAGAAAAGAGGAGTATGGACTGGCTCTGGGGAACAATTTACTTACCACCGTAGGACATTTACAGTTCAGCTTTCTGCACTATATGCAGTGTAGATAAATCAATTCTGCTTTAACAAAACATATGTCTATAATCAGAAAATACAAGTTTTATGATACATTACTAAATATAATGTCTTGAATTGTATTGTGATTTTAATGTCTTCCTTATATTGTAAAGCGCTGCGCAAACTGTTGGCGCTATATAAATACTATGTAATAATAATAATTGGTACAGCCAATAGGGGCAGAACCATCTTTATAGGCTTGGCTTACACTCAAAAGATAATGCTGTCCCCATTGAGCACTAATAGAACATTAAAGAAGCATGACTTTTAATAACAGTCTCAGTCTGGCATATTTGATATTAGAAATGCCTGGTGCAAATACGGTAAACTTTACAGAAGAAAAAAAAAAAACATTTTAAATTGAATAAATGTTGGCAAATTTTAGTGAATGTTTTTTTTTCTTCAGTTGCTTGACAGTGACGGAAAATCGAAACGTCAGAGAATATTTATTGAATCTTTTATAATAAACTTGTCAATAATTCTTATATACTATTGTTTCTCCCTTATGAAGCTCAGGAAACCAATGTATACAAGAGGCACAGCCCTCATAGAAAGAGCTCTCTGGAATAAAACCCAGTTCAACTCTTTCTTACCTTGGTTATCAAGTATCCAGCCCAGGAAGCCGACCAGTCTGCAAAGTTATCACCCAGCTTACTTAGGTAAATGGGTTTCTTTATTTTAGTCCAGTTTATAGCCTTACGGGAACTCTTGTATCTAATGGGAAAAACAACAGAAACAGACGCAGTTCAATAGCTATGAATAAAATGATACAATTACCATCAGGGTCAGTTTACATGCATGCCTTTTATAGTAAGATGTTATTTTGCAAGTATATGCCATTTACAAGGGGAGGGAACTTCACTGTGTAACTCTATGCATTTTCGCATGCATTTTAGACGTGGTAGCATTTACTCCTAAAGTGACACTAAACTCGATTCCGTGATGGACTATGATTTCAATACAAAATTAGTAAACTAAGTGTGAGAATGTATTCCATCATGGGAGTGAGCTTGGAGCGGTGGCTACTTTACAACACGCACAGGCATTTGCACCAATATTTTAGTTGCAATTTAGGGATTCTTGCGCACAGGAATTTGCGATTTCCTGCAGCAGGAATCCCTAATATGCCATTTACAAGCACTAGGTGTCAACTATTTGAGTTAATGATCAGGTGACAGCTACTGCATTTGAATATCGGTACACCGCATATAATCATGTGATATGAATACATGCGGTTAGGAATCATTCACTCTCACTGGACACATCAATCGTGTCTCCAGGGAGAGTGATTGATTCCTAGCCACATGAACGACGACTGAAAGTTACCACCCTCACCTAGTCGAGCAGGCCTGAAGCTGAGGTAAGGCAAGTATTTTCATGTTTTTATTTCTTTTATGATTGTTCTACTTTAGCGTTTTTAAATTGGGGCTGTCAGTTATGCAAACTCTAGGCTCAAATCCTAAAGCTACCACACAAGGATAAGGATTCCTATTTTCCAGTAAGTCACAGTATTTGAAAATTACAATCACATGGCTAAAAATAAAGGTCTGTATCCTTGTGTTAAAGATTTGTGACTTGACCCTCTTGTATTTTAGTACAGGGTCTATGTTAAGAAGACTTTAGTTTTTCCTTTAAGATGAGATGACCTATACCTTGTATTAAGATGGGGTTCCAATATCTCCTGAACATGTTCTGGAAATCTTCTCCAAAGCCTCCGTCCAGGACAGTCAAGCCTTCCTTCTTTGCATTCATAAATGGATAACAACTCCTGCAACAGCACAAAACTGAGGATAAGGATAACATCAAAACAGTTAACAATTACTGAAGAGCCAGTGGCTAGTGCAGGGTTACAGTCGCAAGGGAAGAGCAACCTTTTAAATTGCCCAACCTTTTGCACAGTGGGCATATACTGAAGTAATGCAATGTCCCCAATGTTGGAAAGAAAACTGAACTTTTTTTTTTTAACATAGTTACATAGTATTTGAGGTTGAATAAAGACACAGGTCCATCAAGTTCAACCCATTGCTGTATGCATGTTTATAAAAAAAAAAAAAAAAAAAAAAAAAAAAAAAAAAAAAAAGAAACCCTCTTTAAAT
>NW_017306473.1:1052019-1079696 GCF_000935625.1 Nanorana parkeri
AAGGATCACTCATTACATGTCCTGTAAAGCAGAAATAAAGGCCAGCTAGGACTTGAAGCTCCACAGTGGCTGGAGAGGTACAGGCTTACCATAAACTAAGATAAAGCATAAAACAAACACACAGTTTGAACAGAGATCTTTGTTCACCTGAATAGCATAAGCGGCAGAATCCTGAGCACGGACATTATCAGCATTAGCCAAAAATGCTCTTGTTAACTCTATGAGCAGCTCATAAGCAAAATTTGGATCTTCAACTCCAGTCTAAAACAAAAACAAAAAAGTGTCTTAATACTCAGCCTACAAGCTCAGAATATCTACCATTAAAGCCCAAATCCAGCCAAAATGTTTTCTAGTTTTGGACAGATAAAACTTGTGTAGTTTGCTCTGTGCAGGAGTTTCCTGGAATAAAAACTAGGGATGCACGGATACTAGTATCGGTGCAGATACCGAGCATTTGGGCGAGTACTCGCCCAAATTCTCTCATACCTTCCCCGATACCGGAACTTCCGATCAGAGGAAGATTTCCTCCAACCGGCAGTCCTGTAGGGGAACATGGTGCCGGCTTCCCGAGCAAGTACTCGTTCAAGTACTTCCAAAGCAAGTACTCGTTCTCGATACTAAAAAAACGGTATCGGTGCAACCCTAATAAAAACCAGTAACTCCTGTTCTCTCTTGAAACAGGGTGAGTTGACTTGTACTGGCCTCTCTGTAGTTTTTTGCAGGCAGCCAGTAGTGGTGGAGGTTCTGCTTGGATCCTTTAGTCTGCCCCTGCCCATACACACCCCCTATCTTTGATGGGCAGGATATGGTATATAGGCAGAATCAGCCTGGCTGTGTTGTTTTTTTACAGACATAATATAAGGACATTTACAGCTAAGAAAAAAAAAATACCTTTCCTGAAGAAAACTATCCAAACTCCCACTGGCAGCTGGTTGCATAATAGCATGGCATTGATTAAGTGGTCTCTGCCTAAGTATTTAGAACACTGCCATTCAGGAAAAGCAAATTAATCAGCAGCTTTGTCTGAACACTAATCCTTTCCTTCATCCGGAGGGGGTTAGCTGGGTGCAGTGTCAGCTCAGGTTACCCATAAAATGTATTTATTCAATTTAATCAAATTGTATTTATATTTTAACAAATCACTATTACTTTCACTTTTATGAATACTTTAATGTAAATACAACTATTATAAGCATAAAAAAATAACCAAATGTGCCTAGTACTTTCAAATTGTCACTATCCCCATATAATCAGAGCACAATTGTGGATTTTCAAGGACAGGTTACTTACAACAAAGGTAGAGCCTTTGCCTTGTGCATCACTAGTTGAAAAATCCAGTCTTCCAGGATCGATTGCACCCAGTTGCCCAAGGCATTCACCACACAGCAGTCTTGCCTGTGGGCTGGCATCCTGGCATCCAATTAACAGTACAGTTACCAGCTGCGAAACGACTGGCTCCACTGTCTCACTGTCTGTTGCATACTGCAGTAGTTTTTCCTAAAAGAAAAGAGTAATAAGACAGCAAAGTCAGTTTTCATTAATCATTTGTAATCATCTATAATTTAATAGCCAAAGACAAATGCTTATGTATATGCTCTTTTTGTGCTAATACATTTATGCAACAATATGCAAATACTGTACACATTTTAGAAGGCCAAATGTCATTAACCTGTCTAACCTCTCAATGTTTATTCAAAAATTATCCAATACAAAATATATACAGACAGACACCTTGCATTAGGCAAAAGAGATGCAACTTCTTTCATTTCACTGGATTCAGGAAAGCAGGTTCAGCCATTTCAAAGCCCAATTAGATGCACTGTCTGCCGACTTTCAATCAACATTTTGCTCCTTTTGGTTTGGATTTAAATCAAGTGCTCCATTTATACATTTCATTAAAACCCTCAGATACTCTAGCATGCTCTGCCAAACTCTTTAGCCCCCCTCCTGCAGATGGTTAATTCACCTTTTTATTTTTTGTGAAAAGGTGAACTAGCCCTTTACGTGGGTTGGTATTTATTCTACTATATCAAAGTACATTTGTCAGAGGCGGCATCTATAATGCCGGGGAACCCAAAGCCCTCAATAAAACTTATAAACAGTATCAGTGCAGGTGTGCTTAAGCTAAACACTACAAAATGATGGTGTTCTAGTAACCTCCTGACCTCCGTGTACACTAGGCCTTAGAAAGTCACAGGAAATGTTAATGTCAGAAGAATGTCATGTGTTTTTGCTAAACTGGAAAGGCAGGACAACTTTAGTGAACACAAAACTGGGTACCTGGTTCTTATACAGTGTCTCCTTTAAACTGGTGAGAGCATGAATACGAACATCAACATTTTCATGCTGAATGGCTTTTATTGATAACTGAATTGCTGTCTGCAGGTCCGTGCTTTTGGTTGTTTCCTGAAGTGAAACAAAAAGAAACAACAATAGATGGCATATCTGATTTCATAATACTGAAGTCCTTCATTCCTTTATGCTCAAAAATTCAGTGTGTCAGTGAACTTTGTCAAACATTACTCTAAGCAGTTCCAGAGTAAGCTCTAAAGTTCCATAGCTGCTATTTCAGCACGGTCTATCCTTTTATTCATCCACCCATTCAAATTCGAAATATAAAAAAGTAGGGCCAGCCAACACTTTATTCAGAACACAGCAGCAACATAGAAGATAATGAGGGACAGCCAAGAGAACTTGACGCTGAAATTACAAAGATGTGTATGGTGTGGTATTATGCCCCAACTAGCCTTTCCATCTTGTACAAGCTATATCTACATTTAAATCCTTCTAACTTACTTTTCTGTATTCTTGAAGAACTTTCTGGATTTGCTGCAGCTCCGGATGATCCGGCAGGAAATATATTTCATGAAGAAAATCTTGGACAGTGTCTCTATCAAATTATGAAACAATATTAAAGGTATTCCATAAATAAACTCTAAACTATCTTATGGATATAAACATATTTATGTATTTAAAAGAAATTGGATAATATTTTAACCAGAGATTATGTTATGCGTTTCCTGGCTTACTTGGCATTTGAAGGCTGCAAAAGTATACAAAAAAATAGGATTTTTGTACTCACCGTAAAATCCTTTTCTCTCCGTTCATTGAAGGACACAAGCGGGACAGGGCCCCAGCCTCACACCAGGCAAAATAGGCTATGGTACATTTTTCTAGAAACCGCCCTGCGCGCTCTGAGCATAGTGGATATGACCGCATCGGACAACCCCCGGTCCTTCGGGACCTGGCTCTCAACAGCCACGCCGTCAAAGCCAGCGACTGTAAAGAAGGATGGAACACAGGACCCTGGGACAGAAGATCGGGGCGCAGAGGCAGACGCCACGGGGCGTCCGCCACCAGCTGAACCACGTCCGTGTACCAGGCCCTCCGAGGCCAATCCAGGGCCACGAGGACGGCAGTGACGCCCTCGACCGCGATCCGACACAGCAGCCGAGGCAACAGATACAGTGGAGGACAAGGCGTAAATTAGACCGTAATGACCCCAAGGGGCCACCAGGGCATCCACGGCCCCCGCCCAGGGATCCAGGGCCCGGGCCACAAACCTGTCCACCTTGCGGTTGAACCGAGACGCCAGAAGATATCGTGTCCGACTGGACCCGGACCTCCAGATCCTGGAGCCGGGCCGACCAATGAAGGAGAGAGAGGCGAATCGCCCGAAGTTCCAACACATTTATCGACAGACGGGACTCTCCCGGCGACCAACGACCCCGCACGGTCAAGGAGCCCAAGACCCCGCCCCAGCCCCAAAGGCTGGCGTCCGTGGTGACCACAACACCCGAACTCCTCCAAGGACCACACCGTGACCCCCCAGAGCTGTTACCATGGAAGAATGCGACTCTGCCCGTAGCGGATCCGCACGAAGGCGCTCAAGCGTTTGAGGTCCAGGATGGGCCGCAGCCCCTCTTTCTTGGGCACAGTAAACAGGTTTGAATAAAACCCTTGGAATCTTTCCGCGGAGGGGACACAATCACCCCCTGGGACCAAAGGTCTGCCACCGCGCGATGGAGATCCGCCAACCGCGAAGGGGATAGCCGCGTGTTGGATGGGAAGAAACGGTTGCCCGGACGGGACAGAAACTCGATCTTGTAGCCCGAAGAAACCAGCTCCCGGACCCAAGAGTCGGAGACGTGGGCCAGCCAAAAATCCACCTGCTCTTGTGCGTCCCAAACTGCACATGCGGCAGCGAGGAAGTGCTGGCAACATCCTCAATTTTAAGGGTCTCCCTGACAGCGCGGACCAGCGCTGAAAACGTCTCAAGGTCCTGGACCAGGAGTGTAGACGCCGCCTCATCCTCACTGGCAGAATCAGGATGTGAGGAGTCACCCGGATCAGGATGAGGCGATGGCGTGGGCAGTTCCCCCCCTCTTCGGACCCCCCCGACAAGGCAGGGGACGGCAAAGGCCGGGCCCGCTTCCTAGGTGGGCGCTGCGTCAAGGCGCGCTCCATGCGCGTCACAAACCCATAAATTGACAGAAGAAACCGCTTCCAGGGACAACGCGGTACCACCCACCCCCCTGAAGCCCCAGAGGGGCGCACGGGCGACAGGCAAAACAGCGCAGGGGTACAGGTCGCAAAAAGAGGGGATCTAGAGGGGTCCGCACAGCGCAGCCCACAACCCTCACAAGGCAATGCAGGAGTGTCATCCCCGCGATCCATTGCCGCAGCAAAAAAACACCCCACAATTTTCATCAATTTTTCCAATATAAATGGTGATGTTTTTAACCTACCTGTTCTCTACTATGAGATAATAGAACACAGCAACAGTTTCCTTTGGTTGGATGTGTAACAGAGGCAGTAAGGCAACTATAACATGACTGAGGAGGGAGCCAAGGTATCCTTGATCCAGGCATCGAACAAACAGGTCCCAAGCTCTAAATTATAGAAAACAGAAATGATGAAGCTGTATAACTATTCCTTAGATTTTAGCGTAAGAGGAATAAAATGTACAAAGTACCGGCAACAAAGGTCTGGGAATTCCTCTTTATAGCGTAGGCCAGTCCTTAATGTAGTCATCATCTTTACTCTTACAGAGTTGATATGTTTAGGGCCCAATAGTTTCATCAGCGAAACCAAACTGTTTAATGCCTGATAATCAAAAAAAGAATACGTATTTTACACAATGATTGATGTAGAGGCTATACACAGCTTATTCTCTTACCAAGAATGGTAAATGCCCATGCTTTATTAAAGCTAAAGCGTGTTCTACGCAAGAAATACCTTCCCTTGTTTCTCACTCTCCCTTATTAACATGAAAATAAAATTTTTCAATCAAATCATTTTGTTTTCCAAACAATACAGTACCTGTTGTGGGATCCAGTGATGTCACCACTGGGTCAGTCTGCCTTCTCCTAGCTCCTGTAAACATCACACCTTTCTACTTAAAAGAATTATATGTAAGAACACATCCCTGGGATTCCTTTAGATGTGCCTGGTCCTCCCTGTTGGCTTCTGCAGACCTTAGCTGTGCAGTCTACTGATTGGTTGGCTCGGGTTGTAGGCAAGTCAAAAGAGATCCTGGGTACGTGTTCTTTCACATAAAGCTCTGGAAAAAAACTGCCGGTAGAGAATGCAAATAGTTGTGTGAGGGGGACCAACCACAATATGACGGGGGGGGAGGAAAGTGATTAACGTCTAATGGAGGTAATTCAGACAGGAAATGTGGAAGGCTCAACACGGATGAAGCAGCTCCAGAGGATTATATTGCAGAGATAATAATGACAACAATAACAAGTGATAATTAGAACTGTCTAGTCACTTGTAACAATGCTGTGTATTGCCCATTCAAACTGATACACAGATAGCTATAATATATTTTATTTATTTATTACAGGTATTTATATAGCACTGTCAATTACACAGCACTTCACATCAGTCCCTCCTCTCCAGGAGCTTACAATCTAAGGCCCCTATTTCACATACATACCGGGCCGATTTAAGCAGGAGAAAATTAACCTACCAGCATGTCTTTGGAGTGTGGGAGGAAACCAAAGTACCCGGAGGAAACCCATGCAAGCACAGGGAGAACATGCAAACTTCTTGTAGATAGTGTCTGGGACTTGAACCAGGGATCCCCAGTACTGCAAGGCAGAAGTGCTAACCACTAAGCCACTGGGCTGCCCAATATTCAGTAATAGAATGAGAAGATGATGAATTAATGGCATTAGCAGATCTGTATTAAACCATCATCACTAAATTTGCTTTCCACTTGAAAAGTTAAATGCCAAACCGATAGTGTAGGTTGTTTTTTCTGGTAAGAGGAAAACCCTGGTGAGCATATATTTCTAATATATAGTATGTAGGAGATGTACATTCCGTATGGAGGCTCCATCTAATGAATTGTAAAAGCAAGTTTATTAAGAATCTACAATCATTAATTTTAAACGTACCATCTTTTTGTCTTCAATACCAATACTGGAGCTCAGCAAGTGCATATTGAAGAAAGCAAGTATTCCTAGTAGCTTGGGCTGTAGGTAATCAGCCTGCAGGGTAAAAAGAAAAAAATTACATTGCAGTGGGAAAAATATACAGATGAAGTCGCTGTAACACAACTATCCAGTATAGTCTTACCATAATTTCTGGTTTAGTAATATTTCTGGGTCCTTGGTAAGGATCATCATTGGAAGCAAAGGATGCCAAAATAGACAATCCGTTGAAGACCTGCTGATAGTGCTCCCCAAGCCGCAGCAGCAGCTCATTGTGCAGACCCTGGTAATCCTGTCTCAGTAAACTGCCCAGTTCAATCTCTGTCTCATTCTGTTTTCAAGAAACAAACAAAAACTCAACAACACGTATGTAAATAGACAATCAAGTGGCTATCACCAGCGCTGCCAATCAGCAAGATGTAGTGACCGAGACGTAAAACATGAAAACACTGCAAATCAAAAGCTCCCCTATTGAAATGAAAGGAGATGAGTTATTTCTAATTACTATATGTATTAATTATATTTAATATTTAAGCAGCTCCTCATTTTAAAACAATACGCTGGAGCTTTATATTAAACAATAGACACAGGTATTTACTTAAACCGAAAAGAAGGCATGCATTATCCCACAGGACAATGTGACGGTGGAAGAGATTTACAAATGTTCCCCCTGGTATAAGTGTCATAAAAGAACACAGCTTGTGATTTCTCTTATACCATCAAATATGCAGTTAAAATGTTACAGAAGAATAATCTAACTGTTTTTAATTACTATTCGTTAAAATGTGTTCTAACACTAAATGCATACCTTTACATAGTGAAGAGACTTCTCAAGCTCATCCTTGGTGCATGAGCAGACAAGGTGAGAGAAGATGTACTTGAAGTTATTGATCAGGATCTCCCTGCGGTTTACACTGAGCTGTTTTGCAATTGTCCTGATCAAAGCAGAGGCTGCTCGGCTGGCTTTGGCTGCCAGATATGGAAGTAACAGTTGTAAGGTTTTCTGTATAAATGAAGGATACAGCATAAATCAACTAGAAATCCCAGGGTCTCTGTTCAAACAGAAGCAGCATAAACAGGAAAATGCTATCAAAAAAACAGGAAGCACTTACGGTTAAAAATCGGTTCAGGTCAGGGAAATCAAATACATTGGCTATTTCAGATAAGACATCGAGAGCTGCCTCCCTGTGCTGTGCAGCCTCCTGCTTCTGCATCTCACTGCTACTCCCTGGGGTGCTGCTCAGAAGAGTTTGCTGGTTTGTGTGCAGTGACTCCACAAGAAACTGAAAATCATATAAAACCAAGACTCAATGATGCGATAATCTGCCATCATTATTAATTGCGTGACTATTCTTGGAGGTGTGGAGAAAACCTAATTTATTATAAAAACAGAATGTCAAACCAGTGGCTAAGAAAGTATGCACAGCACACAATAACTCACTTTGCAAACAGGTTTCTTAAACTGGCTGAAAAAGTCCTGTAACCGGACTGACTTTGCTGCTGCCAGTGAACGGATTTCTGTATAAGAAGCACCAGCCACAGATGGGGATTTGGACAGCAGGCAATGTAACAAGTGCAGTAATGCAAATGGTGACAGGTTTCGTTTTGCAGCTCTGTAAAATACAACCAATACATAAGTTAACGTTGTGCATTTCTGATCAATTCTCAACATTAAACACTAATAAGGAACCTTGCAGAACAAAGCCAAGAGCAATAGGAAATCCACATCAATGCCATTTGGACACCGGTTCATAAACATTTTCTGATTGGTCACTTCCCATCACAATTTTGTCATAAATGGAAGACACATTGAGGACATGACACAACAATGAAGAAGGGAGAGAAATTGTATTCAATTTAATGACAGAATTGCTTTGTATAGTACATTGAAATGATGCATGATAAACGTTTCTCTGTTCAGCCCCATGGCAGGGTCTCTGCATTCTGTCCAAACTGCTCTTTTACACTGCAGAATACAAAAGCTTTAAGCAATATCATACACGTACCCCAAACTCAGGTTATTTACTATTCTGTGACAACATGTTTTACAGAAAATATCAAAACATATACAAGAACTGTAGCTTACCTTCCAATGTCACCGGTTGTCAGAATCAGTGTGTCTTTTAACTCATTATTCCTGGACATCTTAGCATTTGTATAGGCTTCCTTTATCCTTCCAACCAATAACTGCAGCAGAAAAGATACAGTGACAAAGGGATCCCGTGAGAACAGTCCAAACAACATTTAGACCTGATGATTATTATTTAGGAAATACTTGCATGTATTTTAACTCTCTTGGGGAACACTGTTGGGACTTGAAGGGGAACTGCTGCAGGCATGGAATGAGGCACCTAGAGGTGCCTATGCATACCTACAGCAGCGATGTCAAACCTTCTCAACATGACTGAATCTCAGGTTGTTCTGACGGGGAAAGCTTTGGCACCTCCTGAAGCCTGCCTACCCATTCTTTCCTGCTGTACATTTCTATTGGCCAGTAAGCCTGCCCATCGTAGTGAAACATCAGCGAAGCCCAGTAAATTTGCCTGTAAGAACGTCCCAAGATTGGGCTGTGTCAGGAAGGTTTGGGAGGCTGCTGAAGGTATGCACATGCACCTCTGTGTTTGTACACTTCATATCTGCAGCAGTGTTATCCCCCGCCCCCCCAAAACAAAAATCATGGGTAGTAAAATCACCCAATCGGCTTAGTGAGAGCTTTTGAGAAGAGTTAAAACTACACTAAACTCAGGAGCCTAATCTTAAAAATGCATTCAAGTAAAATGTATCTTATTTGTGTATCACTCAGCTGTAGATCCTCAAATCATCTCTGAATTGGTGCTGACACTGTCCTTCCTTCTGGAAGGTGGCTACTTTTGTACCTCATGGTACCGGTGTATATGTCGTGAAGTAATCACTGCCCCAAGCTTACTCCTGTGATAGATCATCTAAATACAAATCAGTCCATAACGAGAGTGAACTTGGAGTGGTGGTTACTTTACAACACACATATGGACCATGGGGAACAAAAGTAGCCACCCTCCAGAAGGAAGGACAGTGTCAGCACCAATTCAGAGATGATTTGAGGATCTACAGCTGAGTGATACACAAATAACATACATTTCCATTAATAGTTAGGTACATGAATGCATTTTTAAGGTTTAACTCCTGAGTTTAGTGTCACTTTAGTAATCTCACAAACCTTTTACATGCCTCTAATATGCATTGAAATCTAGACTACATTATAGGACACTTTTATATCTGGAATGCCCATGTTCTACTGTGATATAAAAACAAGCAAGCCAAAATTCTTAGTTCCTTTTTATAATTTTTAGTTGAACATCTGTACCTCATTTAGATAACCTTCTTCAAAGTTTGCTGACTCCAAAATATATCTGATATTCCCACTGAAGGCTATTCTGACATCTTGATCAGGATCTTCCATCAGGTTCAGTAATGCTCCAATCATAGTTTTGAAATCCATTTCATCTTTTTCAACATTCAAACATTTAAACAACTCAGGAATGTTCCAGATGAAAGCTACAGAGAAGAAGTTATGGTAAATAGATTGTAATAACACAACTTATGAAGCTAGTGGGTGGCATTATATATTACATTTTCTCTTTTAATACCAATTACATTTGTTATAAAGTTTTTATTTATCGCTAAAGTAAAGTGAATTAACTAATTCAGGTATATTACAAAATCACAATAAAAATATTGTAAGCACTGTACAACATCATAACCACTTGGAAATAAGAAGCACATAAATACACATAATACCATATTACTAATCTGTAACAATAGAGTGTATTACGGAGAAGACTCACCCATTTTAACAGAACTTGGCATGTTGCGGTTCAGCAGTGAAAGAAAAGGCTTGAAAATTGCAGCACCAATATCAGAAGGAGAAGGTGGAGGTAAAATAGTCACTCTTAGACTACTACAAAGGAGATCGGATTCTGGTTCCATGGCGGATGTGAGCACACGGTGGTCAATGGAAACACCAAATACTAACTTGCTCATTGCATTGGCAAACTCCCTTCTTACCAGCTCAGAGTCATCATTCAAGTGGTCCCTAGAATAAAAATCTAGTAATAAAAATGTGCAACAAAATGGTGACCATACAAATACTAATGATTTTTACAATCTGAGAATTGGTAAAAAATGGTTAATTGTTGACTGGAGAATATAACCGAGAAAAAGTCAGGAGGCAATAAACATACACAGCAAATAACGTTTCTTGTTTACATAGGATTGCCATTAATGGTACATACAGCAGAGACTTGGGGATTGGACTGAAGGCCTCTTTATTAACATGGTGCTTTAATATAGGAAAACCTTTCACACAATGAGCACGGACAATCTCGTGTGGACTTTCCAATAACCAGTGGTAAACTGCTAATCTCCATTCAGGCAGTGTTGTTATGGGAAATAATGACAGAAGGAAAACAAGCTGCGACTGAATCTTAGGGGCTGCAAAAGAAAAAAGAAAAACAATTTTGGGTCAGATAGTAATGAGAATCATAAACAGGATTCAAAATTCACAAACGTAATGATGTGGAAGTTTAGTAAACCGTTACTTTCATTGAAGATAAAATCCCATAATCCACAATGTCTACCTCTAAACAGGGTCTTCAAGCACAAAGGTTGAGCCTCTGGTTTTACGCCCTGGGTAGTACTGCAGCTTAGTTGCCTAACCCTAAGCTCTCCCCCAGTACCAAATAGTATGCCTAATAATCGACCTTACCCTAAGTAAGCCCTTAATTATAAACCTTCACTACTCATATCACTAGGGATGCACCGATATATCGGCTGCCGAAACATATCGACCGAAAATGGCACTTTTGGCATATGCCGAAAGTGCCATTTTCCTGCCGATACATCGGCACATCCGTGATTTATTTTCTCCCCGCTGGGCGCTGCTCTATGTCCCAGCGGGGAGAAAAAAATTTAAAAGTTTATAAAAAATAAATGAAAATAAAATATTAAAAAAATTTGAAAAAATAAAAAACATTTTCGGTTTGACATTTTTTTTTAATTTCGGTTTTAAAATTTCCATTTCGGTGCACCTCTACATATCACCTAACCCCTAATGCTAGGTGATGTATACCTAATCTCCACCTAAGGCTCACTTAGCTATATGCTAAGTGAGCCTTAAACATGCAACCTCACCCTCCCCATAAGGACTAATACTAAATAACCTCCAACCGTATATCCACCTTGTCCATGCCTGACACAGTGCTGACACCAAAATCACCAGTGACGATGCTGTGACACTAAAAGAAACTGCTTTGCACCGAAAAAGGAGTAGCTATTCCTTCCTCTGGCTCTAGTTCTTTATTAAGAATTGACTGGAGGTGAGGTACAGCTACCACAAACCTATCATAAAGCTACCCAAACCCTTATATTAAGAAACATACAGTATATGAATGATCCTACATAGAGCGATGTTGACACATATCTAGCATGCTTAATGTTGGTTTTTACGGGTTACAAGAGGTATAAGCAGGAGACATAATTCATATTCAGAACCAATCTGGGCCTCAACAGTTTGACCGCTTTAAAATGAGCATTTTTAACAAGTAGATCTTTGTGCGTGATGCAAATACATTAATACTACAATACTCTGTATCCAAACCTGGAGTATACTTACAGAAACTCTCAGAAATCTTGAGGCTTAATGTAACAAGGGTTGGGTCAAACGCTGACACTTTAAGGGATGAATGACTTGAAACATCATGGAGCCAAGGCAAGGACATCAGCACACACAAATCTTCAAGTACCTGATCAGATGACTGGCTTTTCACTGGAACAGAAAAATATAATTATCTTTTTTTAAATATAAGTTGATTGGCTTTTAATAAAAGTAAATATGGGAAGCAAGTTGACACGAATATTACAAAATTGTATTGTACCTAGTATTAATTAACAGCATTTATGCAAATTTTGATTTTATTATTTTAACACTAAGCAAATAAAGCAAAAGAGAAATAGGATTGTTGTACTTACCGTAAAATCCTTTTCATGAAGTCCATTTAGGGACACAGGTAATCTTTCACTTTGGGGTTATACTGCCCCCCAGAGGAGAAACGGACACTAGCAGACAATAAAATGGTAGGCGATTCCAGAAGAACCCCTCCGACTACCAGCATACTTCAGTTTTGTAGCAAAGTAATACTGAGAGCAATGGGGTGGGGGTGTCCCTCAAAGAACTCCAAGAAAATGATTTTACAGGGAATACAAAAATCTAATATTCTTTCTTGTCCATTGAGGGACATGAAGTCTTGCACTTTCAGGACGTCCAAAAGAAGTCCAACTGAGGGGTGTACAACAAGCAAACAAATGCCAACAGGCCCAAGAACAACACCAACTGGGGCTATCTGCAGCCCATGAGCCATCTGAAGGACCAAAGCCCAGAGCTGGTATCAGATGAGTCCGCAACCTCACCAGGTAGAGCAAAAACATGAAAACAGAGACCAGGTGGCAGCCTTGGACAGGGAGCCAATGCATGATGGCAGAAGAGCAAGAAACACTTATAACCAGTAAATAAGTCTCAGACTCAGCTTAGAGCTGGTCTTGTAGAAGTTAAATCAGACAGAGGGTCCAAAGAATGGCATCCTGGAAAAGGAGAAGATCAAAAAAACTTCCCTAGGCCTGAAGAAGGTCTTAAGCCATCTGATGCCATCTCAGTGCCACATGAAAAGAAGAGTGAATGCCTGCAAAGGCTGACAGGTCAGACTGTAACCTAGGAGAGATGACTACCAGGGAAAAAATTAAGAACAAACGCTAGAACAAATTAGGGTAGTCTTAACAGCAGAACTGAAGAAAAAAGACATACATCCTCCCAGGCCACTAGCAAAAACCTAAAGCATGCTGGTTGTCCTGGACTGGTCCATTATTTTTTTTGTTTGCAGTATCTAATCCTCCTGTAGGTGGCAGTATAAGTGGAAGGTGAATGACTTCCTATGTCCCTCAATGGATCAGAAAAAAAACAACAACATTTGCATGCATTGACCATGCAGGAAACAACAGCAGGTCAGATTATATCAGCCCCTCCCCAGCACCACATACTCACCTTTTCCTTGCTCCTCTGTTGGTTTGTTCACCTGGCGAAAACTAAGAAAATACCTGGTACTTCTACCTATGGAGATCATGTGCCAACACTGGTGCTTGGCCAAGAACTGTCATATGGAGCCAGGAAGGGTGATAGGCAGTGAGAAAGCTCCAACTAGAGAAACTGAGAACTTACATATGGCTACATTTCCTGGCTCACTGTGACTGACCAAAGTTACAGGAAAGCCATACAGGGTGCTTATGTGCTGCTGGTGAAAGGGGCGTTAAAATAAAAATGTTGTTTTGCTGTGTATGTGTATAGTACAGGTTTGCTTTAAGAACATGACAAAGCATGCACAGTATCCAGCAGCAATGCCAAGATGTCATCTGAGGAACAAAAAGCCAAAAAAAGGTAGTTAGCCATTTAACGGTTAGAGCTGGAAAATCGATCACAGACAACGCAAACAGAATCAACAAGACAGATGGAGCAGAATGTTGTGTCCCCGGTAGGTGCAATACAAGGATCAGCACCTAGAAGACTGTGACCCTTGAAACAGCCTTAATAATCATTGTGACTGCCTAGGGTCTGGGCAGTAACTAAAGAATTGTGATTCAAGGAGTAAACGCAAAAGACAGAACATTAGTAGAGGGTTAAGAAAAGACGTTAGGTGTAAACAGAGAGCAATGCAACATACCTAGCAGTGTGGAGGAAGGAAACCACAAGCAAATTAGTAATGGGCTAAGGAATTAATAGTGAAACAGGACAGTGGTTGGAAGAAGCCAAGACAGATACAAAAAGCAAGGACTAAATGAACACAAATGAGCCTAAAACAAGGCATAATAGAAGAGTACAGGATACAATACAACTAGGTGAATGATTTCAGGCAACAAGGTACAAAATTGCTATGGTAAAAGACAAAAGGTTGAAATTGCACATTTAAGACTAAACATTTATTCTGATGATAATCCACCGCAGACCAAAGGAAAGACATTCTTAAACATCTACAAAAGTTAGGCAAAGCAAAGATGGGTAGAGGGCAGAGGTACATGAGGCATATAACTCACACAATAAAGCATGGAGAGAACTGATCCAAAAGGAGAGCTTAGCAGGCTAAACATATGCACAGGAGGGCACAGGGTTGGAACTATTCCTTACATTCAAAAAGTGCAGAAAAAGCTGTGTGGGCCGTATTCTACTGTAGAACAAGAACTTTTACCAGAGGTCAGAAGAAACAGTTTAACAAAGTGCATACTATGGCACTGTGAATAAAAAAGAAAGTGATGCACTGGCAGTGAACTAAGGTGTGGCCACACCGACTGCAGATAATCTTTGATTTCAGGAACAAACTCAAAAATAACCTGATTTTTAGAATGTTGTGAATACTTAGTATTAAAGCCTCATCTGTGTAACAGCAACACTTCAGTATAGATGAATTTAACCCAGAAGAATACATGATTCCTTCCCACAAGGTTCAGACAGACTTACCTTTTTGTGTGCTTACAGCCTCAAGTATGCCAATTCCCCAAACTTTTTGGGTGGGGAAGTGCGCACACATAACATCACCTGTTACAAATCTTGCAATTACATGTCTCATCATTCTTTGTGACCGCATGCATGCTTGCCCCCTACATTCAGAAAATATTGGGTTGCTGCCAGACATCCTAGACTACACAGAGCCAGCTCTGCTCGTCCTTCAATGGAAGTGACTCAGGCGCAGCTGTCAATCACTTAGGTGGAGGAGCAGAGGTGTGTTGTCAAGCACTGCACATTGCCCTGTAGTCTAATTCCGGAAGTATGCATGATGGGGGGACTCCATAGGACCCTGCAAGGGTCTGAAACAAGAACACGGGGCTACACTAAGGGGGCCAGCTTAATCAGGAGGAAAGGACAACTTTAACCCCTTCATGACTGAGGCCTTTTTTTCATTTTTTGTACCCATGTTATATTACAAAAAGCAGCAATTATGGTAAGTCTTCATCTCCGCAGTAGAAATAGCAAAAAAATAAAGCTTTCGTGTCACTTTAAGAAACACAATTAAAAATTGTTTAAAACGTTTCTACTAAATATTTTAATAGAAGTGGTTCAATCATGTTCTCACCATGCATGTAAAGAAAAGCGTCAAAGATCTTCACCAGCTTCATCAAAATGACATCCATACAGTTACTTTGGTATCCTGAATTAAGAAGCTTCTTGCAAACCTTAATGACTCTCACAATTTCTTCTTGGGCAACCCACGAAAGCTGTGGTTTCATCATATCTCCCAAATGAGATTTGTAGTTCTCACACAGCCCCAGGGTCTGCTGAGTTCCACTGCAATTACACAAAAAATGTGAAGCTTCAGGAATAAGAATTTAAACAGAAAACACAAAAAAAAGCCCAAATGATCTTGTTCTTTACTTTCCTTCACATTTCCAAACAATTGACATAAAGGTCAATTACAGATAAGCATCACTCAGCAGTCCACACAGTTCTTAGTCAAAGGAATCCTGCACTGAAATGATGTGGCCTCCCACGCCTGAGCTCTTATAAGAAAACTCATAGCCTAGCTCTTATGTTGATTCACACGTTTCAAGTCACGAATTTCCCTTTTACTTCACTAGCTGCATGCTTGTCCCAGGTTAGTCTCTCAAACAATATTGAAGACCCAGCCAGGAAAGTAGAATTTTAGGTCAGCAATGGCAGCCTTTATATTTTCCTAGAAAAGGTCAGTCTACCCAAACCGAATATGTCAGTTCTGTTAGATGCTGGCAAACTGAAATATACTGTATGCTCGGATCGTTATCTCACAGGGACTCCGGTGTCCACATACTCCTACAATGGGAACAGAAGGTGAGAGCACCACTTCTGTACAGGAAGTGTAAGATTCAAAGTCAGGGACATCAAATACTGAAACTATAGAGAGGCAATATAAAAATGGAGTCTCCCAAACATACAAGACGCCAGTGAGTGCATCAGAACCCAACTGAAATCCTCGTTTTGGGCACACAGACCCTTTAAATCACCAGATACCTGCTTTTCTCTCAAAATGTCAAGCCCAGACATCCCGATTGGTTAATATTCAAACAATGACTGAAGCTGGGATTTCATTGAAGCAAAATCCTCTAAGGGCATTATAAAAAAAAAAAGATTCTATAAATAATCCCAAACAACCAGCTGTAGCAGTGCTGTCATGTGGGTTTAACTACAACATGACTCCTTGGAAAGTTCTGAAATGTTGCAAATTTGTACAAAATAATGTCAAACTGACCTAAGCAAGTGATACTGTATGAGCAGCACATAAAAAAGGACAATTAATTCAGAAAACACTTGTATCAGACAGTCAGAAGCAATTATAGCCTACATGTGATATGTTTTTCTGTGTCCTTAGTCCCCTGCTCTGGCAGGATCTGTTATAGCAGCTTTAACCTGGCAGTCGAGACTCCTATTTTCTGAACTCAAAATTCTGTCTTTAGTATGTCACATATGTCTACAGATAAATATATGAACGCTGTATAGCCTGTGTTAAAGAAGAACTCTGGGTAAAAAATGTATTAACCCTTGCAGTGGGGCTACCCCGGCACTGCAATGGTAAAGTGCTTGTTTTTGTTGAGGGTCAAAAATAAGTTACTCATTCGAACCTCTGACCCGGCCGTGACTGCGCTCCCTCCAGACTCTCTCTTTCTACACTGCAGCGATAGTATGACCCTCGGCATCCTTATGTCCTATACACTGTGTATAGAACGTGATGACTCAGGGGCCTTAGACCACGGCAGTGAAGGGGTAGAGAGGCTCCACGGACCAGTCTAAGAGCAAGTCAGCTTGAAGGGTTGGGCGAGTATAACTTTTTTATTTTTGACTCTAGGCAAAAACGAGCACTAAACCCTAGAAATGCGGGGGTAGCCTCACTGCAAGGGTGTGGAATTCGTATCGCACGACGCACTGGACATGTAGTTCCGGGCGCCGGGCAAGTGGTTTTTTCACTGTTTTAGCCCTGCTACGGACATGTAGCAAGGCTGGTTTTCTTTTCTTAAATGAGCGCCGAGAGCGGCGCTGCGAGTGGGGGGCGGGGACGGAGCGCTGAGAGCGGGGGGGCGGGGCGGAGCGGGGAGGAAAACGGAATTACCCGCACAAATCTCCCTCGCACTATACTTACCTTTCGGCGAATGGTCCTTCCCGTCCACCAGTACGGGGGTACTATCTGTACCTGTTTCATGTATTCTGAATTTCGGTCGCAAATTGCAAGCACTCGTTGGTCAACGCGGTCACCTGACGGCACTGACTAATGAGAAGCGCTTCTTAGCACTGCTAAATACGGTTTTGGTTAAAATTATTTTTTTGTATCAGGACAAGTAGATTGTCATGAGGGGCAAGTAGATTCGGCACCCGCTTTAGTCCTTGGACAAGTCGTTTTTTTTCAAAAATTTCCACACCCCTGCTCACTGCAAGGGTTAATAACAGTTCTTCAATGTCCTAACCCACCAAACATTACTGCATGCAATATAATATCAGAGATCTATATTATATTTGTGGAGGAACTAAAGGGAAATGTTGTGTGGAGAGGAGAATGTGAAGAAGCCGGGGTGTTTACTTGATCACACAGGGTTCCAATCCCAAAATATGTACCAGGCCAGGCACGTTCAAGTTTAGTATTGAAAATTAGAATACGGGGAGAACAGGAATGCTTACTTGGAAGAATCAGACGCAGAAACATGAGCTGTACAAAGAGCAGCAACATGGAGCACTACAGCAATGCCTTCTAAAGAGCAAACCACATTGCCTTCAGTTACATCATCTTCTTCCAGTGCATGGACCAAAGACAAAAACTGACGGTTGATAGAATTCCACAATGCAATCTTGGACCTCGCATCCACTGGAAGTGTCCTGTAATAAACAAACAAAAGCCATCAGGTATATCACTGTGACAAGTATAAAAAGGCACCATATGAAAGAAAGGGAAGTTATTTACCCTTTGAATACTTAGCAAGATACCTGTAGTACGAGAAGTGTAAAAGTATGAGATCCAAGATAAACATGGAAAACTGGGTGGTTATACAATAACCATTTTATGAAAGTGTTCACTATAAGGTTTAATCTTGCCATTTACCTGGCGCATGTTATTGAAAACGCAGGAAAGTAGCTTAGAGACTGGCTTATGTTGAAGTGACATTAAAGTCACAAATTCCCCCCCCATGCTTTTTCAAGGACTTACCTTAAATGATGCCTCTTGATCCGATCATCTTCTTCCTTCCACTTGTATTCAGCAGTCCCTCCAGCGCTGATGCCGGTCTCTGATTCAGCACAGACTGCTGTCTCTTCCTGTCCCACGGTGTCTGTCTGACGTGCATTCTCCCGGCTGCATGCATTCAGCTCCACTGTGCCTCTCCTCTTCTCCCCTCTGAAGATCTCTACTGTGCATGTGCCCGCCCCATCATGCTGCACAGCCGCTCGAGAAGCTTCAGACGGGAGCGAGCGGTGGAGACAGGAGGTAAGATTTTACCTTTTTGGTAACTTTTTAATTTTATTTTTATGTTTTTGCATATATCTACTGCTTGCTAGCAGGGGCATCAGGAGTCATCCGCTTCAAAAACAGGAGACGGATGTGGACCTGGAATGTAAGGGGAAACCCTTCGCTCTCACAGAAAAGCCGCAGGGAACAATACCTTAAGCAGTGCTGCACAGAGGGGGACCGGTGACCAATACAGCCAGCCGGTCAGGAAAATAACAAATGAGACGCAGTCCTGGACGGTAGGAAACACAATCTAAACTGAGGGACAAGGATGGTGGGAGGGATTTTAAACTATTCTCAACTGTGTTTCCTGTAGAAGGAGGAGCCAATCATCTCTCCGGTTGCCCATCCTGGAAGATAATTGGAGAAAATTGACCAATCTCCACAACGTGCCAGAAAAGAAACACTTAGGACACCAAAATAAAACCAGGCTTTTTTAATCTGTGCAAAATGGTATAACCCATCCGTGGAGGAGCAATGCCCTTCTGCTTCAGCCTAGAGTCCAATCTAGAAGCAGGGCATACACTATATTGCCAAAAGTATTGGGACGCCTGCCTTTACACACACATGAACTTTAATGGCATCCCGTCTTAGTCTGTAGGGTTCAATATTGAGTTGGCCGCCCTTTGCTATAACAGCTTCAACTCTTCTGGGCAGGCTGTCCATAAGGTATAGGAGTGTGTCTATGGGAATGTTGGACCATTCTTCCAGAAGCGCATTTGTGAGGTCAGGTACTGATGTTGGACGAGTAGGCCTGGCTCGCCGTCTCACCTCGAATTCATCCCAAAGGTGTTCTATCAGGTTGAGGTCAGGACTCTGTGCAGGCCAGTCAAGTTTCTCCACCCCAAACTCGCTCATCCATGTCTTTATGGACCTTACTTTGTGCATTGGTGCGCAGTCATGTTGGAACAGGAAGGGGCCATCCCCAAACTGTTCCCACAAAGTTGGGAACATAAAATTCCCCGAAATGTCTTGGTATGCTGATGCCTTAAGAGTTCCCTTCACTGGAAGTCCAACCCCAGAAAAACAACCCCACACCATAATCCCCCCTCCACCAAACTTTACACTTGGCACTATGCAGTCAGGCAAGCACCATTCTCCTGGCAACTGCCAAACCCAGACACATCCATTGGATTCCCAGATAGAAAAGCGTGATTCGTCACTCCAGAGAACACGTCTCCACTTCTCTAGAGTCCAGTAGCGACGTGCTTTACACCACTGCATCCGACGCTTTGCATTGCACTTGGTGATGTAAGGCTTGGATGCAGCTGCTCGGCCATGGAAACCCATTCCATGAAGCTCTCTACCCACTGTTGTTGTGCCAATCTGAAGGCCACATGAAGTTTGGAGGTCTGTAGCTATTGATTCTGCAGACAGTTGGTGACTTCGGCGCACTCTGTGCTTCAGCATGCGCTGACGCCGCTCTGTCATTTTACGTGGCCTACCACTTCGTGGCTGAGTTCCCAGTTGCTTCCACTTTGTTATAATCCCAGTAACAGGTGACCGTGGAATATTTAGTAGCAAGGAAATTTCACAGAACATCTGAATCCAATGATTTGGAGGGGTGTCCCAATACTCTTGGCAATATCGTGTATATACCCCAGAGGTCTGCTGTGCCCCCAATGAATGCTAGAAGTGACATTTACTTTCTAATGAAATCACATTCTCAGCAAGCAAACCATGCAAACAAGCCACAAGCAGAAAACAGAACTATAAGGTAATCACCCCACAGGCTGTGTTTGTTTCTTCCGAGGCCTCGCTGTTAAACTTAGTCGTGGCCGTTTCTCCTGAACTTCATCACTACTGTTGCCGCCACTTTCAGAATCTGTATTGGTGATCTTCGTCTCGTGTTGCAGTTGTTGTAAAACGTCCAGGCCTTCTCTTCTCAGCACAGCATACAGTGAAGGGATCAAGTACTAGGCAAGAAGGGCACATTCATCACATAGTCTGTACAGATTACGTATCATCTGATTACTGTCTACAATCTTTCCAACATTCTTTTGAAAAACACAAGAATGTGCACAATTTTAAAGTGATATTGAACCTTACTTTGGATGTGGTGGATGTCTTGAAGCAGAACTCTGGGCAAAATTTTTACTAACCCTTGCAGTGGGGCTACCTCTGCACTTCAAGGGTTAAGTGCTTGTTTTTGTCTAGTTTCAAAAATAAAAAAGTTATACTCACCTGATCCTCAGAGCCAGCTTGCTCTTAGACCAGTCCATTCCGTCTCACTCCCCCTCCGCTGCAACAGTCTAAGATTCCGGAGTCATCACATCCTATACACAGTGTATAGGACAACAGGACACCAAAGGACATACCGGCGCTGCAGTGGAAAAGGAGACAGGTAGGAAGGAGCGTTCTCACAGGCGGCCAGCTCGGAGGAACGGGTAAGTATACCTGTTGTTTTTCAACTTAGACAAAAAATGGGCACTTAAACCCTGTAGTCCAGGGACAGCCCCACTGCAAGGGTTAAGAAAAATGTTACCCAGACTTCTGCTTTAACTTACATTGTACCTCTTCTTTTTTCCAAGCTTCCCTTTCCTTTCCGTTTCTGCCTCGTTTTCCTGTTCTCGGGTATCTCCTTTGTCTTATGGAGTCCAGCCATAGCCACCCATTCGAGTGCACTCAGGCATACAGACTACAACATGACATGAGGACGCTGCCTGAGCCAACATGCATAGGCAGCCTGAGAGGACAGCCCGCAGAAGGCATGTCTCTGCTCTTCCACCAAGCAAAATGATTACAGCAGGTGCCACTTGCATTGAGTTCCCTTCAAGGAGGAGCAGAGGGGTGTCTACTATGTGTTGTAGCAGGCAGCATCCTCACGTTGGCCAAGTTTCTCAATGAAGGGGCACACACACACGTGCTGGCACTATGCATGATAAGACATACAACCCCGATAAATGTGATCTGGTGATTGGTAATTACTTTAAAAGTGTGCGCTCCCCCATAGGAAGTTCAGGGAAGCAGCACACAGGAAGCCAAAGGATGATAACAAAATTACATTTATGAACGGTGTTGGAAGGAATCATTTACTGTACTGCGCTAAATGATTCAATACTGATGTGTTGCTGTTACAAAAAGACAAGATTTAGTACTAGTTTAATGTAGACAATCCAATCAATTGGTTAAGTTTTAACAAGTACTTGGGTGCCTCTATATTTTCTTACTACTAGATTCTGCTTTCCTGTCTCGCTCCCTGCAATGCCATCAATCTCTTCTATGTGGCATACATTAAAAACATACTAACTCAGAAGCAGTTACGCAAGGGTGCTGATTGCACTCCCTGACACAAAAGATAGGCACTAGAGACATTGATAACATAGTTTAGAAAACACAACCAAAAAGTTATCATCAAGCATGCGGTCTTAAAGCGGATCTTTTCACTAAAAAATCAAATTCTACCAAGGCATCCCTCTATGTATGATGATTAATAATAACATAGACATGTCAGGTGTAAAATGCTGTGATTTTGAAATACTTACACTTGCAGAGCATTCACTTCCTGCGTTGAATGTGCAAATTACTTCAGTTTGCCAAAGCAATGCATATTGGGATCGCCTTGTCATCAGCAAAGCATTGCTGGGAAATCTCATCTGTAATCTCATGAGATCTCAGGGAAAGGCATTTTACTTCCCTGTGATGATTCGCATGGTCACATGTCCTAGTCACATGTGCCAGAAATCAAGGAGATAATAGGAGAGCTAGTAATCTGCCCTTAGTAAACATGGCCACTATCTAGAGACTGGGGAAGAAAAAAGAAATAAAGAATACAAAGCCTGCAATTATCTAGAAGTATCTGTTTGTAGATTGTCATTACTAAACATTTCTAAAGCTGTGTTTGTTGTTATTTTAAAGATATGGGTAAAGTTCCGCTTTAAAGTAACTCTCAAGTGAACTTCCTAATCATAAATCAAACGAGCTATAGAATTCTCTTAAATTAGTTACATAATGGTGCAAATATACATTTCAATTTCTAGTCATTTTATATTATACAAAGGAAACACTGTATCCCGACTTACCATTTGTTGGTTCTGAATGCCAAGGATGTCCACAAAAGAGTTACAGATGCAGCAAACCTGCTGATTCCGAACCTCCTTAGCAGATTCATAGTCCAGAGGTACAACAGATAAGAAGTAGTGCACCATATGACAAAACGCTTCTTTTAAAATATCAGAGTGAAGATCCTTCAGTATTCCACCATCAAACAGGGCTGCAAGCTTTGCCAGTAACATATTAAGATAGACAGGCCCTATGCTTGAATAGGACTCAGGCTCCAATGGGAATAGTACTTTCACCAGATTTAATATTGGAGTCTCAAAAAGCAGCTGTTCTTCCGCATCCATATCTTTTATGCATGCCAACATTCCAAAAAACACAGTGAAGAAAAAATGTGCAGGCTGTTCAGGTGGCCCTCCCAGAACAATGAGCTCTCTTAGGAAATTCAATGCCAGACTCTTAAGCTGCAGACCTCCATAGTCTAGCAAAGAGCATCCTATTCCCCACAGTATAAGGTTCTGTCTTTGAAAATAAAAAGCAGCGATATCATGATCACCATCAGCAAAGGCCATTAGCAAAGTGGTCTCCAAAGACTCCACTTGCTGCATGTTCTGCAGCTGGAAAGGCACTGCTCTTAGGTTGAACAGATTTTCCGTTGTGTTGCATAAAAATCTGCATACTGTAACGGGCCAGTCCACAGACTGCTCCAGGCTTATTTCATTCAGGGTAATGAGATCTTCAAAGAGATTTAACAAATCATTGCTAAGGACACCAAAAAGAACAGGGCTTTTATTCTTAAAAAGGAAAAGTAAAGATTGGATGACTGCAGAAATCTTTTTGTGTAGAGCTTCACAGCTTGGTGTGGCCGCAATGCGGAGTAGCCTGGTGATTATCCAATTACTGAACTCTAATAAAAGAAAAGAAAAGAAAAGAAAAAACAACAGGCAGGTTATTAAAACGATTTCTAATTTGAGGTATAGTTGCTGTCATATCTTCAGCCTGAACACACACTCATTACACTTGCAATCTTCAAGTTCTAAGGTAAATAAAGTATAAGGGCTCAAGCACAGGGCTGTATAATTTATGTAGGCATACAATCTTGTCCATTCACTGTGTAGCCCCCATCAACTTTTGCGAGTTGGCTGTCTAAAATCTAGTGTTGCCAGAGCTGTAGTCAGTCTGGCTGAATTGTAGTTGGCATTTATCTGGTTAATTCCAGGTGTTCTGGCATTGATTGTACCTGCCTAAGTGGGGTGTGACTCTGCTGCAGTGTGGGACAACCAGTGAGGGGCACTGTGAGTGTGTGTGTGCAGTCCATCAGCCAATCACTGGGGCTCTCACGGCCAGTGGTGCACGCTGGGTAAGGGCATATATATTCTGAGGAATTGCAATGTGCTCGGTCTGGCTCCAGCCATGTGTTAGTTCTGTCCAGCCTGCCCCTGGGCTCAGGCCTGGGGGTGAGAATTCTCAAGTGCGGAAACTGTTTAGTTAAGCCTCAGGACTGGAGGAGGACTTTGCTGCTAAATATGTAGAAGAACCAGGGAAGCTAACGGCTGCTGGAGGTGCATGGAACAGTGGACCTCAGGAGCAAGTCTGGTGTCTCCCACTGAAGATTCTGCTCCCTACCTATCTAGTGTCAGCCTGTATTCTTATTGCTTCTACACTGTAAGGCTGAAAAGGACTGGGGAGTCTGGAGTCTGTCTGTTTGCCCTGGATCCTCTCTCCCTAGTTCAAGTATTGTAATAAAAGTTTTTCAGCATAATACTTCATGCCTGGATCTCAACTCTATCAGTATCAAGTACAGTTGGTTGCTAATCATCCCTTAGACAGGCTTGGAAGATCCATTCTACTATACTCTGCGGCCCCTTAGGGGGTGCGCTACACTGTATGAATGTAACATTTGTGTGAACATTTACTAGGATGCAGACTGCGCCCACCATCATTGGTTGCTAGGATGCAGGGAGGCCCTGTCGCTTAGTGTCCCAGGTTGTTAGGATGCCATTCAGGGCTAACGTGTCAACTCAAATGTGCGTAATCAACCTCATTGTTAATACAGTGAACTCCCCGTTATCCAGCATTCAAGCAACCAGCAAAAAAAAAAAAAAATCTCCGACATATGTCCTCGATTTTTCTTTTTGCCGGTGGCTTGATGCACATTAAAGTGCACATTAAATTTCCTTAGCAACTAAATGTAGTTTAGGAAGCTAGGTTCCATGGTCGGCAGCAGAATGTAAACAATGGGGAGAAATAGCCAGCCTGCTATTGGCTATAGCAATAGCAGGCTGACTATTGCACCCGCCCACTGAGAATAGCGGCGGACCTGAGAGAGAACTTTCGCTAGGGTAGAGGAGTGGACCTGAAAGAGAAAGTTCTCTAGGGCGGGTTGCTTGAGAATGACTACAGTTTTCTGGCACCTACTGATCCCCTGTGTTCAGGCAGTCGGCAGAGTTCATGAACCATGAGCTCAGGCACTCGGCAGAGCTCATGAACCATGAGTTCAGGCAGTCGGCAGAGTTCAGGCAGTCGGCAGAGTTCTTGAACCATGAGTTCAGGCAGAGTCGGCAGAGCAATGGCTGCCAACTTCAAGGGCTGCTAAACCCTTTAGTATGAGTGAGTTAAGCTTAACCACTTGAAGACCAGGTGTACGGCCGGCCCGGAGGCAGTTAATAAGCTGGAAGAGACAAATCTTTCAAGATAACTGTATATTCAATCTCAGACTTTAGCATTAGCCCAGTTTCTACATTTCTCATTAGATTAGTAATGGCTGACTGTAGTGATCATAAAGAAACCTACAAATAGAAAAAACACTTTTCTTAAAACAATTTCAGCTGACTGGATACATATGCAGAGATTTTTAGTAAAGTATAACCTATAGAAATCAAACAAGTTGTACATTCTTGTAGTCAGGTCAATGAAATATGACTTCAGACTGGTTGCTGTGAATTAGGAAAAATAAAAGAATCCTATGCCAAGAAGAAGGTGAAGGAAGCTCACCAATACAGTTGTGATCAGCTTCTTCCTTTTGACAGCTGTTCATGGAACTGACAAACATACGTGGAGATGATTTCATGATGTGTTGAATGAAGTCCAGCAACATTACAGAACTTGGCTGAGACTCGATATTCTTCGATAGCTCCACAGCCACTGTAAATGCAACACACACAGTTATCTATTCTAATCAGGTTTCCTTGAGAAATAAATTGGAGCCGATACTGGGAAACTGTACCCTGCAACCCATTATATAAATCAGTGTTTGCTATGTACCACTTCATATGTAAAATGTAACCCTTGACCTGTTGACAGTTATTGCAATACTCTTTGGTTATGGTTGATAATAAAAAAAAAGGTGGACCAAAAATGACTGCAGCAACAGTACAGTTTCCATAAAAGCATATATGCGGCTGGCCTACCGCATCTTCTGCTGCCCACACATGCACTATAGATCCCCATTTACTTCTATGTGGCAGGGTGATGGATCCCGTATCCCTCCCCTACAGAAGTAAATTGGGTTCTGTTGCACACGGGATCCTTCTCCCTGCACTACAGAAGTGATTGGGGTTCAATCTTATACTTACCTGTCCCCAGTCTGGTGAGATCTCTGCTGTGCAGCCTCTGCATTGCCACACGGCCATCAGTCAGAATCTTTTCCAATGGGCTTGGATTTACCACAATCTCCATTAACTCCTATGGAGAGTTCATACGTTGAACCCTCTTCCAGCATATACTTCAACAGCCAACATGGGTTAAAGTCAAGGTAAATGTTATTTTAATCTGTATCAGTCCTATTTTCCATTACTGCTCTGCAATCCGCATTGTTGATTGGGATGACATTTGACCAGTGCGCGGCCAGCTTAATGCACCTTGCCACCTCAATCCTCTGCAGTAATCTCACTTTCTAGGCTGCATCTTTGAAAAGGGAAGCAGGACTTATCTAATTCCTCACAACCTGCAGTCGCAAGCACTCTGATGTCATAAAGTATAATGTAGGGCCAACAGTTCTGCATTGTATGGGACCGTGCACAACATGGAGCGTCAGCAAGAAGAGGAGAGCACCGGCTGCTGGGGGAGTGAGGAATAGTGTAGGTAAGAGCCTTCTTTACTGGAACCCTCAAAATAAATGAGCATTCAAAAGAGAACAAACCAAACCTTTTCTGGCAGTAGTTTTCTTTGGGGTCACAGGAGGATATTTACCCAAAACTGAGCATATAGCAGGCTATTGCCCACTAAATGATGACAGCACAGAGCCGCACTGCAGCAGGAAAGGATCCCAACAATAATGTCAGGATCCACCCCACTACCTGACTGACAGCTGGCTCTGCCTCTCTAGAGCCAGAGCTGCTGTGCCCGCC
This sequence comes from Nanorana parkeri, assembly GCF_000935625.1. Lineage (NCBI taxonomy): Eukaryota > Metazoa > Chordata > Amphibia > Anura > Dicroglossidae > Nanorana > Nanorana parkeri. The sequence continues at coordinate 1,079,347 of NW_017306473.1, forward strand.
CCCTCACATCTGTCCCTCCAATGAGCACTGACAGTCATCGCTCTCTGCGAGACGGGAGAAGATTGTGAACTGAGCGATCAGCAGTTTGTGGTCGATCGGTTCTCGATCTATAGGGCCGAGGTGTGACAGATGCAGTGTTATACATTGGCTCTACCTATGAGTGTATTTCACTCTCCCCATAGTTCTCCTTTAAGCTTTGCAGTGCATGGGAGCCCCACTGCAAAGGAGGACATTTCCTTTCTCCAGAGTTCAGCTTTAAAGGATATACAATAAACTTTTAAAATGTACTGTAAAGTGAATATTTTAAAAAATCTCAAGAAATAAAATCAATTTAAATATATATATATATA
>NW_017306473.1:1079860-1151483 GCF_000935625.1 Nanorana parkeri
ATATATATATATATGTAATTCCATCTAATATTAATAACTTACCGACATCTACATCTGTAAGGATCCGGTCTACAAACTGGCACAGAATCTGTCTTGGTTTCTGGACGACAATGTCATAAGATTCAGGATTTGCTCTGAAATAAAAGCAGCATAAATGAATAAAAGTGACCAGGACTGGAATCATCAGTGGGCTTGTCCAGGCTATGGGCTTCTGCTCCAATAATACCCACACAACCAGCTGGTACCCAAGATCTATAGACCTTCCTCATACTGTGTGTCCTAGAAGAATGAATGACAGAAAACCGGACCTTTTATTGCAGCAAAATGTCCAAAAGAAGTCACAGGCACGTCAAGGTCCAATGTGTTGAACGCCTCTTTTATTCAGACGTTATACAGACATGGTGGCACAGTGTAAAAGCTACGTTTCGGGACCGAGCATGGTCCCTTCATCAGGCAAACTTTTATTGCAACGCAGAACAGGAGATTATGTAAACGAGGAGTAACAGTTACATTATGGAGGATTAAGGCTTCCACACTTATAGGATTTTCTCAGTAAGCTATTGTATTCTGGGTAAGTGGGTGTGCCGCTGTCACAATACACAAACAGTGACTGCAGCTGATTGACCGTAGTCACTGTTTGGCCGAGAATTTTCCACCTCACACCTTTGATTTTTCAGATTGAAAGATGTTGGACAGAAGGCTGCGGACAGTACCACCATTGAGCACATTTCACTCCATGTATGACCAGCTTTGGGGCTTGTTCACACCATCTTCAGAACAAATCTGGATGCATTTTTGCATATGCGTTTCTGCACTGTTTCGATGCGTTCTGATGCTTTTTTTATTATTGGTTTTGCTTGGTTTAAGTGTGTTCCTTTGCGTTCTGGTGCATTTACCTGCATTTTTTCACCTTCCAGTGTGAAAAAAAATCATGCTGGTGTACTTCTTTCTTAAATCTCTGGAACTGAACACAATGGTGTGAACTAATCTCATTGAAAACCATTGGAATTACGGTGTATGCTTTTTTTTGGTGCAGATAAAAGAAACACACCAGTCTGGAGATGGTGTGAGTGTTGTGTGGAAAGCAATCGTTCTCTGCACCAAAAACTACTAGAGGTGATCTCCCAGCAGTATATAGGAGCTAATAATTCCCCATGCACCAGCCTATATGTGTACAACCCACCCCCAGATTGTGGAGGCTAAAGGATACAAGTCTAGGATGAGCCACAGCAGGAGGTTGAAGACAAGCATTAAGGTGGCCATACACTCTACAACCATCGCAAGACTTTAGTCTTGCGATGGTTGTACAGGGATTAAAAAAACGTACGATCTGCCTATCTTGGACAGGCAGATCGCACTCTCGATCATCGCAAGCCCGCCCCCCTGAGGGGCGGGCTTCCGATGACCGCAATGCTGAACGGGCAGTGTGCGCGTGCGCACACCGGCCCGTTCGGCATTTGTCTTCCGAGCACCGTTCTAACCAGCCGAGAATCGTACGATTCCCGGCTGGTTTTCGAACATGCTGGTTCGACAGAAGACGTGCGACCGTACAGTAGAAACGGTCGCACGTCTCCGTTCACACTGCTCGATTATCGTACGAAAAACCGATCGCATACGATTATCGTACGATAATCGTGCAGTGTATGGGCACCTTTAGACCACTGAGGGTCAGGCTTCATAAGACAGAACAGCAACTTATCTATACTCAGAACATGTGGGAGGAAGTCATTAGATGAACGCAGGCACAGGCAGCCATGTTTTCTCAAAGTGATCTACACATTCTGATGTCCAAGGGTACAATGCATCACACAGGTAATATAGAATTACTCAGCACTGGGTTCCTTGTACCATGTGCTGTGTCCTATTGATGGAACCAGTTCAGTTGGATCATACACCATATTGCCACAAGTATTGGGACACCCCTCCAAATCATTGGACTCAGGTGTTCCAATCACCTCCATGGCCACAGATGTATAAAACCAAGTACCTAGGCATGCAGACGCTTCTACAAACATTTGTGAAAGAATGGGTCGCTCTCAGGAGCTCAGTGAATTCAAGCGTGGTACCGTGATAGATTGCCACCTGTGCAATAAGTCCATCCGTGAAATGTCCTTGCTACTAAATACTTGTGGCTTGTTTGCATGGTTTGCTTGCTGAGAATGTGATTTCCTTAGAAAGTAAATGTCACTTCTAGCATTCATTGGGGGCACAGCAGACCTCTGGGGTATATACACGATATTGCCAAGAGTATTGGGACACCCCTCCAAATCATTGGATTCAGGTGTTTTACTTTCTAATTTCCTTGCTACTAAATATTCCACGGTCACCTGTTAGTGGTATTATAACAAAGTGGAAGCAACTGGGAACAACACCAACTCAACCACGAAGTGGTAGGCCACTTAAAATGACAGAGCGGGGTCAGCGCATGCTGAAGCACACAGTGCGCAGAAGTCACTGTCTGCAGAGTCAAACTTCGTGCGGCCTTCAGATTGGCACAACAACAGTGCGTAGAGAGATGCATGGAATGGGTTTCCATGGCCCAGCAGCTGCACCCAAGCCTTACATCACCAAGTGCAATGCAAAGCGTCGGGTGCAGTTGTGTAAAGCGCGCCGCCACTGGACTCACTCCTAAACCATGTGGACACCTTCCCAGAAGAGTTGAAGCTGTCATAGCTGCAAAGGGTGGGCCAACTCAATATTGAACCCTATGGACTAAGACTGGGATGCCATTAAAGATCATGTGTGTGTAAAAGCAGGCGTCCCAATACTTTACGCAATATAGTGTATATAAGAGTTGGTGTGAATTGTTGACCACACCTATGCAGTGGTATACTCTACAAATGACTCATATGATGGGGATGGATAATATGGAATCAATACGTGCAGGTACAGGGAATGTATGAACATATTGTACATGATTGTTTGATGATAATAAAGGAAACCATTACCGACAGCAATACAAAGGCCGCCATTGATGATCACCTTCTGCAGAGAAGTCTGAAGACCAAAACTACAATGAAGATCTCTGAGGTGCAGAATTGTATAAAGAATGGGCCCCAGAAAACCACCCGCTCTGCCAATGGCATCACTTGAGTAATGCTGCATGGCCTTGGCACTGAGGCCCTCCAATATGAGGGCACAGTATAAGCAGCATTGCTTTGGGCTGAAGGTGAAATCACAGCTCCTAGTTTGCTAACCAAAGTCAATCCAGATTAAACTGTCAGCTCTGGGGCTCATGTCAAAGGGTGTTGTATTCTAGTGTCATATGCAGGTCAGCAAAATCCCATAGACCAGGGAGCGCAGCCTCGGCTCTCCAGCAGTTATGAAGCAACAAATCCCATCATGCCTCTGGGAGTCATGCCTGGGACTGGCAGTCATGGGACCAGCTGGAGTGCCGAGGTTGCCTACCCCTGCCATACGTAATTTAAGGAATACACATGGCATTTCAGTGGCTGCATTCAACATGTGCGTTTCTGTGGCTGCAGCATGACTATTGAGGTGCGTTTGAACAGCAGGCCAGACACAGCCTTTTCTTGTCAAGCATTGTGCCATTTGAACGCATGTTTACAGACAGAAAACACGGGTTTGACAAGAACACCCATCAACATGAACCCTAAATCAGCTCAGATCTATAGCTCCAGGTGCTGCTGCTGGTTGGACATCTTTGGCTCTGACTCCAGCAGGGAATGTGTCGGACCTCTGCGGAGAGCCCACTGCTTCCACACTGAGTAAAGGCTCCTTCTATGTAGCAGGCTGGCAGGGGGACAGGCCTACTACTGGGCTGTAGAAGGAAAGGGAACTGTAGGACATGGCACACCTTCTGTTTTGATGGACCTGCAATGTAAACAGCTCATTTAAACAAACTGAGGTGTATTGGGCCAAATATCTGCCTCACTGTCTGCACACTACACCAGGGAGAGGAATGAGCTTCATGGGCCTTTATTGGGACATAGATAAGACATTAGCACAGGTTTGGAGATGAAACGACACCACACACTTTTCTGAACCTGTCCAGTCATTGTGGTACTACAAGTCTCAGCAGTCCTCTGCCAGCCTATCGTGGTGTCAGTTTCCCCCCACTCTCCCCGGTAGAACGAACATTTACCCAGCCAGTTCTCGCAGGGCCGGGATCATAGAGGCCATCTCCAAACCGGGATCCGCCGCCATGGTCTCTGTCTTCATCTGACAGACGACTTCGCGGCTTCCTAATCCGAACCAGCGTCAGTACAGCGTGTAGGCAGCCCGGCTACGGAGGCCGCCCCACACCAAATCTCCTCAATCATCGCGAGAACGCTTTCTGTGCGGATACAGGGAGTCAGTGGCAGTGTGGAGTCGACTCTGATGGACCCGCAGTGAGCTGAGCGGATGGAGATGAGCCCCGTGCTGCCTCAGCCTGGCCTGGTGTATTCGGGGGAGAGGGTTATATGTGAGGTGTAGAGGAAAGAAGTGTCAAGAAATATATATTCAAGCTGCAGTCATGTGTGACCTCCAGCTGTGCTTTGTCTTCAAATCCCATCATGCCTCTAGGAGTCATGCTTGTAACTGTCAGTCTTGCAATGCCTCATGGGACTTGTAGTTCCACAACAAATAGAGGGTCGGAATTTACCCGCCCTTGCTATAAGTGACAAAGTGTATTAGCCCTTTCCATGCCAGAGCTGTTTTTTTCATATTTAGGCCACACTTTAGGTTCTAAGGTTCCTTAAAAGCCTAAGACTTATATATTTGCTGAAAGCAGAGACCCTTTCGGGCTTGTTCACACCAAATGCAGACCAGATCTGCATGAGTCTCTGCACACGCAATGCAGTGGGTTTTGCCGTGTTTTTGATGTGTTCCGGGTCGTTTTTGTAAAAAAAAAAAAGAAAAATTGACTTCCAGGGCGTTTTCATGCGTTTTTGATGTGTTTGCATGCGTTTTTTTACATGCTCTGGAACTGAACGCTGCAGTGTGAACTAGAGCCCCAAATACCATTGGAATACATTGAGCGCAGTTTTGATCCGTTCTGTAACTGCGCTGCTCTGCTCCTGGAACACGCTTGGTGTGAACTAGCCCGTAGAATCAAATGGTGGCATTTGCAAAATGTTTATGTCACACAATATTAGCGCAACTGTTTATCAAACCGAAATTTTCAATAACAAATAACTTAGGTGACACTTCAAAAGCCTGCACAGGTCATCAGCTTACAACTAACTGAATAATGTCCCTAGAATTGTTGTTCTCATTCTGGCGTGCGTGGTGATACCTAACGTGTGAAACACTTGTCTTACATAGACGCACCCAATGCAATTTTGCTTGATCAGACTAATTCCTGGCCACAGCAGCCAAGGATTGGCAGCCCTGAAACCAGAAGTGATTAAAAGCTTGTCACTTCCGGCTTCATTCAGCACAGGGACAATCAGTTAACAGATATCCGTTGGTTGTCCTCCACCCCTCCTACCAACACATGCCATGCTGGTCACAGACCCTGGGTACGGTCAACAGTTATTTTTCTGTACTTGCAGAAAATGCACTTAGCCAAAAAAAAATGATCCACACTCCACATAGAAGGATGGACGTAGAAGGAAGAATCCTCAGTGTAAACCATCCCCGGTATTGGTGTCAATAGCATTGGTGTGAATGAGGAAACCCCCCCTGCCTAGGTGTCACTGGGGAAAACCCCCTTCAATATTAGTGTTAGTGGGGGGCCCACCATTATGGGCATAATCACCTTCAATTAGTGTCACAACTCCCTTTCCCCAGCATAGGTACCTTACCTGACTAAAGTCTCCCCATCCTGCGCTGCTTCACCTCAGACTGCTGACCTCAACAACAAAACTATTCAGATACTGTTGGGCAGGAGATCATTGTTCCCAATAGCGCCAGCACAGATAGCCTGGGACTGGGGGATTTTGGGATTTCATTGAAGTCTCTGCACAGTCTTACCGGATCTGGAACGGTTAGGGACTCTGTTTACCCTGGTTGCCTGTCAAAGTTAAAAAAGTTCAGTGTTAGTCTGTGTCGAAGCATACACAGTAATGACATGTGACTCATGGCTCATGTGACAGGGCTCGGGTCTGTATCATTGAAGAGAAGATCACATGCTCCCCCATACCAAGAAGTTTTGGGTATTTCCAAGGGCACCATTAGGAAAAAGGAGCGGTGAGGGAGCAGATCAGAGGTAAGTATTAGAATAATGGATGAAAAGTCTATCAAGAGTTCTTTTCACTTTTCCTTGAATTGACAAAATGACAGGTTTACTTTAATAGGGTTTCATTTTTCTACATTTTACCAGTTCTATAAAATCTGGGATATATTTAATTATATACCTTGAAATCCTTGACTGCATCTGAAAATCAAGGAGCAGTGAATCTGTTCAAGCTACACAAGCACTTGTAATGAATGTAGGTTGTACAACCAGTCACAGACAAGAATAAGGAGGTATTGAGACTCCAGACTTGCTTTCTTCCCAAGGTAGTCTCTGCTTTCCACCTTAATCAGGACAATATTCATCTTTCCCTCCGTTTGGCTTCGGTTCATCAGAAGGAAATTTCCGTCCATTGTTTGGATGTGGTTTGAACTGTGAGTCTATCTTTCAGTCACTGCTTTCATGAACACTGATTCTGCCCAGAAAAGGAGTCCTGGTTTCTCATTCCAACATCTCTAGGTGGCTCAGACAGACCATTCAAGCTTATTGTCTTAAGGATTGGGTTCCCCCTTTCCTTAATCCATTAGGGCAGTGAGTACTCCTTTTCAACACCAGGCCTCTGTTTCCCAGATTTGCAAGGCTGCCACCTGGTCTTCTGCTTACAAGTTCTTTAAGTTCTACCAGGTTGCCAATTCTGCCTCACCTGATACCAGCTTTGGGCGTGAAGTTCTTCAGATGACTCTCTCTGCCTTCAGAAGGCAGTCCCCAGTTAATGTTGTATTATGTTGGGCCATCCCATCAGTTGGACTACTCTCGGACTTCCTGTTTCCCTCAATGGACGAGAAAGAAAATATAAATTTTTGCATTCACTGTAAAAACCTTTTCTAAGAGTCTATTGAGGGACACCAGTCATGCCCCTCTGTGGCTACAATCATGCTCTTGGTACAGCTTTGCTGCAAAACTAAGGCATCCTTATAATGTTTCTAACAGAAGGAGTTATACCCTGGCCTAGCATACAGTTTTTTGTTTGCTAGATTCCAATCCTCCTGTAGAGGGCAGTATAACCCAAAGGTTTTAGACTTCCTGTTTGCTTCTTGGACTCCAAGAAAAGTAATTTATGGTAAGTACCTAAATCCTTCTTTATCTTTTCCCATTTTTCTTATTCAGCATGAGTTCTGTGTAAGCTCCAAGTCGTGACTTGGACTGTGACTCTCCTCCAAACCCCCATGTGACGGCACTGCATATCTAAGTGAGTAATTGCAATGCTCCAGTGCTGTCAAGGGATATAGAGGGGAGTGCATCTTATGCTCCCCCATACCTGGAAGTAGTAGTTACTTTTTTTTCCCTTCCACTGGCCGAGCATAAAGGTGGAAGAGCTGAGATTGGGGGTGAGTTTGTACAGCTGGTAGGTCCACCATTATAGTGAATCTGTTGCAGTGCACTGCATGAGCACAGCAAAAGATTACATTAACTAGTTCACAATAAGGTACGTATCCAACCCTAAACGAGTGTTGTTGTGAAGTGCCCAGCAGAACCACATCACTGTGAAAAATATCACACTGGCTGGGGCAGGGTGCACTGAAGCTCTTTGCTTTAAAATATCCAACTTTTGCACACTGTGGAAGATCCAAGCTGACCCAAGGCTTAACTCAGATCAGGATAATCAGAAATGACTACAGTTTTCATGCATTATGAAGATACGTGGAAAATATTTGCATTTTGTGCTTTGCAATTGAGAACAAAGGTTACTGCTCCATAATCATTGCTAGAAAACATTCTGCAAAGATAACGCTCTTCGTTTTATTGGCATTTCCTGCAATTCACTTTATAAAAGATCTGCAGACAAGACACTAAATTCAGTTGTATATACTGTATATGTAAAGTAAAACATCTCTAAAGAGATTTTCACATCTTTTACTAAGTGATACAAGAAATGGTAGGGTTTTGATGTGTTAAAGGAGAACTATGGGGTTAGGGCTTTTCCCTATAGTTCTCCTGAGGGTAACGGGAGGACACAAACTAGTGTCCTCCCGTCACCCTAAGCTCAGTATACCGCGAGCGATATACTGAGACGCCGCAGCCGGGACGGATCCCGACATTACTGTCTGGATCCACCCAGCCGCGTGAGTAACAGCTGGCTCTGCCTATCTAGAGGCAGAGCCAGCTGTACCCTCCCCCGTCCGTTCCGCCAGTCAGCACTGGAGGATCGGAGTGGGGAGGGGGAGAATCCCTGCAGGGAGCCGTGAGTGACAGTCACGGCTCTCTGCAGGGACAGGATCGAGAAGTGAGCGAGCAACGGTATGTGTTCGCTCACTTCCCGATCTATTGAGCTGACCTGTGACAGTTTCGTTGTCACTATGAGAATGAGTGATTTTCACTCGCCTCATAATTCTGCTTTAATGATTTGCCAGAGGAATTTATCCGGTGGAAAGATATGTAAATTTGTCCACGCAAGATTTGATGGGCTACGACCAGCATGTTCTGCAAAGACTTGATTTATGTATTATTCAGCAATTGCTACTTGATAGTACAGTAGTAGCTTTTCTGTAGAGCTGATCATGATCCTGATCCACCCAGAATCAACTAGTTTCCAGCCAGAAAATGGTATCTGATTCTTATTTAAGTCACAACAATAGACAAACACAATGGGGGGGGGAGGGGGGATGGAATTTATCAAAGCAATTGCGACAGTTTTAGCCTCTTAGATAATTTTTTTTAATGTGCAAATCTGTCTTTTAACATGTGCTCCCGTTGTGACAAGAGCTTGCACTACTTTTTCAATTGCACCTTTTTTGCACCTGTTTTCATCTGCACTTGTCCTTCAGCGGTCTGAAACTGGAGCATCACCTAAGAAAACAATCGCAACTTAAGAAGCCCCCATGACCACTTCTTCAAGAAGCGACAGTTAAGCTTTTTGCCTGGAGTTACACGTTTTCTTTCCTGGAGTCTATGAAACCTCATTTATCAACAACATTACACTAGCAACATAAATCTGGCGCAAAGTGTATCAAATATATTCCGTGCAAGTTCAAACACTCGCAATTGCTATGATAAAAATTCCCCCAATGTACTCAAGCTGATAACACATTAAGTACCTCCTGTCCGGCCGTTGCAATTAAACGGCCGGACAGCGGCTTCTTGAGGGCGGGTGGGCGTCTTTAGAAATCGGCTTTGAATGTAAACAGCCAGCGATGGCGGTTTACATACAAGCGATCGGGCGTCTGTAGAGACGCCCGATTGCTTGTAATATCCAGTCTGGTGTGCGCCCCCCTCAGTCGCAGCCGCTGCTGGCGATCCCGGGCTGCGCTGTAGCACAGCAGCTCAGCGGCCGGAGATCAAATGGAGATCAGTAAGCTCCGCTGTTCCCAGTGTGAGCCCGGGACCAGCACAGCAGCTCTGCGGCCAGAGATCAAACTGAGCTCAGTACACGAGCAGTGCAGTGGTGATTAAATATCACCAAAAGAAAGCTCTATCTGTCCCCAAAAAATTGTATAACATTCATTTCAGTACAGCGTTGCATGACGGAATAAACGTCAGCCAAAGTACCGCAGCGCTGAACACTGAAAAATGGCCTGGACAGGAAGGGGGTGTAAACACCCCGGTCAGCAAGTGGTTAAACATTTAAGCTGGTCATACACTTTACAACCATCGCAAGACTTTTGTCTTGTGATGGTTGTAAGCTAACTAAAAGCTTGTACGATCTGCCCATCTTGGACAGGCAGATCGTACTTGCGATCATCGCAAGCCTGCCCCGCCGAGGGGAGGGCTTCCGATGACTATAATGCTGAGCGGGCAGTGTGCGCTTGCGCACACCAGCCCGTGCGGCATTTGTCTTACGAGCCCGCCACAAACCCGCCAAAAATCTTACAATTTTCGGCTGGTTTTCAAACATGCTCGTAAGACAAAAGACGTGCGACCGTACAGTAGAAACTGTCGCACGCCTTCCATACACCTGCCGATTATCGTACGATCGCGGGATTTCCCACGATTATCGTACGATAATCGGCAGGTGTATGGCCACCTTTACAGTGCTGGAGAAAAAAGTAAGTGAACCCATAGACTAATTACTTCAACGAAAGCTAATTGGAGTCAGTAGCTTGCACACCTGGAGTCCAATTAATGACATGAGTTTGGAGGTGTGGTTTAGAGCTACTTTGAGTGATAAAAGATACTTAAAAATGTTAAGATTGCTGTTCTTAAGAAGCATCGACTGATGTGAACCATGCCTCGCAAAAAGAAGACATACAATCAAGATTTGTTGATCTGCATAGGGCTGGAAATGGATACAAAAGCAATCTCAAAGTTTTTAGGCATCCATCAGTCGACAGACATATTGTCCATGAATGGAGACAGTTTAGTACTGTGGCTACTCTTCCTAGAAGTGGGTGCCCAGCCAAAATAGCTCCCAAGGCACAATGCAGAGTCCTCAATAGGATCGCCTTTAGTGTCTGTTTACAGGGGCCCGCTGCCAGTGACATATGACTTACGTCCTTGGCAGAGAAAGGGTTAAAGAGACCTTGTTGCCAGACCACTAATTTAAACAAAAATAGATGTTAAAGTGGAACTCAACTTCCCCAAATAATTGGAACCAGGCAGGCTTTTTATTGCAGAAAGGGCATGCTATGTCTCTTCTGCAGTAAAACAACCTTACCTGCCTGTCAACAATCTCCTCCAGGAAAAATAAAAACTCCCCTTGCAATAGGGCTACTGTCTAGGGTACCATTCAGTGGCGGATTTGGGGGGGGGAGGGGCAACGCCCACCCGAGATAGTACCGCTCCCTCCCTCCTCCGCCGCTCTGCCACCCTCAGCAGTAGAACTGGGGCGGCTGTGCGGGGATAGAGAGGCTTTGCCGGTCACCTGTCAGGGCTGTTCAGCCTGGCAGAGCCGCTACTGACACTGCAGGCATCGCCAGGCAGCACATCCTGCGGTGTGGGAGAGGACCCTCTCCTGTACTCCGTCCTGTCCCCTTACCACCAAGACAAAGAAGGTGCTGCAGGAGTCAGGTGAGGCTGGTGTGGGTGAAGTCTGGAAGGGAGGGGGTGGGGGGCGGGTTTGTGTTGGTGTGAGAAGCTGGTGGTATTCAGCATTGTTGATTTGCATTATAATGTATTGCTGGGACTTGTAGTCCTGTATAGCTGATAGACATGTGCACCAGCAAAAGATTTGTTTCGTTTCGATTCGGATTTTGCATATTTTGTTTTTCGGATTCGGGTCCGCAATTGAATTCGTTGTGGGATTCGGATGAAATTCGTTGGCAGTAATCGTTTTCCGGATTCGGGTCCGCAATTGAATTCGTTTCGGGATTCGGACGCAATTCGTTAGCGGTAGTCCTGTCGAAATTTTGTTTATTGGACGAAATTTCAATAGCAGCAAAGTGACATTAGAATTTTTTTTTTTTTTTTTACAGTCTGCAGAAGGTGAAAAAAAAAGAGTGAGGTTCCCCACCAATTCATACCAGACCCTTTAGGTCTGGTAGGAATGTTAGGAGGGACCCTCCCCCAAGTTAAAACAAAAAAAAGTGCGTGGGGTTCCCCCCAAGGACCGTCCCCCAAGTTAAAACAAAAAAAAGTGCGTGGGGTTCCCCCCAAAATCCCTACCAGGAATTTTAAGGGGGAACCCCAGCCCAAAAAAATGGAGGGGAAAAAACGTGGGGGTCCCCCCTAACAGTCCTACCAGACCCTTGATCCGAGCACTGGCCCGGCAGGGTAGGAAATGGGGGGAACCTCACGCTTTTTCTTTTTTCATCTTCTGCAGACTGTAAAAAAAAAAATCTACGAAATTTCGACCGGACTAACGCTAACGAATTTCGGGAATTCGGATTCGTTTTAGCTGTAATTTGGAATTTGGATGCTTCCGGATTTCCGAAACATTGTCCAAATTTCGATTCAGAACGAAACGAATTGCACATGTCTAATAGCTGATGGTATTCTGCATTGCTGTATAATGCTTATACTGAAGCAGTTGCCTGAGGTCCCACGCTTGCTGGGGACCTCGGCAGCCTTCCTGGTAACCACACAGTGCTTGTTTATAGTGCCATCTGCACATCTCCTCCTCCTCTTTGGAAAAGCCTGCACTCGCACGTGATACGCCACACAGCCCTAGGGGATCCCAAACAGCCCACATGAGACCCTGCACAGCCCTCCTGGGACCCCCGCACAGCACTGGTGAGACCCTGCACAGCCTCCTGCGACCCCGCACAGACCTCCTGAGACCCCGCTTAGCCCCCCGAAACCCCCCACAGCCCTCCGGAGATCCCCCACAGCCCACTTAAAACTGTCCACAGCCCTCCTGAGATCCTCCGCTGAAGACATCAGGCTGGTACCCCAGTGCCAAACAGTATGTAGCTTCATATTATTTTGCATTGCTGTATAATGTATTGCTGGGATTTGTAATCCTCTATAGCCGGTTGCTATTCGGCATTACAGTATAAGGTATCATTTGGATTTGTAGTCCTCTGTAGCTGATGGTATTCTGTATTGCTGTATAATGTATTGCTGGGATTTCTAGTCCTCTATAGCTGGTGTCATTTTGCATTGCTGTATAATGTATTGCCAGGATTGTAGTCCCTTTACAGCTTGGACCTTATTTTCTGGCAGTCCCCCCGGTACCGTTGTAAAGGACTTTTACTTACCTGATCCCCACTCCATCAGCATCCAAGGCTGGCACCTGCTGCCTTTTTTTGCCCCCTTGCTCCAGAGGTCCATAGTCCTGCATTATATGTGAGGACACCAAGGGACAGTTTACTAGCTGGAACATAGAGGAGACAAGGTGATCACCAGCTGCCGGGAGCACGGGGATCAGTTAGGTAAAGGTCCTTTACACAGCTCCCCTAGATACTAAACTCTTGTCTAGGGGCCAGAATACAGAATACTCACCCGATCCTTCGTCCCGCTGGGCTGTGTGGTAGTTTGCGGAAAATGGCGCAATGGTGATCGCTAAGTGGCCACTCCTGAAGCTGACTTTAACATAGAAGGACAGTCTTTATTCATTCAAAGGCCAACAATCCATGTACGGTACTTCACATAATAATACTCTTTTCTTCTGCATAATGAAACATAACATTTCATTTGAATTTCCTCAAAACATCATGTTTTGGTCTCACCGAGATCTGGCTGTCCCATACACTCCCAGTGTGATAGTCCCAGGACTTTATCGTATTTCTCTGCAAATACAGTCCTCAGTATTGCTCAGCAGCTTTCCTCAGCTCCAAGCGTTTCAGTGTTCACCCCTCATGGGTCACTGTCTCTCTCTGTCTCTTGGGTATCTTGGGTGTCACCAACCCTCTTGACCTCTCCCAGCCTTCCTGGCTGTTTCACACATGCAGCAGAGTCTGTCATGTGTCTGCTGCACACCTACAACTCCCTCTCTGAGCTCTGGTCCGGACTCATAAGTCTGTTCTCAGCCACCGATCCTCCTAGACTGATCATTGGCAACACTTGGCGCGGGACTAGAGATTCCATCCCACTATAGTCTGGAATACCTGGAAGAAACTGAAAAGCCAGTTTCTTCCCTGCAAAAGTATTAACATCCTGGAACCTCTCAGTCCCTCTAACTAAGTGTCCTGGGTGACTGTGTTGCCAAATTACATCGAGGCATTGCCACACCCTTCTAAAGCTGCTAGACTGGTCCCTTCAGCCTCTTCTTTCCCAGGCTCTGAGGGTTTAAGGACCATTGACATCATCATGTCTAATGCAGGTCCATTGACTTGAGGATGCCAAAGGAGTGGAGGGGGAGAGTGGTGAGCACCAACCGCCACAGGACCAAGAATCAGGAGAATATATCTGCTTTATTGGAGCCCCCTCGACAAAACGAACACTTAACACTTGCGATGCAGCGGTAAGTTTTTTAAATTCCTGGAGTTCGTCTTTCAATGTAAATATTAATGTGTATTATTTCATGTGTATTGTCACAGAAATATTATGTACATTCATTGTGTAAATACATGCACCTGTATGACAAATGATCGGATTGGACATATTATTGTACACTTGGTGTAAATTACCAGTTTCTTCTCTTCTGACAGTATTCTAGACAACACAGCCTGCACGTAGGTGTGCGACCCTTCCACAGCGTCTACAGATCACCATGGCAGCTCGTACATTAAAGAACGTCAGTGCAACCTGATCCTTGGTAACTGCCAATCATGGGCAACAGTGCCTGACTAACCCCACCCACCCGTCTTATTCCTCCAATGTGATTGGGTAATGAAAATGTCCTTCTGGCAGCAGGTAGCTTGCTGAATGCAGGTACTGTAAAAAAAAAAAGATACACAAGTCTGGGAAGCTGCATATCTAACGTAACTTCACCACTGCAAAGCTTAACCCCATGAAGAACATCCAGGAGAAACAGGTCAGTGTAATAAACTTTGACATGTGTATGTTTTAGGCAAAGGTGTTTTCTAAGCAAGATACAAACTGAATACATAATGTCAATTATTTATGTATGAAAGGCTACCATCCAGTCAAGCAGCACTGTAAGATTGGGGAAGTAGATAACACACACACAAATGACAGGCAGTCATTGACAATAATAGAAGACAACAAGCAAATTACAAAGAAACACTTTAGGCAGCAGACAGACGCACAATGCTTGTGTTGCTTTACATTACCTAAAAATAGATGACATTGCAAACAACAGAACTGCTGCAGAAGTGATGCAAGAATTGGGCAGTGTGCTATTTATTGATATCTTACTTGGCAGATATTCTGCTACTTGTCTTATTCACTTGGAATGGTAGGCACTCATAATAAAGCTAACAATGGTCTCTGAATTCCAAGTACAGTTTAGATCTTGCCCTTAGAAATGTTTTTTCCTGGAAATGTTTCTGATTTATAAATAATAATTAAAACGTCACTAAAGTCAGGAATTAAATCTGAAAAAAATGCATCTTGAAATACAATGAAAACTGTATCTTATTTGTGTATCACTCGGCTGTAGATCTTCAAATCATCTCTGAATTGTGCTGACACTGTCCTTCCTTCTGGATGAGGGCTACTTTTGTTCCCCATGGTCCCTGTGTGTGTTGTAAAGTAGCCACTGCTCCAAGCTCACTCCTGTGATGGACTACAATCTCATGTATCATTTACTAATCTGTATTGAGATTGTATCCATTAGGGGAGTAAGACGGGTCTCTTACATGCAAACTAGCTGTGAATTCTACTTAGCTTGCTGAGAGCTTCTCTAACTGATTATTTATGTACATGCATGAGGGCAGTGTGATATAATGGGGGCCGAAAAACTGAGGGTTTTATTGTACACAAATTATTTGTTTCATAATAAAAAATTAATATAACCCGGGATAATGAAAATGAAACATGACATTTTTTATTTATTGTATGACCAATCAGCAATATATAGTGTAACTGCCCACCTGCTTCTGTAATGTAAGGAGATGTATGCTTACAAACAGATCATTACAGCAATAAGTTTGTGTGCTGGATATTCATAAATGTGTATGCGCACAGCCCTGCAGTGGCTACACATGCATTTTAGGCATGTGCGTGTCAGGTTTGGGTTTAGTAAATCAATGACAACATTGAGATTTCAGTTCAGTACACCGGAAGTTACAAACACACTGGATTTCTATTGGGAATAACTGGTATTTTTTTGTATTTGCAGAAAATGTTCTAAACCTAAAAAAATTAAAGCAGAACTCTGGGGAAAACATTCTTAACCCTTGCAGTGGGGCTACCCCCGCACTGCAAGGGTTAAGTGCTCATTTATGTCTAGGTAAAAAAAAAAAAAGTTATACTGATTCGCGGGGGTGGCCAGCTCTTAGACTGGTCCCTTTCACTTCGCTCCCCCTCCATTCCAACAGTCTAAGGATCCTCTAGCCATTATGTTCTATACAGTATATAAAACGTGAGGATGCCAAGGGACATGCCATCGCTGCAGTGGAGGAGGATACAGGCTGGAGGAAGCGCTGTCACAGCTGTACAGATCTGAGGTTCAGATGAATAAAACTTTTTTTTTAACTTAGACACAAACAAGCAGTTAACCCTTGCAGTGCAGGGGTAGCCCCCGTAAGGGTTAAGCATTTTTCGCCTGGTGTTCTTCTTTAACGTTTGCAGCCTCCCCCACCAGTTTAAAGACTGGTAAGCTAAAACATATTGCATGTTTTTACTTGGGTATAGATATCCATTATAGATCTGTAAACCAGGAATTTTTCATGTGTGTTTTGTCAGTTGGTCTTGTCATCTGTTTTTCCATATTTATATATTCAAATGCTGTACCAGGAACTATCATTTTAATACTATTTGGCACTGCTGTGTGTGTATATTTCAAACTTAAGATAACTGGTAGTGAAAATCATTAGCTGACGTGGCTGCCCCATGGGTTTATCCCAAACACTAATATTGCTGTGGTCTTACGGGATTCCCAGAATAATCTTTTATGATCGACCACCCAGTAATTTTATGGATTCAAGTTTAGCATTAGTAAATCTGTGGTGCTACCACACCATAGAAAGATCTTTTATGAAAGACCACTATGCCTGCTCATGGATCAGAGCTCACATTGTTAGTTTGCTGCGGTGCTATTGCACTACCAGAGAAATTGCTTTTAAAATGAATCATCTGCTATATTTCTAGACACCTTGCCTGGTCCATTGGTAAAGTCCATTCTTTACAGTGATACTACCTCACCCAGAGACAAAAATTGAGAAAGAAAAGATTCTTTCTTGAAACTTTTATACATTATCTGCTGATGGTAAACTTGGCTTTTCACAGCTCCTCAAACACCTCCTGGCTCAGAGGGATTATTGATTTCCTATTCCTAGTCCAAGAATCATAGTCTTTCAAAGCTAGAGATCCACGGTGTTTGGTATTGCCTTACTCTGTGAAGTGTTCAGAAGAAGAACAACTTTTTTTTCCTTGTCCAAGGTTGGTTTTCCCCCAAGGCAAGCGGTTCTGATATGTTCTGTAAACAAAAGGTTGTTTTTTTTCAAGAAAGATAAAGTTCTTCTTTTTTAGTTTCATCTTCTGTATCTGGTTGATCCAACTTTGATAGTTCTCCAAGGCTAGAAAAGCCAGATGCTATCACTTATATCAGCAACCTGAGGCAAAATGGAGAGGTCATGTCTACAAGAGTTACCAATACCAAAGTAGGGCTTCAAAACATGGAATAAATGAACACACATCCTGCCCATATATCCCTCCCCTTAAAATGAAATGAATAACTTTTGGTGGAATTCTTCTTTTGACACAATATTGTATAACTACTGAGGCATGCAGGGAATGTTGTTCCAGTAATGAGAAATGTGCGATTCGTTTCGTTCCGAACCAGTATCCGGATACATATGAATTTCCGAATCCCAATGCATCCGAATGTGTCCGAATTTCCGTTTCCGGATTTCAGATCCTGTCTGAATTTCGTTCAAAAACTAAACTGAATTGGAAATGGGACTTTTCTGGCCAATCAGATGTTTTTTGGTTTAACGCATCCAAATGGGTCTGAAAACGAATTTTCGTTATGGCAAAATGGGAGCTATGTGTGTATATATATATATATAATGCTAAAGCTGAGGCTCCTGGATACGAATTTCCGAATTGCATTTAGGGAGCCTCAGCTTTAGTAATATATGTATATGGTTCCCAGACCTGAATGGCATTCGGGAGTTCCTGAATGCAATTCGGTAATTCGAGTCTGGGAGATTCAGCTTTATTATTAATATCTGTATATGGTTTTCTGTGGTATTCGCAACGAATATTCATAAACTCATCCGAAACTAATGAAACATTCAGATTTCGGCCGAATACGAAACCCGAACCGCATTGAATTTCGGATCCCGAAATAAGGAAATATCTGAACTGAACCGAATTTTTCATAGGTTACCTGACTAGTAATGAGTACTTACTATAGATAGATATAAAAGACACAAATTAATGCAGCTCTGTATTCGTTAATATCTCAATTACAACTACAAGCTGGCAACTAAAAATATCGGGGTACTACATCCCAACACAAGACTACCTATTACTATTCCATTGAATTCCAGTTCCTCATTAAATATAGATTAGGAAGAACCTTCCATCTGATCTGTATCATACAATACAGGGGAAAAGAGTTACATTTCAACTTTTGTACAGTAGGTGGTGATATTTGATATATTTTCAACACGTTTTGCAGCCAATATCGCTGATTCTTCAGAATAGCAGAGATTTCTAGAAAAATAACTATTATATAATAATAATAACTCAAGGAGACTGGTCTAGAGATGCTTATACATTTGGAGTAATAACGGAAGGCTGTTCACAGCACCCATTCTCCCAATACGCATTAACTACATTAACACATCATCAAATGTATTTTTTAATGCAACACAAGTAGCCAGTCCGTTGTGCTGAAGTGCTTATTGTTAAAGAACATGCTGATAAGAGGAGAGAGCAGAGTGAGAGATGATCTCATCCGTCTGTTGCTTATACTTTCACAGCCCCTTTCGCACTGTCACTGTTGTGACATCCTTGTCCATCCAGTTTTGAACTGAAATAACTGGATCCCATGTCGGTCTATGGGGAATCAGATGTAAACACATAGATTACACTCGATCAAGCACGATCAGATCCAGTGAAATGGAACACTGTTCCCTTTGTTTTTCCAGAACTGGCTGGATTCGGGGGGTAATCAGATGTACATGGACAATCGTCCATTCAGATCCGGCTGCCCATAGACTTACATTGGGCATCTGATCTGGTCTGCCTTAAAAACTGACAGGCGGACGTGATCGGCCTAAGTGTAACTTAAAATGTTTTTCATTGCTGATCATTGTCATTGTGACTGAAAATAGGGGGAAATCTAAATATTGCATTTCACTGTTTGCAGAGGTGGCAGCTCATACACACAATATTAGTAGCTGCACTAAGTGCTGGTTCACACCTGAGCGTTTTTCAGCGCTGATCGACGCGCTGAAAAACGCTTAACATTGAAAATCCCATGCATTCCTATGGGCCTGGTTCACACCTGGGCCTATTTCAGCGCGTTTTGTCGCGCTGAAAAACGCCCTACGCGCGAAAAAGTACATGAGCTTCTTTTTGGCAGATTTAAACGCTGATTCTGCCATAGACTTCAGTGGAAATGCCCTTAAAAGCGTGTTTGAGCGTTTTTGCGTTAAAAAACCGCGCGTTGATACATGCGTTTTTCACAGGCACGCAGGGCACACTCTGGGGACCGTCAGGCACACTTTTGGACCACTTTGCTGCATCATGGAGGACTCAGCACTGTGTGGCCTTGTGGATACAGAGACTTTTATCCGCATGGTGCAGGAAAAGCCATGCATATACGACCGGCAAGACGCAGGCTGTAAAAATAGGAGGAAGCAGGCATCGTCAGAAATTGGCCAAAAAATCTGGAGTGATTGGGAAACTTTCAGTCCCACCGTTAAAGAGGCCAAAGGTATGTGACATGTGGTGCAGGTTTCCTGATTTATTACTGCAAGTCCAAGTTTGTTCTTTGATTTTCAACATCTTCATGTGTAATGCGTCTCACCGCACACTCTACACTGTCAAACAAGGAAACCGGAAAAGGAAATGATGCATCTTAGGAAGTAGTTTTCATTGAACGGCTTCTAGTGATTTAAAAAACGCCCCAAAGAAGTGCAAAAACGCGCATAAAACATGCATAACAAAACCGCCCAGGTGTGAACCCAGCCTAAGCCCTGGTTTACACATAGGCATTTTTGAGCAGTTCAAAAAGCGCTTTTAATCCCATGATTTTCAATGGCCCTGGTTCCCACCTGAGCAGAAAAACACTTAGCAGGAAAACGCCAGACACCTGAAAATATACCGGACCTTCTTTGGGCAGTTAAAAGCGCTTTTCCTCCCCATAGACTTCATTGGAAATGCCCAAAAACGCGCAACAGAAGCATGTTGCATATTTTTGTGAGCGTTTTTGCATGTTTATACGCGTCATCCCATTGCCCACAATGGTTTGTCCTATCAAAACGTGTGTCTTCATGTAATGTGCACAGCGCGCATAAACGTGAAAATAGCTGCATGCTGCTAACGCGCGTACAAATGCGCAAAAACAGTGCCGCCTAGGTGTGAACCAGGACTAATGGAGGAGCTCGGTCTGCTTTACATATGCAGGCTGTATGTTAAGGCTGCTGCTCTGTAGTACACAGTATTAAATCTGAAGCATATAAGCAGACAGGACAAAGTAATTTGTATACATTGTAAAAGTTTTGTTGTTTTTATTTTTTCTTAGCAATCTGTAATGCATTGTGATGGTTGCCAAGTGGCTCTCCCTTATATTGAAATTTTTTGCATTCCTAAACCTTTACATTTGGCAGTCAAAAGATCTATTTTTTCCAATAGCCCACAGAATTCGTAAAACAAGGTATATAGTTTAAAATAACTTTTGACCACACCTTTATTGCTGATAACCGGGTGAGCTAAAGCTCGGTGTGTTTGTTAAGGTAAAAAGGCCTCCTTTGGCAAACAGAAATGTCATCTTTTTTTATAATAGAGGCTGTTTTTATACTTCCATGCTCAAATAGACCGGTGGGCAAGGCTGTGGGATACGATGAAGGTCATGTTTCAATGACAGGGATGAGCACCAATTCAGGTTCAGTGTCATGTGTACGAAGTATTGGGTTGGGGGAAATAGGAATACACTATCTCATCTATAGAGATTGAATTCCCAGTAACCTATATTATTGATTTGCTTAACTGTTATGCAATATTGTAACCAAGAACATTTGTGTGTTACATATAATGCTTTTGCCAAACATAATCTTAAAGTGACAATAAACCCTCAGATTTTTTAACATAAAACAATAGTGTAATGTGTGCCTTACTGTAATCCATGGTTGTTTCCCTTCTCTTTGCTGCTCTTCCTTTTAAATCTGTATCTGTTCTCATGCTGGGCAGAACTTCTGTTTTGCAGCAGACTGCCTTGTCTCGGGAATGGATACATGGTGTCTGTGTGTAGGTTTGCAACCTGAGCCAGCACTACAGGAAGAGGCAAAACATAAAAAATTTCAACTACCACCATTTTATTCTATAGGGTCTTGGCATTCAGAAAATATATAATGTTGGGGGGTTTTACGTCATTTTCAGGCCTAAAATGTGGAATATAACATGGGTGCAAAAATGGAAAAAAGGGCCTCAGTCATGAAGGGGTTAAGCATGCTAAAAAAAAAAAAAAGGCAGCCATAGTGTGAGCATTCTGGTGCATCTCTTCAAAATACTTTATTCACCTTAGGCCCCTTTCAGACAGGCAGTCCAATCAGGTCCTCCTGTTTAGTTTTGTAGGCGTACCTGATCAGATGCCCAATGTAGATCTATGGGCATCCGGATCTAATCAGAGGGTTGTGCATTTAGATCCAGTTACCCCCGGCTCCAGCCAGGTCCAGAAAAACAAATGAAACAATGTTCCATTTTACCAGACCTGATTGTGCCAGATCGGGGTTAATCTGATGTAAAGGGACTCAAGTCCTTTTACATCCAATTCCCCATAGACCAACATGGGTCCAATCATTTCAGTTTTTTCCTCCATCACAAGTTGAAGGAAAGAACTGGATGGACATGGATGTCACAGGAGTGCATGATATCCGATCCGTACTGCTCCGCTACTGATAGAATAGTATGAAAGGGACCTTATTGTTTTTAAGAAACGCTTGAGGATCGAAATGCGGCTTCGCTTTTTACTATGTTCGACTTGGGGATCCAGGATGAGTTCCCATGCAGCACAGCAGCCAGGAACAAGATCCAAAGACGGTTTGAGACTGGTGTCAAGTTTATTATATTGCCACTTATCATTTTTATTTCACCATTGTCTATAAAATAATTGAATTTCTTTTTAGAAAAAAATAGCGTCTCACCTTTTCATTGTGTTTGTGCTGCAAATCTCACATTGTTGCAACACATGGCATTGTACTGTATGTGTGTTGGTGCTCTGTGGTGCCATTCATTTTGCAGCACACAATTTTTTTATGTGTTTGGGTACATGGCAGTCTATTCATTTTGATTGGGCTGCCTAACACAGTGCACCCCATAGTGTCTTGTTCTTATAGTGATTGGTTTGGATGACAAATATAAAGATAAAACAGCCTCTCTTATAGTTGTTAGTTGTACATCTTGCATCAATTTATTTTTTTGGTTCAAAGTTGATGTGCATATGGCAATGCTGTGAAACAATATGAAAAGCAAAAAGGCTTATTAAGTGGGCCAAACATGATTAAGCAAAAGTTTAACTGAAATCTCACTGGTTGCTTTGCTGCACTTTGCATATCTTCTTTAGTAATATGATAGTTGAATATTTTGTCCCAGTGTGGCTAGTTCACTGGAACAGGCAGGGGTGCCTATAGCATTTTTGCCTCCTGAGGCTGGGGTTGGGATGAGGATGCTGGCAGTGCACATTCGGGGGGCGGGTGTGTGATGTGCCAGTGGTGCACGCTAATAGGGGTTGGTGGCCTCTGTATCATCCGACTCTGGCCAGTGTCCTGCCCAGCTCACTGACGTCACTAGTTGCAAGGAGCTGGGAGGCATGCCGCTCTGCCTGCCACCCCCCAAAGCCAAAGAGATGCCACCTGAGGCAACAGCCTCAGGCTGCCACATTATTGGGATGGACCTGGTAACAGAAGTGAACAAACTCTCCAATAAAGCAAGACAGTCTTAATAAACTAAAGGTATGTGTCAGCAAGCTTTGGGCTTGTGTCAATGGCATCAGTTTGATAGAAACAGGGACACCGGCACTCCAGTTGCAATGCAAAAACGTCTATTGATTGACGAGGTGCAGCATATCACACTAACGAACGTTTCGGGGTCACGCAGGATCCCCTTCCTCCCAAACATGTGTGTCATATCAATTTGAGACACTTCTGAGAATTCACTGACTTGTGCATTTGACCTGCAACTGGCCACCTTCTGACTTGCATCTGGCCTGCTTTAAGCAGGTTTTGCACTTACATAGGCTTGTATGCCAATGAAAAATCTGGAGCTCACCACCTCAAGCCCTAAGCCTGTCAAAAGCCTGGGCGGTACAAAATTAGCATATAATAAAAAAAGAAAGGTGGAGATTATCTTTGGTAAAAGTTGCATGTTCCAATGAAGATTTAAAGTGACATTAAACCCTCAGATTTTTTAACATAAACCAATACTGTAATGTGTGCCTTACTGTAATCCATGGTAGTTTCCCTTCTCCTTGCTGCTCTTCCTTTTAAATCCTCATGTCTTTTCATGGTGGGGGAGAACTTCCCTTTGCAGCTGAGTGCCTCTTCCTGTAGTGCTGGCTCAGGTTGTGAACCTACACACAGACACCATGTATCCATTTCAGAGACAAGGCAGTCTGCTGCAAAACAGAAGTTCTGCCCAGCATGAGAACAGATACAGATTTAAAAAGAAGAGCAGCAAAGAGAAGGGAAACAACCATGGATTACAGTAAGGCACACATTACAGTATTGGTTTATGTTAAAAAATCTGACGGTTTAATGTCAAGGATAATTTAAGGATATAGTCAATAAAATGATATGCACTTTACTACATTTCCTTATGAAAGTCAAGCTTAATCCCATCTTTCCACCTTCTGATCCTCCCTATTCATCAATGGGTCATCTCATTTGGAAATTTGTTTTAAAAATGTTTATTGCACAAGAAAGTCAGGTACAGCCAAAGCATTTCCAGGGATGAAGCTCATTCTTCTGCAGGGCTTTATATAACGGTTTGTGGTAGGGTTGCACAGATACCAAGTACAGTACTCGGTACAAGTACGAGTACATGTACCGATACTTTTGAGCTCCAAGACTAGACTAGAAAAAAATTCAAAAGTTAGGAGGCAGCTGTCATTTGTAAGGAGCACACGGAGCTCCCGGGATTTGTACATCTCTGATTTATTGTATGATTTTGTTTTTTTAAATATAAATAAAGGGATGCACAGATACCAGTTTTGCAAGTACGAGTACTGGTACTTGCCGAGTACTTGCAAGTACGAGTACTGATACATTTTTGTTTATTGTCATGTGACAGTTTTTCTAAAACAATATCAACTAATGATTTCAGGACAGTGGTGGAGCGCCAGAGCCAGGTCCCAGCTGCAACCGCTGCAATCCTGATAGTTCTCATGAAAATGCCAAGTATCTGCACTGGTACTCGAAAAGTATCTGTGCATCCCTAGTTTGTGGGGTCAATCAAGGCAAAGTTTGCTGGATAGCCTAGATTGGGGCTATAATGAGGCCGAGAGTCAGTGTAACCTGACCACAGTGGGGACAGGCAACTAAATTTGTCACTTCTATGATGTAATATATAACAAATATTAGTTATTTTAAATTGTGCCTTCTTTTTCAAATGGTGAAAATCAAAGTCAAGCAACATTGTAAATACCTCGAGCCTGGCTTCACACACATGTATTGCAGTCACACGTGTTACTGCAATGTAGGATGCTGCGTGATATGAAGTATAGTGTGGTGCAGTGCCATTCATTTTGAAAGGCACCTGATTAGCACATCTCAACTCATGTGCACCTTAGTGTATCACAGTGCACATCACAGTGCAGCACAACACATTTGTGTGTTGTGCTGCAAAGAAAAATATAGGTTCATACTGTATCTGATTTTCAAAGGAATGGCCGTTGTAGCATAATGCACGTTAAAGAGACATTGACATTTTGCTTACTTAACTTGTTCCCATGATAGACTATAATTTCAATACAAATTAGTAAACTAAATGTGAGATTGTAGTCCATCACAGGAGGGAACTTGGAGCGATGGCTACTTTATAGCACACACAGGGACCATAGTGCAACAAAAGTAGCCACCCTCCAGAAGGAAGGACAGTGTCAGCACCAATTCAGAGATGATTTGAGGATCTACAGCTGACTGATACACTAATAAGATACATTATTGTTAATAATTAATGTACTTGAATTGATTTTTATGATTTATCTCCTGTGTTTAGTGTCACTTTAAATTAAGCCCTTTACCAGATAATTGCATTGAGGAACGTGCGTCAATGCATACCTCCAAGTGCGGTTGAGTGCCATTAATTGTGAATGGCACTCAAAACAGTGTACAGTAGTGGGCAATGCACCCATCTTTCAGCACACCAGGATGCACATGCAGTAGTTTACAGCTTATATCTATAAGACAGCCCCGTAA
The DNA here is from genome assembly GCF_000935625.1 of Nanorana parkeri. Classification (NCBI taxonomy): domain Eukaryota; kingdom Metazoa; phylum Chordata; class Amphibia; order Anura; family Dicroglossidae; genus Nanorana; species Nanorana parkeri. The sequence continues at coordinate 1,105,070 of NW_017306473.1, forward strand.
TAATGAAGATTCACAACAACAAGGCTATTTCACAGATCATATGCAATAAATAGCATTGCTGAGATAAGATTACACTGGTTTCGGTCTATGCGTTTCATGCTGTCACCAGATTCACAAAGATTATTTTTTGACATTTAGAATATACGACTTGGCAAATAAAGCTCCAAAATGTCTTAAGAAACCCCACAGCACTTTATTAATATTTACTTAAAACTCTTACTTGGTTCTCTGTCTTAACCACATTCAGTGTCTACTGCACATGCCCACTGCTCGTTCCTTCCATTTCTATGGCTGCTCTGTATTCACAGCAGCTCCAGAAATCCGGACAAGTAAGTAAGAACCCAGCCATAGGAATGAATGAGGCGAGCCGCTCTCATGCACAGGAGAAGCTGGATGTGTGGTGCTGGGCAGGGCTACACAGTAGTCATTTGGGGGCAGGGGTGAAGGCAAGGTAGTTGGCTTCATCTAAAAGAATGTGAAGATATTTAAAGGACAACTGTAAAAGAAGAGAAGTAAAATGGATTTTATTGTTGCACTTTAAAGTAGGGATGCACCGATACTTTTCGAGTACCAGTGCAGATACTTGGCATTTTCATGAGAACTACCAGGGTTGCAGCGGTTGCAGCTGGGACCGGGCTCTGGCGCTCCACCACTGTCCTGAAATCATTAGTCAGTATTGTTTTAGAAAAACTGTCACATGACAATAAACAAAAATGTATTGGTACTCGTACTTGTTAGTACTCGGCAAGTACCAGTACTCGTACTCGCAAAACTGGTATCTGTGCATCCCTTTATTCATAGTTATAAAAACAAAAGCGTACATTAAAACAGAGATGTACAAATCCCAGGAGCTCCGTGTGCTCCTTACAAATGACAGCTACCTCCTAACTTTTATATTTTTCTCTAGTGTAGTCTTGGAGCTCAAAAGTATTGTTACATGTACTCGTACCGAGTACTGTACTTGGTATCTGTGCAACCCTACTTTAAAGTCATATTTAAGTCAAAAGGATTTTAAGCTTTTTAAAAACTGATGAAATCACAACGATGGATGCTGCTCCTTGATGTTTAAAAGTTTTAGTCTTCTGCAGAATCAGCTGGTCCCCTGAACACTCACACTGATATCCTGTTTTAGGTTAGCTTCATTACCTTGCTGGGTCCTATGGAGCCACCATTGTGTGTGCTAGTAAGCTGACTGTGCCAAAAATGCACAGACACAGCAAGGCAAACCACTCTCCTGCTGCCCCCTCCTTCCTGCTCCCTTCTGCAGGTGGACAGCTGCTGGAGACTATGCTGTCCCTTGATCTTGTACTGGTCAGGAAGTTCAGGGAAGAGGAGCTGAAAAAGTTGGAGCTGTTTGGAAACATGATGACTGTAAGTGCTTAAAAAAAAAATACTTTACTGAGCAATGTATATTTCTTTGATCTGGATTCATTATTGAAAAAAAAGTTTGAGACATTAATACTACTTTAATGAGTCATGTTGACGGGCATGCTAGTCAAACGCAGCATTTCATTCCAATGCATGTAGCTGCGTTCAAATGCAAAATGCAACATTTGACATGAAAATAGTGCATTTGACCTGCTTTGCTTGCAGTTCAAAAGGTTTCTCAATAGCAACCAAGGAAACGCCACGCAAAGCAAAGCAGGTCAAACACAGCCTCTGAACTGACATGTGTGAGGCTGACCTGCGTTTGAAGTGTGTTATGAACGCACGTGAAATGCAGGAAGACAGCACTCATTGACATGAGCCCTCACTATGCCACCTGCATATTTTAGATATCAAAAGCAAAAACATAACAAAGCTGCCTTTCAAATACATTCATTTTGTGAAGAAGACTCAGTTATTTATTTTATTATGTACTATATCATTAGGCTGATGGTTAAAGATCAGAAGTCAGTATACTGTTATCATTTGCAGTAAGAAGAGAGGTTAAAGTACTCAGTGAGAATTGTTTTTATTTCTGTGTGAAGCATGCATTTCCCTATCATGCAAATGTCTGATAAATGCACTCAGTAAACTTTGCACTTTTTTTTTTATATAGAGGGTTATTCACAAAGCTGCTGAAGGCAGCAGAGTGAATAACCACGCCGAAGTGAAGTGAGCGGAACGATGTTCGGCTATTCACTTCAGCTCAGTACAGCTGATTTCAGACGTATTGGCTGCTGTACATCAGAAGCACTTCGACTCAGACAATCCAAGATCTGGATCGGCTGAGACGAAGCTCCGGCAGTTCACTCGCTGCTGTTCGCCCCTATTCTCATACCTCCAAGGTAGCGAGCCAGAAAAAAAATTCAAAGAAATGTGAAAAATTATATAAATAAATATGTTATAAATATAATTTTAAAATGTAAAGAAAAGAAAAAAAAATACAGCGTGGGATCCCCCTCCCAAACCATACTAGACCCTTTAGGTCTGGTTGGAAAGTTAGGAGGGACCCCTATGGAAAAAAAAAAAGAAAAAAAGCATGGGGTTCCCCCCAAAAGTCATACCAGGCCCTTTAGGTCTGTTAGGAATTTAGCTTTTCCAGCGTCGCCCCTGGAAAAGCACCTTGTCCCCGTACCAATATAGACAAGGGCCTCTTTGTCACCCTGGGGCGTTGGTTATGGGGGTGCGGGTAGAGGGCTTATTCACATCACGTACCCCTTACTCATTCACAAGGGGGCGGCCTCCCCCTTGTGAATGAGTAAGGGGTACGTATACCCCTACCCATTCACTAAATAGTTAAATAAAATATCAATAAAGAGATCAGACAGTCGGCTGTGACTACGGCTCAGAGGAGCCAAAGCATATGAGTTTGACTCGGCTGAGCCACTCGGCTGCTGTATGGGCTGTAGTGAATAGGCCGTACAACAGCCCTTTGGTTCAACTAAACCGAACGGCTCCGACGGCCGAAGCGAGCTGAAGGATCAGCCGAAGCTACAGCTAGATCCTTCGGCAGGTAAGTGAATAACCCTCATAGTGTCAGAGAAGGTTTTATTTTTTAGGCCACGTCATATTTTGTTTCAGATATAAAAAAATAACTAGCAAATGAGTTATGTGAGGACATCATTTGAATGGATCATTTAGACAGGTCCTCAAATTACGCAGTTCTTAGTCATTTTTGTTAATCTGGCAGATCTAGTCTGAATCACAGCCTTGGTGAGAAAACCTTTTTGTCCAAATGACAAATCTGCTCCTTTAAAAAAAAGTGTGGGGAAAATATAACTTCCCTGTAGCAACTTTTGCCTTCCCTAAAGGTGCCCATACACTTTACAACCCTCACAAGACTTTTGTCTTGCAAGGGTTGTAAAGTACTTTAAAAAAACGTACGATCTGCCCATCTTGGACAGGCAGCTCGTACTTGCGATCATCGCAAGGCCGCCCCCCTGAGGGGCGGGCTTCCGACGACTGCAATGCTGAACGGGCAGTGTGCACGTGCGCACACCGGCCCGTTCGGCAGTGATCTCTCGATCAGGTTAAAAACTAGCCGAAAATCGTACGATTCTCGGCTGGTTTTCTAACATGCTCGAAATATAAAAGTCTTCCATACACTGCACGATTCTCGTACGATCGAGGGGTTTCCCGCGATTCTCGTACGAGAATCGTACAGTGTATGGGCACCTTTAGGAAGATCCTTTTCTGAACAGAATGCAGAAATGACATAGGGGTCGCTGGGAAGAACCACAATGCCTAGCAGAAAACCAGACATCTGACATGCCCCAGAAAATGTATTGGATGTTGAGGGTTTTTCAGCTGCCAAAATTCTGGAAGTCAGCAAAGTTTGTCATCACTGCCCAAACTTTGTAAGTATTAAGAGTCTTCTTTTGCTGAGTGGTTTTTAGCCTATTTTTTATGACAGCGCAGTCACTTTAGAGAACTTCGGGCAAATAAAATCTTAAGCCTTGCAGTGGGGTTACCCCCGAAGTGCTAGGGTTAAGTGCTTGTTTTGTCTACGGAGCTTAAATAACAGAGTGAAGCTGGCCATTATCTGCAGATTTTCTCTGGTCAGATGGAAAAAGTGCAACAGATTCCTACATCTACACTAAACTGTGTGGATGGAGGAATCTCCCAAATGGCCAAGTTTCAGTATCTTGCTAGTCGGCCCTGCTGGCTGTCAAAACACCTGAATAATGCCTGCATCCAATCAGATTGTTCCGGTATTTTGATAGCCAGCGGGGCCGACTAGCAAAATACTGACGCTTGGCCCAGTGGGAGATTCCCCCATCCACACAGCTTAGCCTAGATGGTAGAATCTGTTGCACTTTTTCCATCTGACCACAGAAAATCTTTAGGTGTATGGGCAGCTCTATACTCATCTGAACCACAATACCAGCTGGCTTCTAGAGCAGTCTCTTCAGACTGCCTCCTCCTCTGCTCCAGTGATGGAATGTCCCTCGGACTCCTCACATCCTATACGCTGTACAGGACATGATGACTCACAGAACCTTAGATCGCCAGAACAGAGGGGGAGCAAGGCTGGAGGGACCAGTCTAGCAGCCAGCCGGGATTGTGGTTCAGGTGAGTATGACTGGTATTTTAGCTCCCTAGACAAGACGAGGACTTAACCCTTGCAGTGCAGGGGTAATTGCAAGGATTAAGATTTTGTTTTGCCTGGAGTTCTTCTTTAACTGACCAAATAATGTTATATCTTTCTTTCTTCTACAGTTTTTCTGCCTAAACAAATTGTAAAAGCACATCATTTATTTGGCTACACACACCTGCACATACTGCTATATTCTTGCTCCAGACACCTAGGCAGGTTGGATGACTAGATCTCATTCATTGCATATCTAATTCTCGATAGCACAGCACACATAGCTAGATGAGTCACTGCTGATATAGGGCCAGTTTTAGCAACTACCACAGCTGGAGTTTTCCAAACAAATGTCATTGTTTCGTTGTTTCTGATGAAGCTGTATGCACCTGGCACAGCAGTTTACGAGATTCAATTTCAACAAAGACTTTCTTTGGTTTCAACCAAGTTTGTCTTACCATTTTTTCGATACTAAATGGTGGGCCCTAAAAGGTATACACATAAAGCGGACCTTTACCCGTATCTTTTACCACTTCCTGTCCAGGTGTTTAGACCCCCTTCCTGGCCAGGCCATTTTTGATTATTCAGTGCTGCGGTACTTTGACTGACATTTATTCCGTCATGCAACGCTGTACTGAAATACATTTTATACCCTTTTTTGGGGACAGATAGAGCTTTTCTTTGGTGGTATTTAATCACCACTGGGGTTTTATTTTTTACTATATTAAGGAAAAATTACTGAAAATAACATCATGTTAGAATACAATTATTATTACCCAATTTTTTGGTAAAACATAAAAGTCGGGGTCACGTCGGGTAAATAGACACCAAACATGTCAAGCCTTAAAATTGCGCGCACCCGCAAAATCGCAAAAAACTACCATACCCAAAATTGACCATAGCGTCGCGCTAACAGCGTTTACCGCTCATCAGTTTAGTGTTGTCGGTGATTAATGGCCCTAGAATGATTGCTCTCACTGCTACGTTCGCGGCGATATGTAACATGTGCAGCGTAATGGGTGCAATCCTCGTTTTCACGCGTATGTGCACTAGACGCATGTTTGCATACGTGTATGTATGGGTGGGTTTTAAAAAAAAAAAAATCATGTGTAACTTTACATATTTTATTTTGCAACTTTAATTTTTTTTCCTATTTTTTTTTCACTTAAAGGAGAACTATGAGGTGAGTGCTTTTCACTCATCCTCATAGTTCTAGCCGACCTGTGACAATGAGACTGTCACAGGTCGGCTCAGTAGATCGGGAAGTGAGCGAACACATACCGGCGTTCGCTCACTTCTCGATCCTGTGCCGGCAGAGAGCTGTGACAGGGGAGGGGCTGGATTCCCCCCTCCCCGCTCCGATCCGCCAGCGCTGACTGGCAGAACGGATGGGGGAGGGGCAGGTACAGCTGGCTCTGCCTCTAGATAGGCAGAGCCAGCTGTCACTCACGCAGCTGGGCGAATCCAGACATAATTGTCGGGATCCGCTTCAGCTGCGGCGTCTCAGTATACCGCGAGCTGCAGCTCCCTCTATACTGAGCTTAGGGTGACGGGAGGGCGCTAGTTTGTGTCCTCCCGTTACCCTTAGGAGAACTATGGGGAAAAGCCCTAACCCCATAGTTCTCCTTTAACTTTATTGTATAGGGTGACTGTTTTTGCTCCCCATGGTCCCTGTGTATGTTGTACAGTGTGTGCTCCAAGCTCGCTCCTGTCATGAACTACAATCTCACATTTAGTTTACTAATTTGTATTAGTCCATCACCGCAGTGGGTTTGGAGCGGTGACTACACACAGGGACCATGGGGAACAAAAGTAGCCCCCCTCCAGAAGGAAGAACAGTGTCAGCACCAATTCAGAGATGATTTGAGGATCTAAAGCCGAGTGATGCACAAATAAGATACATTTTTGTTAATAATGAAGGTACTTGAACGTATTTTTAAGATTTAACACCTGAGTTTATTGCCACTTTAATTTGAGATAATGCCTTGTGCCTTCCCAACAGTTTAAAAATAACATTGGCCTCAATAACAGATAACTCTTTAATAGATAACTTTTACTATAAATTAGGAAATAGTTTAAAGCAGTCCCTCATCTGCATTACACACTTGACCAAATACAGGACCATCAACACCTCTTTTAATCTTGTATTTTGGATGGCCCTTTAATTTCCACTGATTGATTTATGCACGTTCCTCCTTTTCTTAAAAGTTAGCTCTCAAGGGTAAGGCTAGAAGAGAAAGGTTTTAACAGATGATTGTAGTGACCAATGAACACGCACAAGTATTTTTAGCACAAATTGGTAATAAAAACTTATAAAATGGTCACCTCACAGTTCCTTAGAATACATTTGCCTGCAGATATTTTTTTTGGGTTTGTGATGCGACCATTCCTAACCTCAAATTAAGCCTCTGACCATTCTGTATTGTACTTATTTAAAGGCAGCAGTTGTGCTTTAACCTTGGAACAGTTTAATGTCCATCCACTTTTATTCAGAAGAATATTTATCTGCATACATGTGTTTATGGTGAAGAAATAAGCACCTAAATGCCTCAAACCGCAGAAAAACAGGTAAATACATAATATATGCCTTTGATAAAGCTCACCTTATAAATATGAACCACCCTTATCCTGCACCCAGCTCCATCCCCCTAGTTTGGCGAAAAGCTGCTAGGCCAGGTGCTGGAATGCAACAGGTTTGTAGATAACCCAACAACAACTCCTGCTGTCGTTTTGCACGGCCTCACTCTAGAAAGGAAGGAAAAGAGATTCAATAACCCACTTAAAGGAGAACTATGAGGTGCCGACGTGTGACAATGAAACTGTCACACGTTGGCTCAATAGATCGGTAAGTGAGCGAACGCATACTTCTCGATCCTCTCCCTGCAGAGAGCGATGACTGTCACTCAGCGCTCCCTGCAGGGATTCCGCCCCCCTCCCCGCTCCGATCCTCCAGCGCTGACTGGAGGAACGCATGGTGGAGGGGGTGGGTACATCTGGCTCTGCCTCTAAAATACCAGCACACTGTGTGCAGTTTCTGAGTGCCCCCCTTCCCCTCCCACGACTCAGTGACTTACATTATACACTGTAGTGCTACCAGAGCCGACACCATCCCAGCCACATGGTCTGAAGGGGGCAGGGACGCACAGTGCCCGCATCAGGAGAGGGGTGATCTGGCAGTGTGTCCTATATACCGCCTGCATTGTATTTGGGCATATTCATTGCAGGCAATATTTGGGCCCCCAGCAGGGCTCCCACGCTATGCCAATGGAAGTGGAAGGACAGCAGCAGCAAAGCAAGTGGACAGCCCCAGAGCCTCCATGCTGCCCGGCCTGCCGTATGTCACCGCAGCACAGTACGCTCCTAGCTTCTGGGGTGCAGGCTCTCTCACTGTTCCCTTGCCATCTGATTGAAAATGCCTGGACAGACAAACTATAAACTTTAGCACACATATTTCTGCGTTTCTTAAGGGAAAAATACCAAGTATATGTAATACTGTACATTATTATTATATTGGCAGTATTTGTTATGACTCACTTAATTCTTCAGTCTGTTATCTAAGCAGGACATAAGTCCCTCAGTATTATCCCCTTATTAAGAGGCAAACAAAATGGAGGAATGATTTCATGAATTTGTTATAGACTGTATAAATAGTTTCATTCAGTTATCATTTCAGCTGTCCAGGGTTTGGCAACACCACTGTTTGTTTCAATTTCATATTTCCATGCTGATACTATACAGTTAAGACGTAGATCAGCAGACCACACCTATACCGTGCTCAGGTTGTCTTGCAGGACAAAGTTCTCTAGTCATATAATTATCTCATTGCTCTGAGTCAAGTTCTCCTCCCAAGTTCAAGCTAGAGGATAGGTCTTAATTTTACAGAACGGTGCAAGACTTAAATGTGCAATTGCGTTTACTCCAGCAATTAATCCAGGTATGTTAATTCTAACGTGTTGGTTTATTGTTTCTGTTATTCTTACTTTATTGCTTTTATTTAATTTCAGGATGCTTTTTTTTCATTGTGAAATGGTATATGTGAAAACTTCTTGGCTGCATATGTTGGGTTCACTTTAAGTTTTCTGTATAGAAAATCTAAAGCACCACTCATTAGGTGGTCTTTCTTCACTCTGGTGTTGTGAACTATTAAATCTTCTATCCTTTATAATAATTAGTGCTTATTACTGTCTGCTGCCAAACGTACAATAGCTAGAGCTTGGATGTCAAAATCTTTAAGTATAACAGAAGTTAAAAATAAAGTTCATTGGACGTTCTACAATGAAAAGCTTTCTGCACGCTTACAGGATTGCATGCCTAAATTTGAAAAAATCTGGAACCTGTGGGTTACTCATTTCCTCCCTCCGTCCCTTGACCGACAGCTCTAGACTCTTTGATAACAGGTTTCTCCAAACCTACTTACATCTCATTTGGGCCTTAACAGGGAAGCTTGTAGGTAGCGCTCTTCTCTCCCCCTCTCCTCTGCTCTCTTCTCTACCCACTGTCCCTTCCTCTTTGATCAGCTTGCCTAGACCCACCTAAAAATCCTCTGGATCTTCTTGTTCAATTAAGTTCTTCTGACAGACACCTAATGCTGTTGCATGTATATTTTTGCATATTAAACGGTCAGTTCCCTCGGTGGCTGACTCAAGACTGTCAGTTTTGTTATGTTATTCAATGTGTGCATATAAGTCATTAATGTATGTTTATGTAAACATTTATATATCAATGTTACATTCCTTTCTTTGGAAAAATGTCAAAAAAACAATAAAATATTTTGAATAGTACAAAATAATTAGTGCTTATTTAACAAGGCAAAGAGCAATGTACAAAGTGCAGTAGCCTGCAAAAACATATCAGATTCATTTTGAATTAATCTAACTATGGCCTAGTGAAATACGAGCTGCTGTAGGTTGTTGTACATTATCATTCATCTTTGAACTGTCTAATGAAATGTCTACCACAATTTTCAAACATATTGGTGTGTATGAACTTAAAAAATCGTTCAAGGAAGTTTCTTAGCAAAATAAAGTACTTTTATATAAAGGATGTTCAATTGGTAATTTGGTGGCTGTGGAATTCACCAAAAGGGCTGGTGTGCTTGTCTACAGCCTTGGCGTGGGCTGGTGCACAGAGCCAATCAACTCCAATTTAATTACACAGGAAAAATCACCGTAGCCAATGTACAGCTTACACAGGTTGTAATACCTCACTGAGGTCCATAGTGTACACAAGGATTATTGATCTATTGGGCTTTGCATAGTGTTATGTAGACATGTGGGCTTTTATGCTTTAAAGATCAAGGCCAATATGATACTACAGAATGGATAAAGAAGCATGATTTTACTTTGTCTTTCAGTGCCCAGTTTATTGCAAGTCATGTAGCTTTACTCATTTAGTAGTTTAGAATAACAGGCAGAGAACATTGTTAGGGACTCCTAACCATACAGATGGCATCAAAACCACTCAATTTCTCATAGGCAAAGGCAGTATGAATATAGACAATAATTGTGATTGCTGTATTATTTCGTCCTGCTCTACAGTATCATTTTAGAAATAACCTTCTTACATCATGACATTATAGTAACACTAAACTCAAAAGTTAAATACTAAAAATGCATTTATATACCTGAACTATTATAAAAAAAAGTAACATATTTGTGTATCACTCAGCTGTAGATCCCCAATAGGGATATTTTTCACACTTCTTGTCTCCAGACAACCCCTACTAGAACAGGAAGTGAGGGAATGCCAGGGACATGGAGAGGTGTAGAGCCCTTCCTTCCATTAGAACTGGTACATGATTTGATGACCTGGGGATTTTGATGGCACAGGATAGATTTGCCCAGAGATCGGCAAACCTGAACATGGTGGGATTCCCATTAAAGTCTACGTGGAGTGAATCCTGGTAATTTTTAATACCAATAGGCAAGTTATTGTTAAAAAAGCATGTAAAGCTGGGCACAAACAAAAAAAATAAAAAAAGTACTTTTTGGTTTATGATATTTCACTGAAAACCTTTCACAGTCCTTTTCTGGCCATGGAGTTCATTTGCTTTTCTTTTACAATTAGTTTGGCTTACATACAGCATGCGTTTTTTCATGTGGTAAAAAGTCTGTATTGACCTGCGAATAGAAATTGGCCAGCAGTTCGCTGGAGGCTGTTGCTGTTTTAAAAAACTGTCCTGCCTGTGGTCGATTTCTGTGAAACACTCCTTAAGATTTAAAGACCGCAGATGATACAGCAGGGTAAAATTGACCAGCAGCAGGACAGTTTGAATAAGCCAGACTAAGCCAAAATGTTGTAGAAATACTAAGTACAGGTAACTATTTTACTATAAGAATTAGGAGACTGCAGATGACACAGCAGTGTAAATTGATGATCAGCAGGACAGTATGAATGAGCCAGACTAGGCCCAAATGTACTAGAGACACAGAGTCAATACATGCTGTTGCACTTTATTTTTATTTCAAATGATGCAGCCGTTTACTGTAAGAAAAAAGCCATCTCCAAGAACAGATGGTGCGCAACATGTAAATGCTGTGCTTTGAGCATGTCATCCTTAAATAGAAATAACATAAAAAGCAATGAACCCCTAAAAGCATTGAAACTAGGGATGTTCAGATACCAGTGCCGCTACCTGACACGTTCACGAGAACTACCAGGGACGCAACAGTTGCAGCTGTGACTGGGCCCTGGCGCTTCACCAGTGTCCTGAAATCATTAGTCTGTATTGTTTTAGAAAGTATCAGTACTTGGCCAGGAAAAAATTGTATATTTGCATCCATTATACTTAAAAACAAATCATATATTAAAACAGGGATGCACAAATCCCAGGAGCCCCATATACCCCTTAAAAATTACTTTTGAGTAACAAGTACGGTACTTGGTATCTGAACATGCCTAAGTGAAACCCCCCCAAATACACCTCTCCGAAAACAAAAGCCCTTTTTTTTTTAAGGAAAGGAAAGCAGATAAAGACTAAAAAGTCTTCAATAATAAACACACCTCCAACAACAACAAAAGGCAGCAAAGGAGATCATTGCCCAAAGAGCTAGTAGTTTGAATTAAAGCACAGTGACCTAAGTGATCCCGATCTTTGCTATACAGTCTGTCGGTTTTCCTTTTCCTCTCCATACAGTAGCTTTAATACACTGCCACTATGGCTGCTGTGGGGCAAATTCAGACATCAGTTTGCCAGGACCGTACATTTCAAACCTTCAGGATTCACCATAAACCCGCAATAGCAGCAAATAGAACCTCATCTCTAGTGACATTGTGACTTGGCTTTCTAGAAAGATTTTATGCTTCTTATCAATAAATTGCTGACACCATACATTCTTGTAGCTCACAAAATCTATTCTATTTATAATGTGCACTTTCACTTTATTGCACGTAGTCCTGCTGATTATCTAACAAGCTTTTCATTTAATTGCATAATGTCATTTAAAAAAAAATCTAATTCAGCAGATTTGTACCAGCTGCCATCTTGGATGTGATGTCTCCAGGTAAGATGACAGGGGGATCCCTAGGCATGGTTTTACCCGGTGAGGCCACGGGGTGTCACCTGGTGGGACGTCATCACGCATGCGCGTGACATCAGTCTACATGTTTGTGACATCATCGCACATGCACGTAATGACATGGCGTGCACTTAACTGACGGCGACTATCTTGGCGGAATAAGGTATGCTGCCGTGTCCCCTCCTCTCTCGTGCAGCTGTCGGGATCTCTGTCCGCACCCCTCTTGTGATGCCACTAGACACTATTATAGTACACATCTTGTTTGCCCCCAAAAAGAATTGACATTTGGGATCTCAGAAAATAGTACACTGACACATGGGGCCTCCAAATACAACACTAAGCACCTCTGCCTTTGATAATGCTCTAAGATTATATCATAATATGATTTACCAAAGGTAACTTTTAAACTTGATAGTTATTCATAAATGTATGCTTCCTTTGTCCATCCTTAAAGACATAGTCCACCTTGTACAAAAAGTCTGCATGTATTATGTTTTCCATTGGAGCCTGTAACGCAGTGGTCACCAACCTTCTTTGCACCTGGGACTGGTTTTCCAGAAGCAAAATTTTCCAACCGGGAGATTATTGTTCGGCAGATAACAACACAGCGCAAGTTACCATTCTATCTTTACCAGCACTTCTGACTTGTCTTTGCTTTGCTGTAGACTGTGCATGGCGTTCTGTGCAGCTATACAGGTAACACATGCCTACGGCCCCATTTACATGTGATGCACACATGATTTCACTCTATGTTTTGCCATGTTTGTTGAGCGTCAGCATATGAGAGCCCATCCATTCTAATGGGCTGCTCCAAGCTTTACATGCTTTATGTCCAATCGTTTTTGTGCGTTTTTCACATGTTAACATATGCAATGGCGCGTGTTTTTCCTTCTGCGTTTGGGATGCTATCAACAAATATTGGCACCCTTACCATGAACGCCTGTAAAATTGTATGATTCAACGGGCACAACAAATGTAAATGGGGCCTAAAGCCTACTGCTCTGCCATACGGCTCCAAAGCAGTGAAATTGTACCAAATGCAGTTACCAATAACAACCAGTTACTATTTATTTTACTGTTATTATCAGGACTGTCCCTTTAATGAGGCAGCCCAAGGCTGTCGCCTCAGGTAGCATCTCTTTGGGTGATGTGGGGGGCAGCAGGCAGAGTGGCATGGCCGCTTTATTGCACAATGTTTGTTGTGTGCCTGCTGCCCCCTTTCTGACCAGAGCGTCCCAGGTTGCTAAGAGCCAGGAACATCTTCCTTCTATCAGCATATTCCTTATTAGCACATGAACACTGCAACACAATTGGTCCTTGTGTGGCTTCTCCCACCCCTAGTCTGAGCTCTACTGTACAAGAACCGCAAGGGGCTGATGCCAGGTTCAAATCTTGTACTTACCCTGCCTAAATTAAAAAAAAAAAAAAAAAGTTGGAAGTGATAAATACAGCAAAAAATATAAAATAGCTAGGAGGTAGGAAACAATGTCTTCCTCTTTCCCCTAGGGATTTAAAAAAAAAAAATTCTTTATGTGTTCAGACCCCACCCCGCACACAGCGGTTTACTGCCGCTACAAGGATGTGTTAATGATTATAGAGCTGCATTCGTTTTTGTCCTTTTTATTTCCCTTGAGTTCATCATTCATTGAAAGAGCACTGAGCAGCATTATTTCTCTGCTATCCAGCAATGACAGGACTTAGGACACACAATATACTTATACTTGTAAGTATTTTTTATGTCAGCGGCAGGAAGATCATTGGAGTAATGACGTGTAATGATAAACAGCTTCTGGCTGGTAACTGGAATTGTTTCCACTAACAGCAGGATTAGGAAATATAATAATTGTTTTTAGTGTCACAATGGGAGACAGCACAAACAGTGAAATGATGAAGATCTAAATGATATACAGATATACACAATGGCAGACACTGTAGACATTGGATGATATATAGTATATCATACACATGCACATGCAGTGTTTACATGTACTGTTTTGTGACAGCATTCTACTCATATGCATTTGAGAAAAACTGCAGAGAAGGTGCTGACATACAAAAGGAGGGAATTTGTGCTACACACTAGATACTTTACTGTGCAGATACCACCATTTATGTCACATGCCAGCCACATTTATTGGCCATGGCGGAAAGATGGCAATGGGAAAGAGAGGATATACAACTTTAAAACAATTAGGGAATGCTACTGAAAACAAAGATATACATCCATGCACACCAATACCTCCTGTACTAACACTAATGACGTACCTCCCAACTGTCCCTGATTTGCCCCTGATTGTCCCTGTATTTTTTACAACAAAAGAGGCGTCGACCACTATAATAAATGCCATACATAAAAACTAAAAGTGTTACACTACACTAAATGTTTCACACAAACCTTTTTGCTAACAAATTGTTGTTGTTGTTATTATTATATATTTTTTTAAAGCCAGTATAATGGAACCATAGTGATGAAAAAAGTACTCGTTGGTTAAGCTGCTCATTTTTTTCACAATCAGAATAACTGGGAGTGTGGCAGAGGGTGTGTCCTTTTCCTACACACTTTGTGCAAAAGAGTGTCCGTCTTTCCCATCTCAGAAAGTTTGGAGAAAGTTGGTACTACTGTTTTAAACAGTAATAATTGCTTACATGTATCAGCCTAAACTGGCCTTAACTCCCTATTTTTACCCCTAGGTCGCAGGTAAAGCCTCTTGAAATCCCAACCTCGCTACTCCTGGAAATGGCTAACAACACAATCACTATAACTAGGGAGGAGTTAGAAGAACTCAGAGAAGCATTTGACAAAGTTGGTAAGTCTGAATTATATTTTGGCCATACAGGTCTGACTGTTATTAACTTAGAGACACCTGTAATGGCATTTTAGCTGATGGTGGTTTGTGTAAGGTTGTGGAGATGATTAGGCCTCCAACTATCCCATGTCAGAGTACTAACTTAATAATGCCCATTCATTTCTTCCTCTATCTGGGAGAGGTCTCTCCGTCTCTGTTGTACAATATACTTATGTCTAAATAAGTATAACTATAAATGATGCCCTTAGAAATTAGACTGGTGCTCTGTCTGGCCACTTATGCTCATATTGGGAAATGACTGTACATCTTTGGACAGTCCACAAACTCTAAAGACACTGATCGATCTAGGGAGAAGGCTCAATTGGCTAGGTTGGATGCTCCCAGCAGGAAGTTATTATTCCCTCAAGAACTAGGGAGCAATAGGAAATCCAACACAATCATAGAAACAGCAATAGGGTGAAATCTTCCAACCTGTTGCATTGACAATTGTCTTAGAGGGACTATCCCCTCACTTTGGAAAGAATTCCCCTTACTTTCTGCTGTGTCTGTGGGATAAGAATATACCCGATAGGACACCTGAAAGGGTTCTTAAACATTCCATACTCTTTGGAAACATTAATGTTACACTAAAGAGGAATATTCTGGAACTATTCCAAAATCAACATACACTGCCCAGCCAAAAAAAAAAATTCTCTCATTTCTCGATCATCTCCCTGCAGAGAGCGGTGACTGTCAGTCACAGGCTCCCTGCAGGGATTCCCTCCCTCCCCTCTCCGATATCAGGCAATAGCCCTTCTATATACTGAGCTTTGGGTCACCGGCAGAGGTGAGTATATGTCCTCCCATGACCCTAAAGAGAACTATGGGATAAAAAGGGTACTACATAGTTCTCTTTTAAGTTTCCTGGGTTTTTCACAGGTTTACTTTAACTATTAGGGACCTTAGAATGATCACTTTTGCAATGACATCATTACACTTCCTAAAAGAAAAATTGGTAGATATTCACTGGAATCCTTCACATAGTATTCCTGTGTATGCTGAGGATTCTACCCTGTCTTCAATGTATATTTCTGCAGGCACAGCAATTATTTTCCATTGTGTATGCCCAGTGACACCTCTGGAACCTCATGTGCAGTCCTCCTTACCTACATGTTATATGCCACTGTATTGCAGATCACTGTGCAGCAGTACAACTCTCTTACATTTTAGTACAAATCTCTCTTAAATATTTTCCAACTTTGTGCTGGTAATACTATCAAGGGTTGTAGTCATTAATTTAAATATATCCTTCACATTCTGGTAGTTGCAGGGTGACCCCTCCTAGCTGTTGACATTGCATCTGTGTTTTAAGTGCAACCTCCTAGCTAGCTCATTTCCAAATAAAGGCAAGCCTGGTTTCCAGGCAGACATGCCTAACACATAACAAACACCATGTCAGACACCTCCACCTAGAACACTACTGGAAACTGACTAAACTTGATTGGGAATGAAACAGCTAATGTTTATGTACACACACAATGATGTGGCAATATCTGTATGGGCTCACCATTGAACATGCCCCATCCTATTCTTCATATATAACCCAAAAATTTGAAGACAAGTATAGTGGGTTAAATTGGATTTCACATTATTTGAAATTCAATATTCTTTTTATTTATCTACAAGACGAAACACATTTTTCAAAGCTTTGTTTGTAATCATAATTTTTTCATTTGCATAAATCCATTCTCAGTATTTCAATCAAAATCTATCCCATTAATGCTCCAATTACATATCATGTATGGCGAAGTGGTATACAGACTTTGGCAGAAAGCTTAGTACCCATAACATTCCTAATGATATCTTATCCAGGAGGTGGCAGTATGTCTCCAATTTGTATTCCTGAAACAGGGTACAGTGACCGCTTCAGAAAAATCTTAAAAGGAGGTATATGTACAAGTACTTACAATGTATTATTTCACTATAAGGCTTTCTGTGTTCGGGCCTCTGGCTTTAAACACAGGAGAAGTTATCTAGAAAGTATAAACAACTTTTATGCTTCCCAGATAATTTTTCCTGTGTTTAGATGTTCCTGAATCTAGAAGAGATTAGCTGCGTTTACACACGTTCAGCTACGTAAATTCAGGCTAAATGGTCCCAGGACAAAGAAAATGCCTGTTTGTGTCAACTGAATTAACCTGGATGCTGTTAAACGTCCAGGTGCGCATTCAACCACAGCAAAGCATTACATGCTTGCAGGTGCTTTTTGAAATTGGCTTATGTATTTTCATTTCCATGTGCATGGTGCCTAAGATACCCATTTGTCTTTCCTGGTGTAATGCATATTTTTAGCATGTTCAGGAACCCTTAATTGTTATAAAAAGTCTGATGTATGTAGCCTATTATGGCATTTTTTCCCATGCGGCCATGGAGGGCTGATGACAAAGAAGGGGACTGATATGAAGCCATGAAAAGCTTCTAACATCAGACTTTTTATAAGAACAAACAATTCCTAAAGAATGTCAGGAAAAGGGAAGATAAATAGGGACCCAGTAAATCCCAGTCACCACATAGAAACTTTCAGTAGGAACACAAACAGCAATAAAGCATGATAGACGGTTTACCCTTCACCACTCAATTCAAAACTAAGAGCAAAGAAAGTTTTGTATAGAGACAATATATATATATATTTCCTGACACCTACATGGCAGCATACAATGGGTATGGCTCCACCCCCAGCCCAATCACAGGACCAGTTATACTATAAATTAAATCCCGCCTCCCAAGGCTATTTAAGTATCAACCACTGAGGAAGTATGCCCTTCTTACATGTATCATCTTTACCATTTACAGTCAGGTTCACATTAGCAGTCATTGTAGTGAGAATTTCAAGGGGAGAAGATTGAAAAAGAACTTTACAATACCAGATCTTTATACCAGTACTTTGGAAATAAGCACGTTCCCAATCACTATCTGCAAGATAAATGTACATTAAAGGAGAACTATGGGGTTAAGGCTTTTCCCCATAGTTCTCCTTCGGGTAACGGGAGGACACCAACTAGCGTCCTCCCTTCACCCTAGGCTCAGTATACCGCGAGCTACAGCTACAGTATACTGAGATGCCGCAGCTGAAGCGGATCCCGACAATTATGTCTGGATCCACCCAGCTGCGTGACTGACAGCTGGCTCTGCCTACCCGGAGGCAGAGCCAGCTGTACCCGCCCCCTCCCCTGTCCGTTCCGCCAGTCAGCGCCCGATCTACTGAGCCGACCTGTGACAGTCTCATTGTCACAGGTCGGCTAGAACTTTGAGGTGAGTGAGAAGCACTTAATCTCATACTAGTGTTAATCATATATTGTTTATAAGGCTTTCTTAGAACTTGTGTCACTGTCTGTTTTTATAGGTATAATGTAAGGGTGGAGATTTAAAGCTCTCTTTACAGTGCTGGTGCTGAACATCTGTGCAAAAAGCAATATCTTTGAATGGCTTATTGTGCCATTTGAACAAAATCAACAAGTGAATTGTTGATTTATGGCATTAAAATAACAATGGCAATATAATACACATGTCAACATTTCTCCCAAGATTTTAGAAAATGTAATGTACACAGTTGCAGTTATGCCACATTATGTACACAAAAATATATGTTGGAAATATGACTACAAGAATACACACACAAATACCAGGTGTCCAGTCCTGCTTCCTTCCACTATTAAAACGTGTGCAGACTTGAATATTGTATAAGTCAGCTAATCTTTCCTGATACCTGAGCTCCTCCATGCCTCTTATGAGTTTAGTCACTCTTCGCTGCACTTTCTCCAGGTCCACAACATCCTTTTTGTGACCTGGTGCCCAAAACTGAACTGCATATTCTAGATGAGGTCTTACTAATGCTTTGTACACGGGCAGGATTATGTCTCTCTCTCTGGAGTCTAGACCCCTTTTAATACAAGAAAGTATTTTGCTTGCTTTAGAAACTGCGGCTTGACATTGCATGCTATTATTGAGTCTATGATCTACCAGAACACCCAGATCTTTCTCCACCATTGACTCCCCCAAACATACTCCCCCTAGAGTCTATGACGCATGCATGTTTTTAGCCCCCAAGTGCATAACTTTACATTTATCAACATGAAACCTCATTTGCCAAATAGATGCCCAATCACACAGTGCATTCAGATCTGCTTGTAGGTTGGAGACATCCTGTAAGTTCTGTATACCCCTACATAACTTGGTGTCATCTGCAAACACAGAATTGGGGTTGCTTCAGTTGGTCAGGTCTAGGTTCAGCAACGTTATGTCCCCAAACAATTTGGTCAGCTGCCTACAGTACCTGAATATACTGAATGACCAGGTTTTTCCATCAATGGATTTTTTCTTCCCTGATGGCATGGGTGTATTCCAAGATGACAATGCCAGGATTAATTGGGCTTAAATTGCGAAAGAGTGGTTTGGAGTCCAGACCTTCACCACATTTAGACTCTTTGGTATGTGCTGGAGTAGACTTTACACAGAGGTCTGACTCTCCCATCATCACTTCAAGATCTTGGTGAACAATCAATGCAACTCTGGATGGATATAAATGTTGTGACATCAAAATGATGCCATGGCGAATGAATGCTGTAATCAAAGCCTAAACGTGGTCCAACAAAATATTAGGACATATGACTTTTTTTTGGCCAGGCAAAATGGTGTCTCTAATTGTTATTAATATTGGGGGGGGATATTCCAGAGTAATGCCAGCTAAGATATTGAAGTTTGATCTCTAAAAAAACAGACTTAATCCCTAGCAAAATGTACCCGTTCCTAGAATGGCATTTTCCGAATGGTGTGTTTTATTTAAGTTTGTCATTATTTATCTAGCTTACCAGTGTTTTATAATACTTGCAGTCACACAACATTGTACTATGGTACCAAATGGATTTTGTAGGCATGGAGAATGTTTGTTTATGCACAGATAATAAGTTAGCATGGCCACCTGGAACGCAACGTATAACCTCCAGTAATATAGCCATGTTAGCACACGGTTCATCAAAGTTAACTGTATGAGTACAGAAGCCACAGCAATACAGTGACTCATGTGCAAAGTGTGCACCGTATATGTCTGTTCATTACGTGTGTGCATTTGTTGCAACACTGTATGTATGTCTGCCCTGACACAATTTCTGGTGTATTGGCATGTGTGTCTGCCCTGACAATGAGTATGTGCCTACCCTAACACCGTGTAAATGTGTGTGTGTCTGCCCTGACACTGTTTATGTGTTTGCCCTCACACGGTGTGTGTATATGTGTGTTTCTGTCCTGACACTGTGCATGGGTGTGTTTTCCCTGACATTGTTCATGTGTGCATGTGTATCTGCATCAACACTGTGCATGTGTGTGTCTGCCCTGGCAATGTGTATGTGTGTCTTGACAATATGTGTGTGAATTGATAGGTGCACTCAATCCTTTAATTGTTAGAGAGCAGGTGGGCTGACTACATGTGTACAGTGCATGGGTATGATCCTGATCCTGACAATTGGTGACCTTGTGCTCTATTGAATCAATTGTTTGGCATGCTGGTAAATTTTCAAGACGTAAACAAATAATCTATGATGCTCTCCTTCTTGCCATCACATTTTGTTATGGGGGAACCAAAAACAAGGAGACATAGTGGTCTAGTGCTTAACCTCCTTGGCGGTATTCCCGAGTGTGGCTCGGGGTTAATTTTCAGTACCATAAGCGGTAACCCCGAGCCACACTCGGGATTGCAGCATAGCGTCTCTTACCTTGTCCACGATCCCTGCGGCTGATGCCGGCATCCGTCTTCCAGGTTCCGTCCCTTGCGAGTGTCCGCGTCGCAGGGGGGGGCGGAACTGGCGGGAATTTTAAAAGTAAAGAAAACAAACGAAAAAGAGATAGAACAAAAAAGGAAACAAAAATTAAATAATCATACCGCCAGGGAGGTTAAAGTGACATTAAAGTCAAAAATATTTTTCCCTCCCCCAATGTTAATTAAATCACTTACCTTAAATGATGTTTCTTAATCTGATCTTCGTCTTCTTTCCTGTCGTTTTCATCTGTCCCTCCAGCGCTGCGGCACGTCTCCGATCCAGCGCTGACTCCTCTGTGCTTGCTGGCACTTCCTGTCCAACGGTGTCTGCATGCGGGTGCACGCATCCAGTGGCGGAGCTAAGGAACATAGGGCCCTTAGTAGCAGTAGATATATGCAACAAAAAAAATGGAGGGTTTAATAACACTTTAACACTCCTGCTTTACGTACTCTACAAGAAATTATTAGGAGTTCCCATTAGTTTTTGTGAACAGATAGCCTTTATCTAATTCATTCTTTTAGGGGCAACGTCTCCAAGGCTCCCAACGAATAACCTAAAAAGGACATAGCCTAGGAAACTCTAGAAGACTGGACTGCAGCCTTTTTACTTTGAGGACATAGGTCAAGGATTTTCTTGACTTTCCATAAAAAAATAAACTTTCTAGAGCCATGGTTTAGACAAAGGATATCATGTTTAAATGGAAGGATGCCATGGGCCTATTTCCCTCAGTGCACTGGAATGTTGCAGTGGAACTATGTATGGAGCCTTGGAGGGAAATCTTACATTATGGATAGATTATAATGAGAATGTACTTTCCAAGGGTCCTGGATTTTTCTATATAAACGATCCAATTCCATAGCAGAAAGATGTGTTCTCTTAATATTTACCAGATTAAGTTTAATGCATGTATGCAGACCAAATCTGTAATGTACCACAAACACTGGTGGAACTACCAGACTCGCAGTGGTCGCTTGTGCGACCGGGCCCTGCTGTTCCGTCACTTGGTGGTGGTGGTAGTGGGGGGGGCAGAAAGAAAGAAAGAAGAGGGCACACCCCACATTGTTGCCTGGCCCCAGTAACCACCCAGGGACTCCTACGACATGTTAGACTCCTATGGCATGTTAGATGGGCAGGGGAGGGCTCTCTGGCAGCCCGCTCTCTGCTCATTAGGCTGTGCTCTCCTCCCGGCTAGCTCTCTCCACTCCACTGGTTCCTTGTTTGGAGAACACAGCCGTTACCACCAATGCCTGCTGCTCCTCCAAGATGACTGCCGCTGATGTCAACGGAGGATGTGGCACTGACACGCTGAGGGGAGGAGTCTGAGCTGTGTGAGAGTGTGACGTCACAGCTGAAGAGAGTGGGAAGCAAAAGTTGTGAGGTGGTGTTGGTGTGAAGGAAGGTGCCTCCTTGTGTGTGCCAAATTCATCTTTAGCAGCCCAACACTACACAGCTGATATAAGTTATATCAGCTAAGCAAGCATTGTTGGGCTGCTATAGATGAATTTGTCACACACAAGGAGACATCTTGCACTACCACTAGAACTACCAGGGTCACAGTGGTCGCATGTGCCACTGGGCCCTAGGATTCTGCCCTTCATGGTTTCTTGCAACAGGGCCCTGATGTTTTTATCTGTAAAAAATAAGTCAAGGCAACTGGACTTGCTGTTTTTTTCTTGAAGATGTTTCACTGGTCATCCAACCAGCTTTCTCAATTCAAAATGACTTGTACAAAAAATTATCTGGGAATAAATATGGTGAATGTTGCTCCAATCCACATAATCTGTTAATCGCAACCAGGCGTTGATTGCATTTGCATATTTGTAGCTAGGAGGTGTTAATAACCTGCCCAGAGAGAGGTGCTTAAAACAGCATTGTTTGTTGCAGACAATATGTTCCTGATCTTAACCCTCTCAGCCATGTCTTAAAAATGTTAAGTTTACAGCTCAATCCTTCCTTCATTCTTTTCTCCTCTTCTCTCTATGAAGAAAATAAGTCATATCATCCTCTGTCCTGTTTCTGTCATGTTGTGGAGCTTCCCAACCTGAACGTAGTTAGAGTGTAGGAGTTTTACCTGCTTCTACAGATCTGTCATCCTTTATGAACACACTATGTTTGGTTCTGGACTCTAACACAACCGTTGTTGTCCTTCTTGGTGCAATCTCTGCTATGGCTATGCCTGGTCTCTTTGATGTGGGACAAGCCTATTTTCTTTTGAATTTACCCACACATTTTGTCGACTGCAATATCCCCATTAATGATACTGTGGTCCCCAATAAACGTCAAGAGAAATGGTTTTTTTTTGTTCACAATGAACTTGAAACTAGGAGGAAGCTAGGTCATCTTTATCTATGAAGAAAACAATTCCTTATAAGGCAGAAGCAAGGCCGCCATGCAATGTACTTTGTGCATGCAGCAGTAAATCACAACTGTATAGCTTATACAGGATAAGCTTTATAACATTATTCCATGTGAAAAGCATGTACAAAGTTACATATTTGTAAGGGCTGTAGAACCACTAGTGAAGTATTAACCTGCACTTCTATTCTTTGTAATAATTAGGAAGTGAACTCAAACTAATTATTACTATGAGGATGGCATTTACAGCATTCACAATACTAAGTGCAAATGCTTGATGGGCCAGATTAAAGTGACATTAAAGTCAAAAAGTTTTTTAAGCTATTTTTTTTTAAACCCTGATGAAATCACTTACAATGGATGCTGTTCCTTCATGTTTAAAAGTTTAGTGCAGAATCAGTTGGTCCCCCCAGCAGCTGCCCTGATGCCCTGATTAAGGGCGGCTCTATTCCCATGCAGGGTCCTATGGAGCTACCCTTGTGTGTGCAAGTAAGTTTTGTGTGTCTCCACAAAAACACAGACACAGCAAGGCAAGCCACATGTCTGCTCTTTGCTCCCTGTCACTAGGTGACAAGGGAGCATGAAGCTGGTTTTCTGGACAATCAGAAAGCCGGGGGTGGGGAGGGGCGTGTAATAACTCGACCGTCCGGCTTCCCAATTGGCCAGCTTCCCGACCAATCAGGAAGACGAGCAGTGTGTCATTACATGCAAGTGACGATGGAGCCGGCTTCCTGGCCAATCAGGAGGCCGGAATCCTGATACCGGAAGGTCAAATATCGGGCTGGGCATCGGAACATTTGGACGAGTACGTGTACTCCCCCAAATACTCGGCATCGGCACCGATACCAATACTAGTATCGGTATTGGTGCATCCCTGGTTTATATCATACCTTATACCGTAAATTCCATTGGAGAGGTTTAATTGTGCTATAGGTCCTATTTTGTCCTTTTGTCACTGTTATTAAAACCACATTTTAATTTAAAGAAGATAAATAATAACTAATATTTATTATGTATATAACTTCTTGTTTGCTGCGCAGCAGCATAACTTATAACACATCTTCTTTTGAGGATGGGAACATAAATGGTTTGTATAGCCAAATAGGTCCATCAATCATTGTTAACACGAAATTGCTAAGCAATTTCATGTCCGCATGCAATTTTAAGGCATGACATGTTTGGAAACTATTTACCTGATGTGACCCCACCTTTTATATTGTACTAAAAAATTGGGTAATAATGAATGTGTCATAGTGTAACTTAAGGAAAACAGTTTCTCTTTTCAAAAATGTTGGTACTTTTTTCTTTATATAGTAAAACAATAAAAAAAAGTGGTGATATAAAATTCATTTTGGTACAGCCTTGCATGACTGAGTAAATGTCAGTCAAAATACTGCAGCTCTGAATACTGGAAAATGGCCGGGACAGGAAGGGGGTTTAACACCCCAGTCATCAAGTGGTTAAAAATACATTCAAGTACCTGTAATGCTCTGGACTACAAATCCCAGTTACGTCTCAAGGATGAGCCCAGCTGTAAAGCTTGGCAAAACTTTAATTTCTATTTGTTGTCTGTTCTTGCAGTAAACTTCAAGGAAACTGACCCAGTAGCATTAAAAGTACTTTACTTGGCGAAAATGCTGCGTGTATAAAACTTAGTTACAGGAAAAAACAAATACATCAACATGACTGGCTGCTACAAACATTCACATGCACCCACTACACTATCTTCTAGTACAAGTATGATTTCTAGGAGGGGAAACATTGAAAATGTACTTAGCTTCAGACTGCAGGCTGCAGGCTCCACAAATTCCGTGATGAGCAGGACTTGGCCTAGGAAGAATGGCTTCTCGTTGCAGTATCCTTTGTATGTCCTGGTCTTCAAGCAAGTCCTCTCGTCTTGTGAAGCGCCCTCGTACTGTCCCCCTCCTGTGAAGCCCTGGTCTTGTGAAGTGCTGTGCTGGTGAACTGCTCTGGCTTTTTATTGAGAGAAAACTGGCCTAAAACAATGGAAGCTACGCCCCTAGACCTTTAGGAAAATGCAATACAGTTTCCCACCTCTAGGTTGCAGCGTTGTACCATAAATTGCCAT
Organism: Nanorana parkeri; assembly: GCF_000935625.1. Lineage (NCBI taxonomy): Eukaryota > Metazoa > Chordata > Amphibia > Anura > Dicroglossidae > Nanorana > Nanorana parkeri. The sequence goes on from NW_017306473.1 coordinate 1,130,143, forward strand.
CAGTAGTCAAGATTTGATTTGAGCCTTGACCAGGCTAGGCGTGACTATTTACGATCACCATCCCATTGTGATACAAATCAATACAGGACAAGCTACACCATTGTGTAAAACCAGTTTGGGCTGTATTGTTGGCCATTTCCATTGTATGAACCAAGTTTCTATCAACAAACAAACAAAACCTCCGTCTCTCTTGCAAATCTATGTGTGTCTGAAAAAGTCCACTAAGATATATCGCAACACAGTACCCTATTAACAAAAATGTACGTTATTTGTGTATCACTTGTCTGTAGATGCTCAACTCATCTCTGAATTGGTGCTGACACTGTCCTTCCTTGCGGAGGGTGGCTACTTTTGTTCCCCATGCTCCCTGTATGTGCTGTAAAGTAGCCACTGCTCTAAGCACCCTCCTGTGATGGACTACAATCTCAATACAAATTACTAAACTAAACTAAACGTGAGCTTGTAGTCCATCACAGGTGGGAGCTTCGAGTGGTGGCTACTTTACAGCACATACAGGGACCATGGGGAACAAAAGTAGCCACCCTCCAGAAGGAATGGCATTGTCCGCATACATTTTGTTATTAGATAAGGTACTTGAATGTATTTTTAAGATTTAAATCCTGAGTTTAGTGTCACTTTGGTGAGTTGAAAGCTTCACCTGTGGTTTAGATCCCACAAGGACATCAGCAGTCCTCATATAGCAATATATTTGGATAGAATGCTTGCAAAGTCCAGTGCTACTACAACAGTATGTTCACTGTTTCATGAATAAGTAAAAAACATGTCTTTCTTACTGCAGATACAGACAACAGCGGACATGTTAATGACTATGAGCTCCAACAGTTGTTCAAAGAAGCAAATCTCCCACTGCCAGGCTACCGCGTGAGAGAGATTATAGAGAAGATTTTCACAGCAGCTGACAGCAACAAGGATGGCAAAATTGACTTTGAGGAGTTTGTAGCAGTGAGTATCTATAGAACATTTTAGCTACACACAGTTGCACATCAAAGAAAAAATATCTGCATATCTTAAATAACTAAATATATTACACAGTCTATGTGGAACAACTGTATATTTCTTCTATTAGTTTGTCATCATCCAGGGAAGTTCTGACAAGATTCAATTCATGGGTCTATGAAGGTTCTCACTTATGTAGGTTACGGTATAGCCAGTAGGATATGGAGAGATAAGAACCTTTACAGATATATTGGCAATCATTTTGGAGTTGTAGACCCTGAAATTGGTGCAGTAATATGAGAAAACTGCAAGAAAACATAAGGGAACACAGAGCAAATCCAGTTAGATGTGACTACCTAGTACTAGCTATAGTCTATATTTACTGCTACTATTACCATCTACTACTTTTTAATAGGGATGCACAAGTACTCATACTCACCCAAATGCTCCGATGCTTAGCCGTATACCTGAGCTTCCAGTATCAGGAAGCTTCCTGATTGGCCAAGAAGTCTGGCAGCGTGTAATGACTCACCGCCTAGCTTCCTAATTGGTTGGGAAGTTGGCCAATCAGGAAGCTGAAGAGTCATTACCCGCCCCCTAGCTTTCTGATTGGCCAGAAAGCCGGCTTCATGCTCCCTCGTCACCAGGTGACGAGGGAGAATGGAGCCGGCTTCCCGGTCAATCAGGAGGCTGGGCACCTGTAATGACTCGTTGCCCGCTTCCTGATTGGCCAGCTTCTCGACCAATCAGGAAGCCGGGCAGTGACTTATTACACAACGCCCGGCTTCCTGATTGGCCAGAAAGCCAGCTCCATGCTTCCTTGTTACCTGGTGACGAGGGAGCATGGATACCGAAAAAACCCGTACTCGATACCGGAAAAACCGGTATCGGTGCATCCCTTCTTTTTAACATTAACTTTTCTTTTTTAACAACAGGACATGTACAGGTTAAGTAACTGGGTCATTTTACTTGGCAGAAGTATGAATACCAGCAGGGGCTCGTCCTATGCGCCACAAACTGCACAAATGCTAAGGAAAAGACTGGCTGTACTCTGAACACATTTCAAATGCTGGTAAAGTTATTTATCCGGACAGCACAAACAGTCCGTGACGAGCAGACGGTGGAGGCCGACGAGCAGCTTCCCGGAGCTTTACAGTCAAGCGATCGAGCGTCTCGAGAGACGCTCGATCGCTTGTATCAGCAGCTGTCACTGCCGTTGCCGGTCCCGAGATCCACTGTGCCCGATGCGGCCGGGACCGGCACGGCTCTGTGACAGGAGATCAAAGGGAGTTCAGTATACGAACTCCCTTTGATCTCCTCTTAGTCCCCGAATGCAGGAAGTGATGTATATTCACATCACTTCCTGCATTCAGTGCCACTCTCCAGCTAATGGGTCGTTTTATGCAATAATAATTATGCAACTTTATTCAATAATTATGAATAGTAATACCTGGGCAATCAAAATAGATCATTTGAGAAATAGATGCACTTGGGGGGTAGCCCCACTGCAAGGGTTAAGAAAAGTTTTGCTCAGAGTTCTTCTTTAAATCTTCCCCTCTCTATCCATAACTGGAAACAAAATATTTAGCTGGAGTAGGGAATGAATCTCTTGGGTTAGACACCCTTTAGGATACATCTGTAAATTCCCCCCCAAAAATGAATGTCTTATTGAACCAATTGATTGAAGCACAAGAAATGAGTATCAGCAGGCAACAGGACCCCTAAAAATAATTCTGCTGAACACACACAGCCTAAGCGACCCAAAAGTGCCTATGTGTTCATGCCTATGATAATAATGTCTGTATTTGTCCTTGTGTTTGCACTTTCCTGGGCTGCTGGCCTGTTCAGGTAACTGTTTGGTAAAATGGACGCAGAATTACACTGCTTCTTTTGTTTATTTCAGCATGACCCGAAACAAACACTTTATGGGCCACTTGTGTTTTCTGATCCATTCAGCCGCATACACTTTTCATACACTGCATAGAGCTGAGTCAATAGACGAATTAAAAAAAGGAGGATTGGCAGTTATACTTGAATCTTTCTGACATCATAGACCTTAGATCTTTGACTTTGCTTGTCAAAATCTTTACTGTTTATGGCTAACTTTAGATTGAGGGTTGCTCTGTATCATGCTGCCTCTATGGGAAGGAATGGCAAGCTGCGTACAATACTTTTTCACTCTAATCAATGAACTCTGGTTATAGTTGACTAAGTGCATGCAATATCTTATGCTTAAAGTGATACTATCAGCCACAAGATGTCTGTTGTTAACTTTATTACCTTGAAAACGTTCCTTTCTGTTTATGAACAGCTGGCAAGTTAAAGTCCTTTAATAACAGCAAAGAGAAGAGAGGGTTGCTGGTATACACTCTGCACTAGCCCAACAAGTATTATTTACATAGAGACTGTTTTATTTCTTAGCAGATTAGATCACCTAAGAGACTGATAGCTACAGAACTTGAATGATAAAATACCACTTATTCATCCTTTTTGTTTATAATGAACTTCGGTACAAAACTAGAGATTCTAATACCTGACCTGTTTAATTAAAACCTACATAGATTTGTTGCAGCATCTTTTAAACTAGGATAGCAATAAAGTGCTAGCTGATTTAACAAGACAACCAGGATCATTTGCTTTCTGCACCACTCTGAATAAAAGCTGACCTTCCGGCACAAAAACTTTTATTTAACTATATTCCTGAATAGGCGCAAAGGACCCAGCAGACCCATCCACCTCAGGCTGCCTGTAGAAGACTAAAGAGGGAGGTGGCAGATACAAGACCAGTCAACCTGCTCAAGGAGAGAGCAGCAGTCATCGGTCTTTATCTCAAGAAGCTTCTGAACAGAGGCAATCTTTCACAATGGAATACTTCTTAAAGCAGTATACATACTAATACACCTAAACAAAACAAAGAAAAAAAACACACAACATACATTTTGGAAAAAGTATAGGCCACAGACCAGTTATTGGGTTTTTATGAATTCTTACCATGAAATAGACCTTTGTTACTAAACAGAACCACTGTTAACCATTAACAGACCACCATGCTTAGTCATCAAGACTCAAGCAGCAATAACTTACACCAACCAAATTACCATCTACCAACCACTGTCCACCCACAAAGTGGGGGACATTACCCCATAAAGATTGACCTCCACAAGTGAAAGTAGAGCAAAGGGGAGGGTGGGTGAGTAGCAGGTAAGGCTAAAAATAATCCAGAGGTGAGTCCAGCTGCCAATCCTGAGGTAACTGCTGACACCGTCCAGTGACAGAAGTGACTATACAGGTGAGAGGTTATACTCATTGGCCAGCTGTTTTCCCACCAACAGTCAGCTGATTTGAAGATCTACCCAGCAACCGAGGTAATTATTCAGCAACAACAGCAGGCAGCTTGTATTTTGAAAGACAAAACAGAAAATAAATGTACTTAACAGTCACCACTGGCTTACTTTTGAATATTATTCGTTTTAAAAACACATGGGTGGTAGGGGCCATATATTTTTCTCCGTTGCTCTAACATAATATGCTTTTTCCTGTTCACTAATACATGTTCACTTTAACGTAGGTGATGGAAATGACATCATGTCTGTGGGTGGCATTAAACTCCAGAAGGACACTTGCAGCATTCCCCCATGCACATGTACATGCCCATGGGATTTTTGCTTGGCATTGGCATGTCCAAACGTCCACTCATTCGTATGGCTAGCTCAAGACTTCATACAATTTAAGAATAGTAGTGCTTTAAGTCATATTGTAAATAGCCTTACAATACTTTACATGTCGCATGTCAATTTACTAACCATATTAATTCTAAACACTCCTTGTTTAAACACAATTGCTTCATACGTTTGCTTTCTTCTACAGTTAGCGCAGGAAATTAAAAGTAAAGATGTGAGTCGATCATTCCGAAGATCAGTTACCAGGAAGCAAGGGATAACAGCCTTAGGAGGGACCTCAAACATTTCCAGCCAGGGAACACAGCATTCATATTCAGGTAACACACTGTGTCCATTAGTGTTCAGTTCATTGTATGGGCTGGTAAGTGATACTCTAAAGTTCTTGGTCTGCCTTGGGGTTATCAAAGGACAAGTCAGCATCTTCAAATTGTCAATACTCTCCTAGTAGATAACTGTGCTACTGCTTCTTTCAGATGAAGAGAAAGTGGCTTTCGCAAACTGGATAAATCAAGAGCTGATAGATGACCCAGACTGTAAGCATATTCTACCCATGGAGCCCACCAACAGCAGCCTGTTTACATCCCTCAGGGATGGCATTTTACTGTGGTAAGTGCTTCTAGTGCAGCTACTACTTATACTGTTTATTTCATGTAATGCATGTACAAGGCATATCTGAATAGTTATCCTTCCTATAATCACTGTAACATATTACCATATACGCAGGTAGGAAGCCTTAACGTGCACTGCCAGGTATTTTAGGTGTTCTCTAGGTTTGATCTCTCTCCCAAACGCTAAAAAAAGTATATTTAAAAATTATCTATTTCCTCTACAGTATCCATTCCAGTTTTTATTGTTTAATAAAGTGCCCAGTGGACCAGAATGCCATCTTTTACTGTGTGAATAAGATAGACTGATTCACTTCCTCGAATCATACCTTTTATTCTCAGTATGAATTCATTTAGAGACTTAAAGCGCATTTACACCCTTGCTGAGGTATTTAAAAAAAAACAAAAAACATGCCAGCAATGTACACCGACTGTGCATGAAACAGGTATATGAAGTTGCTGTATATGACACCGAAACTTGCTTTTTGTGTTAGCTTTCCTCTTCATATCCTCATGGAAATAGCTGCCTCTGTGGTCTGCAAGCAATCTGTGTATATTACAACTGAGCTCTCTCTGAGCTCTCTACCTCCCATTCATTAGTATTCATAGTGGCAACCCCCCTGGATAGTGTAAAGGCAGAGTTGGTGTTTAGTGATCGTGCTACAGGGAGAGGGGCAGCTGTTTACAGCCTGCTCTACAATCTGACCCCGGTGTCAGACTCAGTTTCCTGTGGAGAAAACATTGAATAAAAAGATTATGAAAAAAAAAAATGAAGGAAGCCAGCAATGTAAGTCCTGAAAATGTGCACACATATACATCATCACGGCACCTCTACATTACCACAATAAATGCTAATCACTTGCAAAGGTGGAAATGGACTTTAAGCCTAACACTAGGTTTTCCCATACATAAAAGAAGCAACATTTTCTCAGTGCATGAAACTGTAGGCAGATCGGTCTGCTTCAGACCCAGTTTAAGCAATATCTGTCCTATACATCGACACCTTGTGTATATGGTACAGAGAAACAATAACGTCAACAATCCTGGTAAAGAGCAACTAAATAATACCGCAAAATGGAATTTTATAGAGAAACTATAGAGTTTTTGTTATACCTGTTTTGGTGTGTTTCATAAAGTTTAAAAAGCTTAATGTAACTTTAAATTGATGGCATATCATATAGATTTGTAGACTTTTCCTTTAGCTGTTGTCTTTATCTCAAATTAGGGATTGCTAACATAAAAACAGGTTACAGGAAAAGCTATAAACAGATTGGGACGAATTTATCAAAACTGGAGCAGACAGAATCTGGAGCAGCTGTGCATGACAACCAATCAGCTTCTCTCTTCAGTTTGTTGCGTTAAGATTTTAAAATGAAAGAAAGAAGCTGATTGGTTGCCAGGCACAGCTGCTCCAGATTTTGTCTGCTCTAGTTTTGATAAATTCCCTTCATTGTATGGAAATCAGTGAATTAGTGCAGGTCCTCAGCTGCCACTTGGGTAAATTTTTTCACCCAAGATTCATGGGCGAAAGTTGTTTGACTCTTGGGTGAAAATACTGATAAACAATTACAGACTTGCACTGAGATATCAGTAAAAGAGAAGAAATATCCGGAGATAGATAGATAGATAGATAGATAGATAGATAGATAGATAGATAGATAGATAGATAGATAGATAGATAATAGATGTGGGTTTTTTTCACAAGTAAATCTTTTTATTGGTTTATACAAAGGTGTCAGACTTACAAGCTTTAACCTTGCAGAAATAGACAAAATTAAACAATGGTTAGATCATTGCACATAGTCAACGTAATAAGTCAACACCAAAAGGGGAGGACTGGGTACATAAGGTTTTATACTAAAACCTACTAAATAAAATACAAATAAAATAAAAGAGGGTTGGTCAAATGTTCATCCATCTAATTCAATCAAATGGGTCATGTAAACATATAGAATGGGCATAATCTTGTGCAATGGGTTAACCCAGATGTTGCTATAAAGTTGTATTAGTACAGATCAGTGCGGCTAGTATCCGGGGTGGAATAAGAGTATGGAGTGTGGGGATCGGGTTATGGTTGATTTAAGTGCACCACAGGAAACTGTACAAGGTTTCCAATGTTCGTTTCAAGGATATATTGTGGGGTAGAATAGGGAAAGAAAAAGAGTGTGATCTTAGTTCAGAGAAAAGGGGTTCAGGAGGAAAAGGGAGAGAGAGACCTGTCCATTCCCCCGGTGTGGAAAGTGGCCTTCCTCATATCCGATTTGTGTGGGGAAACAGTTGGAATTGGGGGGGTTTCATCAGAAAGGGGAAAGGATTGTGTTTAATGCGTTGTGATAGCATGGGAGAATTCTCACTGGGTTAGGGCAGCACATGTGTCTGTGGCTTTAAACATGTGTCAGGCCGTCCAGGTTTTCAGGAATCAGGACATGTCTCCTCTAGTTCCGGAAATAGATGTGTTTTTTTTACCTATTTAGATTAGTCTTGGCCCCATCACTTTTTTGCCATCCTTTCTACAGCACAAAAATGTATCTGTTCTGTTTCCACATGGATTAGCTGCCTGTTTTGTTATCTTAATAGGAAACAGGAGAGAGATATACATTTTTTATGACTTGTCAAGGTGCCCAGTTCTTTTTAATCAATTACTTTGGTATCCAACATATTCAAGGACCATTCAATTTCATATTGTTTGAAATACCCAGCATTTCTATGGGAACATCTTTTTTCTAAATGTATTTCTTTATAATAGTGCATTGTTATCTTTTTCTACTTCATTTAACACAATGATCTTTTTAAGCCTTGATATCCTATTTTACACCACCGTAGAAACACAGACCTTCTTATTGGCAGAAACGCCAGAACTTTTAATGCCCTGTGACATTTCCATATTCTCTAGACACCACGCTCTTTTGTCGGTTGTATTGCTGAGTGAAGATATTAATGATACTTGATCTGTTGGTAGTCATGTACCCTCTCATGAATGCGCTGTACTCACTCCAATCCCTCTATGCCATAAGATATGTTTTTGTTGTGGGCGCACAATTAGTGTACATACACTTACACTCAACAACAGCAATAAGGCTAGTAAATCAATAAAACATGTAAATCCAGTCCAAATAATATGTTGCATATGTTTCCACTCCAAATACATTTAGATTACCACATGATTACACCACCACAGTAAGTTTGTATTGTGAGAACAAAATATGAGCCTAAACACAAAATTCAGTAATAAGCAATCATACGAGATTCTTACTTATAACTACATTAAAGGGTCTATTTATAAACAATTAGCCCTGTGAATCTCAGTGAACTATGATTCTGTGCAGAGGCAAATATGAACGTTCTTAGTATGCTTTCTTTTCAGTTTGAATATAATGTAAAAAGTATTGCATTTTGCCCACTAGATGGAGCTGGGGAGCATAGAAACACTTATTTCCTGTGGTCCCCAGCTCCCTCTTATATTAATTCGACTTGAAAAGAAAATGTATGTAAAAACGTTTTTTTCCCCATCTATTTGCACAGATTGAACGCTCCCAGATTCACAGAGCTAATAGCTCTGCAAATTTAACTTTATATGTGAGGTTTCCCCCTAGCTTAGTGAATATTGTGAAAATTAACTTTGCAAAAATAACCAATCATGTGCAAGGGAAAAAAAACCTGTAATTTTGCTTGCACTTGATTGGATGATGGAAGTCAGCAGAGCTTCACCTCATTCACTATGCTAATTAGATACTCTACTTTAGCCTTTAGTACATCAAATAGTCTAATGTCTCTATGTACAACTGGCAAGTGTTGTGTACAAAGATTTATTTATTTCTTTTTGTTTTTAATTAAGCAAAATGATCAACTTGTCCCAGCCAGACACTATTGATGAGAGGGCTATTAACAAGACTAAACTGACACCATTCACTATTTCAGTAAGTGATCAATGTAATACCAAATTACCTGTATAGATTAATTGTCTTCTTTTTAAACCGCATTATGTTATTATATTTCTCCAGGAAAATATCAATTTGGCTCTGAATTCCGCTTCTGCCATTGGCTGTACAGTAGTAAATATAGGTGCACACGATTTACAAGAAGGAAAAGCACACTTGGTGCTTGGGCTCCTATGGCAGATCATTAAGGCTGGTTTGTTTGCTGACATTGAAATCTCCAAGAATGAAGGTAATTCGAGAAAGAGGGAGGGGGCTTGTTTATAAAATGTATAAAAAGTGCAAAGGGTATGAACTTTGGTTGCTGTGGGTAGTTGGACTTTGCATAATGCTCTTTACTTTAAATGACTGAATAAGGGCAGTAAGGTGATTTAAAAAATATAATAATGTGAATTGTTGTCCTTTTCTAGCTCTGATTGCATTACTAAAAGATGGGGAAAACCTGGAAGATTTGATGAAACTGTCCCCTGAAGAGCTCCTGCTGCGCTGGGTGAACTACCACCTCACCAATGCTCAGTGGCCAAATATAAAAAATTTCAGCAGTGACATAAAGGTGTGTCCAGAACTGACTCTATATTTCCTTAACCTCGAACATCATCTAGTGGTCATATTATTGATGAGATATTATCATGAGATATTAGTATCAAAATATAGAAAAAGCCACCACATATATACTATGCTATACATATACAAAATTACATATTCTGAAGATATTTTAACAGAGATCTTAACAAACTTTCCATTTCTTTTTCCTGTCCGTAAGTTCCTCTGCTGCCCTTTCCTCTCAAGAAGGATTTTTGCCCACTTCCTGCATTAAATTGACAACTGCCTTGCTCAGTCAAGGAGGGAAGTAATGGAAAATGTCTGTAAAATAGCAGAGGTGGCAAAATCTACACTACAAACCTGAGGATGTGACAAAATTAGTCATGAAACGCATCATTTTAGTGTTTAATAAATGTCCCTTTATGGATCATTTCTTATCATTTTTTTACTGAAGATTTGGGTGCCTCTGCAATTTTATGGGTTTTTCCATTACTTCCCTCACCACTTGCATAATTCTTTATCATCAATATCATGCTCTCAAACCTCCAGCTGGTGAAGAACTAGAAGACTGAGCATTGTGCTTCACTCACTACTCACTCACAGTTCCAACTGAGAATGCCACTGGTTTTAGGGATTTCCAGGGAGCTCTGCAAGATGACCAGGGAGGTATACACTAACATTCTGCAGTCAGTTGAAAACACTCAGGGTAGAAATTCACTTTATAATCTCAGTTTTCCTTTTCACTACCCACTCATTTGGTGGCATATTTCTTATTAAGAAAGATGGCAGCATTATGTTAAAAAATGAAACATTCCTAATGAAACTTTTTAAGCTTTATGAATTCTTTTGACCTTTATTAAACATCACATAACAAAGAATGTTTCTTTTTATGTTTTACTCTTCCACTATTACCAAAAATCCAAGAATGATCTACTAAAAAATTATATTTATTTCATCAGTCTATTTTCACTTTACATACTCAAATATATTCAGAGGAAGTAAAGCTCATAGAAATTTCTTGGGAACCTGCTTGGTCTTTCAAGTGAACACAGACTAGTGTTTATGTTACTACCTTTAGTAAATCAGTACTTTACAGTTAACGGAATAAATGTTATGATACTGACATACTGATCCAAATGTATTTATTTTATTCTAAGGATTCCAAAGCATACTTCCATTTGCTAAGACAGATTGCCCCCAAGGATGATGTGTTCATAGACTTTGCTGGGTTTAATGTAAGTTAACACTTTTTGTTTCTTGATTCAATAAATGTTAAAATAATGGATAGATGCAGAAATAGGGATTTCTGAAGTTATATGCAAACCCTGTTTGCTGAGCTTTGCTCCACCTCTGCCATTTGTTGAGCATTCCTATTGCCTAGTGATGCCAACCAAGGCAGGGATTTGGAGGTGGAAGGGTGTGGAGCCAAGATGAGCCTTTACAGATAGACTTAAGATTTGCTTATAATGTCCACCAATTATTTCGGAGTGTGGTTTTCACTGAAAGTAGCCTTTTCTAATGTATTTTTTTTACCATATACTCATTTCGTATTGTCCAGGTGCGTTGCGAGTTTAGTCAAAAGAGAACTATGAGCCTTCCCTTTTTGGCCATAGTTCTCTTCAGGGTCACAGGAGCACATACTCATATCCTCTTGTGACCCAAAACTCAGTATATAGTGGCTATATGCTAAGAGCGCAGAACCGTGGCGCAGTCGGGGCGGATCCAGACAATACAGTTGAGATCCAGACCGCTGGGTGATTGACAGCTGGGTGATTGATTGCTCTGCCTCAGTAGAGGCAGAGCCAGCTGTGCCCACCCCCTCCCCCATCTGTTCCTCCAGGCAGCGCTGGAGGATTGGAGGCTGACATTCACCGCCCTCTGAAGGGAGAGGATCGGAAAGTCAGCGATCGGCGGTATGTGTTCACTGACTTTCCTGATCAATAGAGCTGTCATGTGACAGCTTCAGTGTCACAGGCCGGCTTGAATTATGGGGATGAGTGTTTTTTCACTCACCCCAAAATTCTCTTTTAACTTCAGTTTAAGAAAAAAAATGTTCAATAACAATTTCAAATGTTTTCATTCGCTCTGGCAGCCTTGCCCAGTGCAGTTTCAATGCACAGACAAGGCAAAAAGCCTTGTTTTAATGCAGTCATTGCACACCCTAGATTGCACTAAAAAAAGTACTGCATGAGTGTTGGGGCGCAAACCACCACATTGCAACCCTGCTGCAGTGAATAGAAATTCATAAATTATCACTTGTTGCATTTCAATAAAGCTCTAACAAAAAAAGGTAACAGTGCAATGCATTGGGATCGGCACATCCGCATTGTTTTTTCCAGCGAGCATCGGTTGCTGCATGTTTAGCACAGCCCTCAGGTGAACTTGTACCCCAACAATGCACACTAAAGTATTTAAATGCATAAAAATACCCTTATTCACCTCTATAGCTATAAGCACTGTGGAAAAAATCATCTTCAAGGTTCACAACAGAATTACTGAAATCTTATCTCTTCTCCTGTTACTTTCTGTTTCACCAGAATCATGTAAGCCTGCCAGCCTTCTAATGTAAACAGATTAATCAGCTAAATAACATACTTTTACACTTTATACACGTTGTACCTGTCTGCCTATGTCTTTTTGACAGGAACCCAACGATATAAAGCGGGCCGACTACATGCTGAACCAAGCAGACAAAGTGGGGGGCCGGCAGTTTGTCACAGCATCCGACGTGGTTTCAGGAAACCCAAAACTGAACTTAGCTTTTGTAGCAAATCTGTTCAACATGTTTCCAGCTCTGCACAAAACCAGTGGGTATGACTTTGATTCAATAGAAGGTAAGTAAAACATTAGATATAGCATCATGAGATCTCACAGACTAAATCAATTACTATAGATTTCCGAGTTTTCCGAGTGCACAATAATCTTTTATGTATTCTTGTCCATTTACAATCTAAAATTCACACCATACCAAGGATGAAAACACAGCCAAACTATTACTGTTGCTGGATGAATTTTAGCGAATCTCAGAATCATATTTTAATAACTTGGGGCTCCTACATGTCATTTTAATTGATGTAGTCCCACTAAAATTGGGGTTCCCCCTGTAGAACTGCAGAAGTGAGGTGTTCAATGCATGCTGACAAATTTTTCCGTGTTGATGCGAATATGGCAAATCGAGAAACCTTTTTCTGTATTTCAATTATTGGACTCTTGTTTACAGGCGCAGGATTTGTCAATATTTTACAGCACCAATACTTGTTCATTATCCTAATGGCTGTGTGCCATTAGAAGTTTGTATCTGATGGGATTAAAAATAGTAGCTCTAAATATTAAGTGACAGCAAGCACTGTAATTTCATATGGTATTTATTCATTTGTGCATTGATTTGTATGTAAAGTTTACTTCACTAATGTTCATTCTGGCTGATGTCAATGGTGAGGTTTTATAAAGCATTACGTTTAAGACAGGAGAAAAGGGTACCATTCCGGGTTGAGATAAAACAACACTCCATAGTGTTAAAGTATAAAATAGCAATTAAAGATAAATTGTGTATTTAAAGTGACACCAAACTCAGGAGTTAAATCTTAAAAATGCATTTAGTACCCTAACTATTAAGAAAAATGTATATCCCCAATAACCAAATGGAAGGATCAGGAAATAAAGAAAATGGTTAGTATGTGCTGCTGGGGATGGGGAGGAGGGGGTGCACTGGCAGAATAACATGAGAATATTGCTTTTTAGTGACACTCCACTCAGGATTTAAATCTTAAAAATGTATTCATGTAACTTATCTATTAATAAAAATGTATCTTATTTGTGTATCGCTCGGCTGTAGATCCTCAAATCATCTCTGAATACACACTGACATTGTCCTTCCTTCTGGAGGGTGGCTACGTTTGTGTGTGTTCTAAAGTAGCCACCGCTCCAAGCTCACTCCTGTAATGGACTACAATCTCAATACAAATTAGTAGACTAAACATGAGATTGTAGTTCATCACAGGAGCAAGCTTGGAGTGGTGACTACTTTACAACACACACAGGGACCATGGGGAACAAAAGTAGCCCCCCTCCAGAAGGAAGGACAGTGTCAGCATGAATTCAGAGATGATTTGAAGATCTACAGTTAAACTTCTGAGTTTAGTGTCACTAAAAAGCAATATTTTCATGTTATTACCCCAGTGCACCCCCTCCTCCCCATCCGCAGCAGCACATACTAACCATTTTCTTTCTTTCCTGATCCCTCGGTTATTGGGAATAGTTGAAGCTGCCCTGTGTAAGCTAAGAGTCACCTAAATTGTAGCTTACAAAGGGCTATGGACTGATTGGACCAGTGCTGTCACATGGTGTGAGTCACATGCTCCTCCATACCTGGAAATACCTGGTATTTTCTTTTCTCCCAGCAGTTGGACAGAGTGAAGCATTAGCAAAGCACAGTTTGCTTTAAGTGAATAAATAACCATTTGATGTGAACAAAATAACAATTTCAAACCTATGCAGTATATGGGATTGCTATATGGGAATTTAACATTTTGATTAGAAAATTTTCATGTGATTAAAAAATAGTAAAAATAATGAATGCTGTTTAGTGAATTCACATTATAAGGACCTATGTTCACGTTCTTTTGTTTGTGTCACAACTGCAGCTTGAAGCAGGCCAAAAGAAGGTCAAAGCAGGCCAACAATACTTGTAATGAATTCTGAATGATCTCAAAAGTGTATAAAATTTATTTCAAAACATGATTTATTTGCCCTTTGACACAAGCCCAAAGCCTGTTGACATGGGTCCTAATAACGATTTGATTAAATTCTTATATTGCATACATTAATTATGTGATTACTAATACAGTGCATTTGGGTTATTCCTTTCTATGTGCCACAGATATTACCCTTAATTATGTTTTAGGTACAGTATATGTTCATTTTTTAAGCTTCATAGTGAGCTGTCTTTGAATGCGTTTCTTTTTGCATGTAGTTAAGGTTTGTTGTAGTGTGGTTCCTGTGTGGTGATCATTTACTTACAAGGGAAAGTATAATGGTTTTGGTCACACACATACCGTGTTTCCCCGAAAATAAGTGTCTTATTTTATTTTTTTCACGAAAAAAGACACTAGGTCTTATTTTCGGGGGATGTCTTACCTGGCTGCAGCTGTCCGCTCTGCCGTCCAGGAAGTCACAAACAGGTCGTCGGGCATGCGTGCGGGCGGGTGGGCGTGTCTGGCAGGGGGGCAGGAGAAGCCATATGTTCTCTACTAGGAATCAGGGAGGTCTTGTCACTATTAGAAAAAGGGGGCGAGAGCAGGTTCCTCCTCTGTGGCTAACTGTGCAATCTGTATAACTTGATCTCCCTGCTATTTAGATCTTTTTCTTAGCCTAGCTGGAAAATAAACTGACAAAAAACTGACAAAAGCGACTCCTTTGGCTTGGAGTTTGCCTGCTAGCTACAATTTGTAAATATTAAGTACTATTTCACGTCTACCTAATTATAAACACATTTTTCAAAGTATAGCATTGTATTTTTCCTGTAGTCAATATAATTAATAAAGAATACTGAAAACACTATACATTCCCTTCAGAGTTAAAGTAAAGTTGTCAGCATGCTAGCGGTAATGGACAGGCTAGAGCACTACAATGCCAGCATCAATGCATCACCCCTTGTACTTTCCGCACATTACTCTTGCCCAGTAAGGCAGTGAAGAGCCAGTGGATACATACACTAGTCAGAAGGAGTGGGTAAGGTCTGGATACTACCCATGTCAAAAATGTTTGTGATACAGTGCCCCAGGGTTTGGGGTACTTGGGAAGCTGGAGCAGGCATGTTAAGATAGGTGCTACTTATTGATTGGTAACTGCATTATAGTGCTGTAGTCTATTCGCTACCATTTGGGACCACTGGGCATCTTGCACTGGGCAGATGTAAAGCTGAACTCCATGCATATATAAACAACACCAATTAATACAATGTGTAGACACTAAAGTCAATAATTGTATATTTAAATGTAAATTAAAGTGGACCTTTATACTCAAAAATCAAATTCTACCAATGCATCCCTCTATGTATGATGATAAAAAATAACATAGACATATACTTCAGTTTGCCAAAGCAATGCACATTGGGATTGGCTTGTCATCAGCAGAGCATTGCTGGGAAATCCCATCTGTAAACACATTTACAGATCTCAGGGAAAGACATTTTCCTCCCCTGAGATGATGTGCAAGGTCACATGTCCTTTCTAGTCACATGTGCCAGAGTTCCAGGAAGTAAAGGGAGAGCTAGTAATCTGCCCTAGTAAACATGGCCACTGTCAGAAGTATTAGAAAAAAAAAGAGAAATAATGTATGCAAAGAATACAAAGCCTGCAATTATTTAGATGTGTTTGTAGGTTGTCATTACTAAATGTTTCTAAAGGTGGGTTTGCTGTTATTTTAAAGATATGGGTAAAGGTCCGCTTTAAAGAACTGTGGTGATTATAGCTGACCTTGTCTTGATAACAGTCTCCTGTGATCCCCTGTACTGCAGCACTACTGGAAGCAGGTGGACCAACACTAGAAGCAAATCTGGCAAATCAGGCAGGGCAATTTAAGCAATTCAAATATTTCTATGGCTTCTTTTGTGGAGTTCAGCTTACTGCTGCTGTTTCAGAAGGGTCACACCGATCCTTGGCTAAGATTAAACTTTGAAGTACTATTTCCAGATTTCATCTGCAGCACCCTTTGTTAGTAACATTTACAGCAAGACCCTCAACAGTGGGTTTAGGACTTTGCTGTTCTTCTCAGCAAAGAAGAACATCACTGCTTCCCTACAGGTAGTGGTCCCAAGCAAATGCGATATTTCCACTTTACCTTTTTAAAGGAAACCTGTTCTGGGAGAAATACATAGATTGCCACTGTTGAAACCACCCTAAAAATTGTTACCTGGCTGTTTCCTGATCTCCGTACTAAGTCCCTGACTTTTTGCAGCTAGGAAAGTCATACAAAAGTCAGAACTTTTAAATTGCATAATTATTAAAGATGTTCTGAGGCTTATGGATCGACACTAAGGTAAATAGTGTTTTCAAAAAGTATTGCTTAGCAATGAAAGACTGAGAGGAGGATCTACTAGGACAAGAGCAGTCGGTATTTGGAGCAGCTGTGGGTGGCAACCAATACGTTTCTAGCTTTCATTTTCAAAGCTTAAAAGCTGAGCAAGCTGGAGGTAGAAGCTGATTGGTTACCATACACATCTGCTCCAGATTTAGTAACCCCCCCATGTATTTTCAGGGCAGCGCATGTATTGGCTGGGCAATTTAACAGGTTTACTTTAAAGCCAGCACCAACAGCATTGTAACAATACTTTACCTTTAGTCCACTGCCACTCTATTAATGAGGAATTGAAGACCGGTGGAAACTCTAGTCCATCCCACTTAGAGCTCCACCCTGATATGATGGCACTAGTACCTGAGCAGCAAGTTGCCAAGCACTAGTACTGTAACATGAGAGGAAGGGGAGTGTGAGCATGCAGTAGCTAACCCACAGGAGAATGGGACTGCGCGGGGGGGATTGGGGGTTGCGCCACGGGAGGGGGGTGCAAGTAGCTGGTCTTGCCTAGGGCGCAAAATAGTTTAGCACCGACCCTGGGTAGGTATATGCAGGAGGGGGTGCTGGCAACAATTTAAACTTACTGCTTTGCAAAGGCAAAGCTCAGGTTCACTTCAAAGATACACTACTGCTCTGGGAACAGGCTGGAGACTGAACTGAATTTGTCCCAATTCGTTAGCTCAAAAGCATATTTAGGGTATAATAGTTAGGATAGAGCTTTTAGTAACTTTATGTCACAAATTGCAGCAGTGGTGTAATTAAAGCTGTACCCTTTATCATTCAAAAGTTCTCCTTAAGCTCCAGTCCAATTACTTTGTTTAGGTTGAGATGTGGTCAGTCTGCCGCAGGCTCAGGCAGGAAGAAACATTAGGGCACTGTTCACATATGAGCACTCAGGCATCTGTAGCTCAATGGCCAAAGCTTAAAGAAGAACTTAGGGCATAAGTATTCTCAACCCTTGCATTGGGGCAACTCCCACACTGCAAGGATTAAGTGCTCATTTTTATCTAGGGATGAAAGTAAAAAAAAAATATACCTTATTTTTCGCTCCATAAGGCGCACCTGACCATAGGGAGGGTAGGGTTCTGTGTAGTTACTGACAGCTGAGACAGGTGGTGCTGTGATCACAGCGCCGCAGTCTCTGATCACACAGGCTCTATGCGGGGCTCCTATGCCGTGGTCACGGGTCCCCCGAAAACCGCGGCCGGGGGAGGGGGACTGGATTGCCGCTGCTCCCTTTAAGTGATCTAATCAGATCACTTGTATGGAAATGAGCGGTGGCTCCACACTATACATTTAGCTCTGCTTGTCAAGAACAGGGCTAAATGTACAAAAAAACTACTCGCATGGCGCCCGAAACTGCATGTCCCGGGCGTAGGGCGATAGGAATTCCACACTCCTGGGTACACTATCAGCCCCGTCGCCTCAGCTCTCACACATTCGCTCCATAAGACGTAGAGACATTTTTGCCCGCCTTTTGGGGAAGCGAAAAATATGGAGCGAAAAATAAGCTACTCACTTGAACCTTGAACCCATCTGGCTGTTAGACTGGTCCCTTCATCCCCCCCTTCCCTCGACTCCAGTGGTCTTAGGTCCTGCAAGTTGTCACGTCCAATATGTCAGCTGGCTGGCTCTGAGGTTTAGGTGAGTATATCTTTTTTTATTTTCATCCCTAGAAAAAAATGATTATTTAACACCTGTAGTGTGGGAGTAGCTCCACTGCAAGGGTTAAGAATAGTTATGCCCAGAGTTCTTCTTTAAAAAAGGTACATGCTCTACTGTAGAAGCAAGATAGGGCATTTTTGCCCCATAGACTTCAAAGGAAGTGCCTGAAAAATACACAGGCTTATTTCATTATTCAGAACAAATATACAACACTACAGCATATGTTATTGTATTAAATGCCTACACTATTTATTGTATGTAGATTGTAAGTCATTTACATGTTATAATTTAATGTTTTTTGTCTTTCACACAAACAGGAGAGACAAATGAGGAGAGAACTTTCCGGAACTGGATGAATTCACTTGGTGTGAGTCCCTATGTTAACCATTTATACAGGTAATACATGCGCACCCTTTATACTGTATATGATAAATATATTTTGTTTTTGCTGAAATCAGAAAATGTTGATTTGAATCGTAACTATGAGCTACTGCAAGTGGCATATTGTTTTTTCCTTATTAAATATGTTGTGAGGCATTTTTCACATCTGAAGATTTTGCAGGTTAGCCAGCAAGGACTGTTGGGGAAGTGCTTGATATTTTACCTGAATTTGGCTGCCTGATTTTTACACAAATTGGTGGTGATGGGGTCAGAACCTCAGGTTTTTGATTCCCATCTGTGTTTGTGCTAGGGAAAATTTTCCTCTCTAATTTTTCCTGATGACTGTTGTTAGCAGGAGTGAAAGTGAGGGAAATTTTGAGTTAGCACAAGAACAGCAATAGAGGGAAGTCTTCCAATGGGGACACTTGTTCCAGTGACAGCTAAGAGGGGATTTAGTTTGCTCTGTTGTGATTACCACTCACATCCTTATAAGTCTACAGGACAGAAAGTGAAGGACAATCCCCCTCAATGGGACATAGATGGAAAAACATGAAAGGAGTTTTAACAACTCCTCTACTTTTAGTATAATTTAATGAGTAGTAGTACACTGTCATTATTAGGTTGTAAAAGCAGAACTATACTTACCTACTCTCCTACGATGTAACATCCCTGAGCCCCCTTGCTGGCATCGACATCTTCTACTTGGCTTCTCCCAGGTTTGGCATCTTCAGCTACCTTGATTGGATGACCCAGATTGATGTAACTGCTGCACATAAACATGGGAGTTCAATTATCCTGACACTCGGCAGATGCTATAATTGGCATAATCCGATACCTATAATTCCGCTTTAAGTATAGTACAGAGTTCTTTTCGACTCATTTTAGTATTTTGTAACTGTAATCCAGAAACCGCTAACGACTTTGGCTAACTGCAGCTTTATATTATTGAGTTGATGTACAAACATGTCCACGCTAATGAATTCTGTTGTCTATCAGATAAAATATTCTTGGAGAATATTGATTTCCTTTGCATTGTTCTTGTTTTCCTTCTGCTCTGTTCATAGTGACCTGACCGATGCTTTAGTCATCTTCCAATTATACGAGCGCTCACGGGTGTCAGTTGACTGGGATCGTGTCAACAAACCTCCATTTCCACCTCTTGGAGCACACATGAGAAAGGTATGTGTGAAAGTTCATTTAATGTTACATATTACACTTTGTCATTATAGTTAGTTTCTTTTGTTGTAATAAATTACCTTTGTCAAAAATGCTGAAGCAAATGTTCTGTTGCACTGCATTTTATTACATTTGCCCAGAAGCAAATATTTATTACTGAGTCATACAAATCCATTATGCACTGTGTGTGTGTGAAGAAGAAGCTCTGAGCAAGCTGTCTGAAATGTAATATGTATACAATAATGGATTTCTGTTTTAAAAAAAACTCACATATACACACAACTGCAATTAAAGTGTATGTAAAGGCATTTTTTGGGTAGAGTGGGTAAGAGTTTTATTGATGTATACGCCCCTGCTGGGGAGATTCGTCTATCTATGTTCTTGTTGACCATTGCCACTGAGACAAAAAGTGATAGAAAATCCAACATTTGTCATCAGAGAAATAACTGAGAAACAAATCACCAGTTGGAGCACAGATCGTCGCAGTGGGACACAGACACCAAAAAACAACCTAATAGCAGTTTCACCCATTTCCTACTCTATCTAAAACTAAGGTGCTTTTTTGTTTAAAAATGCTGACAGCTTGCTTACTTTGAACTCTTAGCGCACTGACTGAGCTGTCATAGACAGCTCCTGGTCCCAGTAAATGACCAGGAGCTAGTGGGGTCCTGAGCATGTGATCACTGTGACAGCTAATCACAGAAGTCTCATGATCAGGACTCTGTCTCCATGTTCCAGCCCTATAACGGGGTCTTAATGCTGACACATGGAGATGAAGTACTGATCTTCGGACCTTTAAGATTGGCTGTCACAGTGGTCATATGATCGGGGGCCCATCCTGTGGTTCCTTATCTTTTACTGGGACCAGGAGCTGTCTGTGACAGCTCAGTCAGTGTGCTGGGGGCTCAAAGTGAGTGCACTCTCAGCACACAACAGTGGACCCCATGGACGCATAAATGTGGCAGCCTGGCATTAAGGCCCACCCTCTGCGCTGCCGTGTACTGTATATGCTTTGCAGTGGTGGGAAGTGGTTAATAAGTAACTCACAATTCTCATACAGCATAATAAATTGAGTTAATTTCTACCTTTATATTTCTCATTTCCTTAGATAGAGAATTGTAATTATGCCGTTGAACTGGGAAGGAACAAAGCCAGATTCTCTTTAGTGGGTATAGGTGGCCATGATCTCCATGAAGGCAATCGCACCCTCACTCTGGCCTTAGTGTGGCAGCTAATGAGGAGGTAAGTCTATCACACGGACGGGCTTCATGTACCCATACACAAAGCAAAGTCATTACAAATAATGCATAGTATATATATATATA
>NW_017306473.1:1151560-1154130 GCF_000935625.1 Nanorana parkeri
AAAGAGACTGTATGGCCCAAGGTACAGAAAAGTAAAATCTGAAAAAATTATTTTAGATACTGCACTAACTAAGTAGGATAGCCCTAATAATATGTATATCATACCTTGATACAACTTGATACAAGCAGGATCCTACACACAGCACTGGACTTGGTGCTGTGGGGATGAAAGCAGCAGTTATGGCAGTGAAGTCACATCCCCACCCCCTCCTCGCTCCTTGTCCATTCACAAAAAGCCTTGTATTTTTTCAGAGAATACAAGGTGTTCTGTGAATGGAGATGGAGAGGAGGGCTGGGTATGCAACATGACCCTCCTACTCCATTCACAGAACGCCTTTTTTTTTTTTTTTTACAGTAAGTGTATGCAAGCTGTAGACTATTGAATTACAGTTGTTTTTTCCAGTTATATAAGCTCAGAACAGACAAATACATTTACAAAATTGTGCAAGAGAAAAACATAATAATTGCTGTAGTATGGACTTACTATAGGGAGTGAGGCCCCCATTGTAGCTGCTCATTTGCCAGGTTCATATTCACATTGGTATAAAGATGCATTTTGCATTACTTCACATCCCCTCTAATGTTTAGTTATATTCTCTGTAAGCCTGTAGTAGGATGTACTAAAGGGGGATAAACATAACAACATAGTGGGGAATTAACAAAGCTTCCTTCTCTATTATAATGGAACTATCTGCTAAGTACGCCTATAGTAGGATGTGCTAAAGCAGGATGAACATAAGAACATATATCTCATTACAAACATGTTAGAACTGTCAAACATTCTTGGATATAACAGAGGATCCTTACTGAGATTTTACAGTGGGGTCCTGTAATTTTAGTTGCACCTATAGGGCTGTGTATTTCATTTTGTCAATTTAAAACTTGCCATACATGTATTTTTGAATAGAATAAACATTACTGATTATAGTATCAGGATTTTGCATTGGTCATGTAGATGTTTTCACTAATATAATTCATCCTATTCTCATTAGTATCTTATGTATTCTTCACAAGGATATAGTAATAGGTTTATCAAGCATTAAAATAGGCCTAACTGAAAGCTGCAGTAGTAGACCATTTGTTATACGGTATATGTGCAGTTGTCTCAGCCTGGAAAACCAGTGGGCATTTCCTCCAGTATGATGTTCTCTTATATTAGAGAATTCTCTCATATATGTATATGTCTCTGCTTTTCTTTTGGAACAGACCAACTATAGCACAACAGCTTATGTTCAGTCATTCTACACACGGCATCAATAAAGATGCTTTAATGTTTGTGTCATTGTTTGTAGAATCTATGCATTCTATCCTGAGGTTTGTCTTCTACTAGGTATACGCTAAATGTGTTATGCGATCTTGGAGAAGGTGAAAAGATTGATGACAGAACTATTATTATTAGAGAATTCTCTCATATATGTATATGTCTCTGCTTTTCTTTTGGAACAGACCAACTATAGCACAACAGCTTATGTTCAGTCATTCTACACACGGCATCAATAAAGATGCTTTAATGTTTGTGTCATTGTTTGTAGAATCTATGCATTCTATCCTGAGGTTTGTCTTCTACTAGGTATACGCTAAATGTGTTATGCGATCTTGGAGAAGGTGAAAAGATTGATGACAGAACTATTATCAATTGGGTGAATCAAACTCTCAAAGATGCTAACAAGGATACCTTAATCACCAGCTTCAAGGTAATAAATGCAACAAAGGCTATTTTATATTTGAATTGTATTGCTTAAAGGGAATGTCAAGTCTTTTTAATTTGTTTTAGTTAAACATTAACTAAATCATCTTGATTTAAATAATCTCAACAGTATATTTTATTAGGCTTGTGGTGATATACAGGTACACAGGTACACTGGAGCGGCCATATTTACTGCTGACATAGGTTCTGCTTGCTGCTTTGCAGTGCTACATAATAATTTTGCTCTGTTGCTGCTTAACACAGTGTGAGTTTTTAAGTACAATGATTTATATTTATTCCCTATGGGGCTATTACCTTATCTCACTGATTTTCTAAAGAGAGACGGGAAAATTGCAAGTGAGCCACTGAGAACTCCCTACAGTAACTAATTAATGAATCTCTTAATTTAAGACAATAGGAAAAATATGGAAGACCGAATTTGTAATTCACATGAAAGGTTTTTTTAAGCTAAACCATTCAGTAATAGTGCAAACTGTGCACTCACTGTAAATATATTATACATCCCTTCCTATAAATCTACTGTAATACTTTTAATGTTTGAAATGTACTTTATATACTAAGCCTTTTAGTAGTTTTTAGTACTTACCTATCTAAAGCTGGATCTAAAGCTGGCCATACACTATCCAGCTGGGACTGTGTGTTGACACCCACAGGTAACACATAGCAACCAGCAGAAGCAAAATGCTCAGGCATGGGCAAAGGCACACATATGCAAAGGTTCCAGCGGTGCAGGGAATCATGGGACACGTAGTCCCCATGCAGTAGATCATTTGAATGTTCCATGATGTGAGCAATGCACATTCCTTGGCCGGAGGTTTAGGGTAGCACTGCGGGGACACTGGGAGCTATAGGGATCAAACCGT
>NW_017306473.1:1155430-1157901 GCF_000935625.1 Nanorana parkeri
ACAATAAGTGTATGCATATGTTGGTATATTTATGAAAAAAACACAGGACAATATATTGCAAATGATACATACGATACCTATACTTATCAACATTTGTATTTAATATTATCTGAAAATAGTATATGCAGTGAGCTGTGTTACCTAAGGTGGAAAAATATATGGAGGCCCATTAATGAGTTTTACATATTCACAAGTCTCACTGAATACCCTCTGCCATCATGAAAATCCAGAAATTTCCTTATTTAAGAAGGAAAATCCACCAGAGGGTGCTGTAGACTATTGAATTACAGTTGTTTTTTCCAGTTATATAAGCTCAGAACAGACAAATACATTTACAAAATTGTGCAAGAGAAAAACATAATAATTGCTGTAGTATGGACTTACTATAGGGAGTGAGGCCCCCATTGTAGCTGCTCATTTGCCAGGTTCATATTCACATTGGTATAAAGATGCATTTTGCATTACTTCACATCCCCTCTAATGTTTAGTTATATTCTCTGTAAGCCTGTAGTAGGATGTACTAAAGGGGGATAAACATAACAACATAGTGGGGAATTAACAAAGCTTCCTTCTCTATTATAATGGAACTATCTGCTAAGTACGCCTATAGTAGGATGTGCTAAAGCAGGATGAACATAAGAACATATATCTCATTACAAACATGTTAGAACTGTCAAACATTCTTGGATATAACAGAGGATCCTTACTGAGATTTTACAGTGGGGTCCTGTAATTTTAGTTGCACCTATAGGGCTGTGTATTTCATTTTGTCAATTTAAAACTTGCCATACATGTATTTTTGAATAGAATAAACATTACTGATTATAGTATCAGGATTTTGCATTGGTCATGTAGATGTTTTCACTAATATAATTCATCCTATTCTCATTAGTATCTTATGTATTCTTCACAAGGATATAGTAATAGGTTTATCAAGCATTAAAATAGGCCTAACTGAAAGCTGCAGTAGTAGACCATTTGTTATACGGTATATGTGCAGTTGTCTCAGCCTGGAAAACCAGTGGGCATTTCCTCCAGTATGATGTTCTCTTATATTAGAGAATTCTCTCATATATGTATATGTCTCTGCTTTTCTTTTGGAACAGACCAACTATAGCACAACAGCTTATGTTCAGTCATTCTACACACGGCATCAATAAAGATGCTTTAATGTTTGTGTCATTGTTTGTAGAATCTATGCATTCTATCCTGAGGTTTGTCTTCTACTAGGTATACGCTAAATGTGTTATGCGATCTTGGAGAAGGTGAAAAGATTGATGACAGAACTATTATTATTAGAGAATTCTCTCATATATGTATATGTCTCTGCTTTTCTTTTGGAACAGACCAACTATAGCACAACAGCTTATGTTCAGTCATTCTACACACGGCATCAATAAAGATGCTTTAATGTTTGTGTCATTGTTTGTAGAATCTATGCATTCTATCCTGAGGTTTGTCTTCTACTAGGTATACGCTAAATGTGTTATGCGATCTTGGAGAAGGTGAAAAGATTGATGACAGAACTATTATCAATTGGGTGAATCAAACTCTCAAAGATGCTAACAAGGATACCTTAATCACCAGCTTCAAGGTAATAAATGCAACAAAGGCTATTTTATATTTGAATTGTATTGCTTAAAGGGAATGTCAAGTCTTTTTAATTTGTTTTAGTTAAACATTAACTAAATCATCTTGATTTAAATAATCTCAACAGTATATTTTATTAGGCTTGTGGTGATATACAGGTACACAGGTACACTGGAGCGGCCATATTTACTGCTGACATAGGTTCTGCTTGCTGCTTTGCAGTGCTACATAATAATTTTGCTCTGTTGCTGCTTAACACAGTGTGAGTTTTTAAGTACAATGATTTATATTTATTCCCTATGGGGCTATTACCTTATCTCACTGATTTTCTAAAGAGAGACGGGAAAATTGCAAGTGAGCCACTGAGAACTCCCTACAGTAACTAATTAATGAATCTCTTAATTTAAGACAATAGGAAAAATATGGAAGACCGAATTTGTAATTCACATGAAAGGTTTTTTTAAGCTAAACCATTCAGTAATAGTGCAAACTGTGCACTCACTGTAAATATATTATACATCCCTTCCTATAAATCTACTGTAATACTTTTAATGTTTGAAATGTACTTTATATACTAAGCCTTTTAGTAGTTTTTAGTACTTACCTATCTAAAGCTGGATCTAAAGCTGGCCATACACTATCCAGCTGGGACTGTGTGTTGACACCCACAGGTAACACATAGCAACCAGCAGAAGCAAAATGCTCAGGCATGGGCAAAGGCACACATATGCAAAGGTTCCAGCGGTGCAGGGAATCATGGGACACGTAGTCCCCATGCAGTAGATCATTTGAATGTTCCATGATGTGAGCAATGCACATTCCTTGGCCGGAGGTTTAGGGTAGCACTGCGGGGACACTGGGAGCTATAGGGATCAAACCGT
>NW_017306473.1:1158096-1164468 GCF_000935625.1 Nanorana parkeri
ACAATAATTGTATGCATATGTTGGTATATTTATGAAAAAAACACAGGACAATATATTGCAAATGATACATACGATACCTATACTTATCAACATTTGTATTTAATATTATCTGAAAATAGTATATGCAGTGAGCTGTGTTACCTAAGGTGGAAAAATATATGGAGGCCCATTAATGAGTTTTACATATTCACAAGTCTCACTGAATACCCTCTGCCATCATGAAAATCCAGAAATTTCCTTATTTAAGAAGGAAAATCCACCAGAGGGTGCTGTAGACTATTGAATTACAGTTGTTTTTTCCAGTTATATAAGCTCAGAACAGACAAATACATTTACAAAATTGTGCAAGAGAAAAACATAATAATTGCTGTAGTATGGACTTACTATAGGGAGTGAGGCCCCCATTGTAGCTGCTCATTTGCCAGGTTCATATTCACATTGGTATAAAGATGCATTTTGCATTACTTCACATCCCCTCTAATGTTTAGTTATATTCTCTGTAAGCCTGTAGTAGGATGTACTAAAGGGGGATAAACATAACAACATAGTGGGGAATTAACAAAGCTTCCTTCTCTATTATAATGGAACTATCTGCTAAGTACGCCTATAGTAGGATGTGCTAAAGCAGGATGAACATAAGAACATATATCTCATTACAAACATGTTAGAACTGTCAAACATTCTTGGATATAACAGAGGATCCTTACTGAGATTTTACAGTGGGGTCCTGTAATTTTAGTTGCACCTATAGGGCTGTGTATTTCATTTTGTCAATTTAAAACTTGCCATACATGTATTTTTGAATAGAATAAACATTACTGATTATAGTATCAGGATTTTGCATTGGTCATGTAGATGTTTTCACTAATATAATTCATCCTATTCTCATTAGTATCTTATGTATTCTTCACAAGGATATAGTAATAGGTTTATCAAGCATTAAAATAGGCCTAACTGAAAGCTGCAGTAGTAGACCATTTGTTATACGGTATATGTGCAGTTGTCTCAGCCTGGAAAACCAGTGGGCATTTCCTCCAGTATGATGTTCTCTTATATTAGAGAATTCTCTCATATATGTATATGTCTCTGCTTTTCTTTTGGAACAGACCAACTATAGCACAACAGCTTATGTTCAGTCATTCTACACACGGCATCAATAAAGATGCTTTAATGTTTGTGTCATTGTTTGTAGAATCTATGCATTCTATCCTGAGGTTTGTCTTCTACTAGGTATACGCTAAATGTGTTATGCGATCTTGGAGAAGGTGAAAAGATTGATGACAGAACTATTATTATTAGAGAATTCTCTCATATATGTATATGTCTCTGCTTTTCTTTTGGAACAGACCAACTATAGCACAACAGCTTATGTTCAGTCATTCTACACACGGCATCAATAAAGATGCTTTAATGTTTGTGTCATTGTTTGTAGAATCTATGCATTCTATCCTGAGGTTTGTCTTCTACTAGGTATACGCTAAATGTGTTATGCGATCTTGGAGAAGGTGAAAAGATTGATGACAGAACTATTATCAATTGGGTGAATCAAACTCTCAAAGATGCTAACAAGGATACCTTAATCACCAGCTTCAAGGTAATAAATGCAACAAAGGCTATTTTATATTTGAATTGTATTGCTTAAAGGGAATGTCAAGTCTTTTTAATTTGTTTTAGTTAAACATTAACTAAATCATCTTGATTTAAATAATCTCAACAGTATATTTTATTAGGCTTGTGGTGATATACAGGTACACAGGTACACTGGAGCGGCCATATTTACTGCTGACATAGGTTCTGCTTGCTGCTTTGCAGTGCTACATAATAATTTTGCTCTGTTGCTGCTTAACACAGTGTGAGTTTTTAAGTACAATGATTTATATTTATTCCCTATGGGGCTATTACCTTATCTCACTGATTTTCTAAAGAGAGACGGGAAAATTGCAAGTGAGCCACTGAGAACTCCCTACAGTAACTAATTAATGAATCTCTTAATTTAAGACAATAGGAAAAATATGGAAGACCGAATTTGTAATTCACATGAAAGGTTTTTTTAAGCTAAACCATTCAGTAATAGTGCAAACTGTGCACTCACTGTAAATATATTATACATCCCTTCCTATAAATCTACTGTAATACTTTTAATGTTTGAAATGTACTTTATATACTAAGCCTTTTAGTAGTTTTTAGTACTTACCTATCTAAAGCTGGATCTAAAGCTGGCCATACACTATCCAGCTGGGACTGTGTGTTGACACCCACAGGTAACACATAGCAACCAGCAGAAGCAAAATGCTCAGGCATGGGCAAAGGCACACATATGCAAAGGTTCCAGCGGTGCAGGGAATCATGGGACACGTAGTCCCCATGCAGTAGATCATTTGAATGTTCCATGATGTGAGCAATGCACATTCCTTGGCCGGAGGTTTAGGGTAGCACTGCGGGGACACTGGGAGCTATAGGGATCAAACCGTCAGTCTTTGCAGCAAAATAAGTATAACGGAACTGGGAATAAACCATAGTAATGTGCTGCTAAATGCAAAACTGCTTTTTATGCAAAGGATTTAATACCACTTTAAGTGCCATGTTTGTGGCAGTAAGTCATCTGAGGTTTAGTGAACAATATTCCCACTACAGAAGGATTCTCCCCTGGCCTGGCTAGTAAATATGTGCATAGTTCATACTGTATTAAACTTTTTCTTTTAGGATAAGTCCATTAGCACCAGCCTGCCTGTGCTTGATTTAATTGATGCCATTGAACCTAAAGCTGTCAATGCAGAAATGGTAAAAAGGAAGAATCTTTCAGAAGAGGACAAAATGAAAAATGCTAAGTAAGTTATTTATATTGAACAGTGTAAAAGTGTTTGTTTTTTTAGCAGTGTAGAGCAGTGAATACAAGAGCTCTCTGCCACCCTGTAAATGGACCCCCATGGGTTCCTGAGGTTTTTAGTAGTCTGCCTGATCGCTGCCCCACTTTAGTATTATGAAGTGGGCTGCACCTCAGACAGAATGAAAGAAACACAGATTAATCATTGACCTTTTTCTTTGAATAATGATGTTATAATCCTTTTTTATAGCATATTATCTGTCATCAAGCGCAATACAAATGTCCCCTACTAGTTGGAGATGTTTGCCTTGATTGAAGTAAACTGATTTTATTATTATTTATATCATCTTTTGGCAGGACAATACAGGTGTACAGCACTCTTTGCTCAGCATTCATTGCTTAGCTTTCATTCAAGTACCAGTAAACTGGGTTCTGACATGGGGGAGTTTATTAGTGAGTCAGAAAAAAAGGAGTCGTTGGAGATTGTGATGTCCCTACTCCTCCTATTGTATTTTTTATTGTATTAAATACATTAAAAATCTTACAGTGAGAATGGGAAGCTCATGTCATGGCTGCAGCAAGTTTGCAGACCTGGGAAGTAAGACTCAGAGATCTTACATCCGCAGCAACTGAAATATATGAGAAATGTTCAGGTAGTTTAACTCAAAACGGAAACATCATTTTTTGGGAGGTTGATTGTCACTCATCAGTTGTAGGTCAAGGATCATCATTTGTTACATACTTTTATTTTGATTATGGCTGAGGATTGCGTATAATGAGTAATGATAAGATGTTTGGCATTAATGTTTCACACTTTCCTATGATGCTGCCTCTTGTATCTTTTTGCAATAGCTAACATTAAAAATTATGACCTCTTACATTTTTTTTCATTTTCTGTTTAAAGGTATGCTGTTTCCATTGCCAGAAAAATCGGAGCCCGGATATATGCCCTGCCTGATGACCTAGTAGAGGTGAAACCAAAAATGGTGATGACAGTATTTGCTTGTCTTATGGGCAAGGGACTGAACAAGTTAAAATAACGGATACATTCTACTCCATGTATTGCCATTTGATAGGCAGAGAGCCTTAAGAGGAACAGAACTGTCCTTTTCATGAATGTCAAAGCTATGGTACATAAAATGTGTATGCAATTATGGAAATGGAATAGATTATTTCAGCCTTCTGAAAACATATGTAATATAGAATAATGCTGAATAATCTCTGTTTATTATACCATGATTGGTTGTAACCAGAATCTTACTACCTACACTTTTTTCACATGGAAATGATGAAGGCCCAGGCAATTGTCACATGACTTTACAGCTAGCTATCAAGATAATAATGACTCTGTACTCCATATTTTGTTTTTATAAATTGCACAATGGAAAAACCTCATGTATATCGCTTATGATGATAAAAACTGTTGAAGTGTCAGGCTTGTTGAATAAATGTACTGCAAGAATAACACAAGAGAGAAGGGTTCCGCTATACTGCAATAAAATGATGCTGGCGTGGTTTTCATATTCAGGAGGTTGAACAAAGCCAGCCTCTGGAAATATATCTAAAGCTTCACAAGGTCTCTTTTCTTGGTACAAAATCGATAAAAGTTGATTTTTAGTTCACAATATTTCATCCAGCTTTGGAATGCTAAAGTGGAATTGTTTATACGTGTCGAACACAAATGAAACTCAATGCCGAATTGGAAGGCTAGTGGTCCAAGTTAGCTCTACTGAGGGTTGTTCTTACCTGATTCATAATACATAAAACAACTTGAGAAGAGGTAATTGTTAAAAAACAAAAAACTTTGAATATTAGCAAGTATGTGAGTAATGCGGCTTAAAAAATGTTTACCCTGGTTATGATGCTAGTCCAGCTAATCCTTAAAACACACATTAATTAATACTGAGATGCAGCATTTAATGGGCTGTGCATACTTTAAAAAAAATATTCAAGTCTTAAATTCTATGTGGGGATTTGGGGTGCAAGGGTGTATGCCAGTTAAACTCTTCTACTTTCTTATTTGACTGCTACTGGAAATTTCTGGAAAGGACAGAAAGGTTTGCCCTGCTTCATGATCATGGATGAGTATAAAAGCATGGTATTAGCAATAAGTTGTTTAATTCTATTGGGAGGTTGAGTGGACAGATTGCCTGGTTAAGTTATGGGACCTTCCTCAGAAAGATATATGACTGCCTGGACTGACAATCTGTCATATCTGGCAGATACTGATGTACTTGAGAGCATTTTAGGGCTGACATGATTTTCTTGCTGGGAGGGCTCAGTCAACACTAAAATGCAGCTTAAAGATATTCTGAACATAGCCACTATGTCCCAAAAACCAGTGCCAGTTCATACGCAGTAATGTTCTGCTGGACCTGGAACAGCTGAACAGTGACTGCAGCCGAGTAGCCCAACCCCTACAGCTAGGGATGCACTGATACCGGTATTGATGCCGATTGTGAAAATGCCCCAATACAAAGCGTCAATACTGGCGCTGAAGCCAGCACTGTAAACAAGCACCCCGCTTCACAGGAAGGCTGCCGGGCCCTTGCTGGGGACCTTGGCTAAAAATCTCCTCCTCCTCCATGCTGCCCGCACCCGCAGAGACCAACTGGGACCCCGGGTGAGACCACACAGCCATCTGAGAGCCTCACAGTCCAGCATTAACCCTGCACAGCCACCTGAGAGCCGCACAGCCCACCATTACCCTACACAGCCCACCTAAGAGCCGCACAGCCCACCATAGTCCCCACACAGCCCATTTGAGAGCTGCACAGCCCACCTGAGAGCCCGCACAGCCACCTGAAAGGTTGCACAGCCCACCATAGACCCTGCACAGCCACCTGAGAGCCACACAGCACCCTGGTAACCCAGCCAGCCCACCATTAACGCTGCACCTGAGAGCCGCAAAGCCCACCATTAACTCCATACAGCCCACCATTAACCTCGCACAGCCCACCATAGAACCTGCACAGCCATCTGAGAGCCTGCACAAAAGCCATCATAGAACCTGCACAGCCACCTGAGAGTCCGTACAGCCCACCATAGACCCTGCATAGCCATCTGAGAGCCTGCACAACCCATCATAGAACCTGCACAGCCACCTGAGAGTCCGTACAGTCCCCCATAGACCCTGCATAGCCCACCTGAGAGTCCACACAGCCCACCAAAGTACCTGCACAGCCACCTGAGAGTCCACACAGGCCACTATATACCCCGCATAGCCCACCTGAGAGTCTGCACAACCCACCACAAAATCTGCGCAGCCCACCATAGCACCTGCACAGCCCACCATAGCACCTGCACAGCCACCTGAGAGCTCGGTTCACCCCTACATACAGCCCCTAAACTAAAGCTTATACCCTGCGTCTTAAACCCCTAAAGTTAAAGCCTGCAACATTTAAATACTCAATCCTTAAAATGTATGTCAAGCCAAAAGCTTTTTTCCAGTTTTGGGAAGAGTAGGGAAAGATTAGAACTCCTGCTGGGTTTTTACTGCCCTCAATTGTTTTGCCATAAAGAAAGAGAAAATAATATATATATATATA
>NW_017306473.1:1164516-1208300 GCF_000935625.1 Nanorana parkeri
ATAATATATATATATATATATATATATATATATATAATTTGCAGTGTAACAAATGTCTCCACACATCTAGACAAGAAACATCTGTATTATTTCAATAGCACTGCACATTAAGGCTCCATTCACATATTAGCGCAAACATGTAGCTTGTATAATGTAGCTTGTTCACGAAAATGCACATTGCGCTAAAAGTACAAGTGCAATATTCTGGACGACTTCCGCATGTTTCAGCTATAGTAGTAGCCGCAAACGTGTATAAACCGCGTGTGTGTTAAAATGTGCACATTTTTGTTGCCATGCGGAAAACTGCGCTGAATTTCAAACCGTTATGTGTGAATGGAGTCTAAGACGGTTATGATGATGCCTCCAACCCTTAACCCTCCTACAACAATTTTTTGTTAAATTTACAAAGCTAAAGCCATTGCTCTTTAAAGCTAGCAAAACTAAACCTGGCCCCAATGCTTTCAAGGAGAGAGAGCCATCAACTAAAAACCCCAATCCTTAATCTCCCCAAACGAAAGTGCCCTACCTTCAAAGCAACTAACGCTTAAAGCCTTCAAAACTAAAGGCCTCAACTCTTAAGCGGTTTTAACTAAATCATTAAAGTAGAATTAAATCTTACTTTTTTTTTGCATATATTTACTGCAACAAGCAGTAGATATATGCAAAAACATTTTTTTTTTAAAAAGTCACCAAAAACGTTATTACTTAACTGTGTTTCCACCGCTTACTCCTGTCCAAAGATCTGAAAAATCGAAGGATCATGAAACGGGCGCATGCACAGTCGAGTTCTTCAACTGGGAGAAGAGGAGAGACACAGGGTAAGTCAATGCAGGCAGCACGGCAACGCGCACATGCACAGACTCTGCGGGACAGGAAGACACAGAAGTCAGTGCTGGATCAGAGACCGGCACCAGTGCTGGAGGAACTCCTGAAAACCAGTGGAAAGAAACTAAAGCTAGTCATACGCAGTTATATTTTCTTCGTTCAACCTGTGAGCTGGACGAAAACCAAAATAGAACAGATTCCTCTATCAGCGCTTACGAGCATGGATAGAGGAATCCCCTGCTGTTTTCCAATGTATTCTGACAGCGGCTGCAGGCCGCTGTCAGAATACTGAAACGGAACTTGGAGCTGCTCCTTCGATCAACTGATTGAGGGATTCCAGGTGGAAGGGTGCCAACAGGGGAATTTAGGTTGATTCAGCAAGAACCAGCTGAAATTCGTAGTGTATAGCCAACTTTAAACACCAGACCCTAATGTTTCTCTTATTTACAGCTAATTAAATGAATGCCTCTGACTCCAATAGCCCTCTAAAATTACAGTCACCTAGACAAAAATCCTGTCTTCTAAACCACCCACCCTAAAGCACTTAATCCTAAAGTATTTTAAAGTGTCCTTTACTAAAGCCACCGTACTTAAACACCCAACCATTATGCCTCCTAAACTCAAACGTTCAACCCTGAAGGTCCCCTATACTAAATCCTAAAACCTTCAAAACTAAATCCCCACTAGCCTACAGTGCCCTAAAATTCCTGATCCACAGATTACAGTATTGTTTTATGTTAAAAAATCTGAGGGTTTAATGTCACTTTAACACCCCTTATTTCCTAACCCCTTTATAACATATATTCACTAACAAATGCACTAAATAACATACAATGACAATGTTTGAGTGCTGATGCTTACCTGTGAGCATGACAAGTAGTGGCAACAATTCTGTGTTTTTTTGCGGCCTTATGGTGTACTTGCACACAGCAAAAGCACTTTCTTTGACTCTGAGGAACAGTGATAATAGCATGGTAATGAGTGAGTGCACCCCCACTACAGTAACTGTGTGTGGCTATTAAAAGATGTAAATATTAAAGGATCTGTGACTATTGGTGGCACTGAACAGAAGAAAGAAAAAAGTGACCTATACCAAAGCACACTGAAAATGGTGACCGCTGTGTTCCTGCAATGCCTTCTACAAGGGTGTGTCACCTAATACAATGCAAACTTAATGGCTATGGGACAAAGTTTAACAGGCACATGGTAGGATGGAAGGGGATGCAAGACAGCACTAGGGAAGCCCAATTAATATGTATGTAAACCTAGACATTCAAATATTTTTACAAGAGCAGCTTTTATACCTGGTGATCCTGCCATGAAGGTCCTTCTTCAAGCATTTTTTGTTACAGGGGGATAGTGCTCTGCCTTATCTTCCAATTGTTCTCTTGCTTTGTCACTATGTAACATGGGCTTCCAATGGAGACTTCAAAAGGTCATTTAACCTCCTTTTATGCAGCCACTTTGCTTACTATTAAGATCTAATGCAATGCAATTGAACCTGTTGCAAACTCTTGCAATTCAAGCTGAGAATCTGATGAAAATTACATAACATGATGCTACTTTTAGGAAACACCACATGTCAAAACAATCAATAATATACTGATATAGGTTAAAACTATATTAAAGTCTTGTTTTTTGCTGTAAAACTCAAGCCTGGCCTTCCACTCCTGGCCCCCTCAAACCTCCCTGCTCATCAGTGATGCTGCTCATTACATAAATGCACCAAGAGGGTTACTCAGGAGATATGGTCTGGTAGGGTTAAAATAAATGTTTACTAAAAAGTTAGGATTTGCATATAACTTCAGACTGCATGCTTTAACATGCGGTTACTGAACACCTTACATCAAATTTATAGTAATATGGTCCTCTAAACATACAATTGTTACAGTATGCAAACAACAAATGGGCAGTTGTGGCAATACGCAGGCAACACGTGGGCAGTTGTGACAATATATAGATACAGCGCTAATGAAAAAAACGGTGTAATAATATGTATGAAAAGCACAGACCCTACCAGCATCTGTGTAGAACCGAAGGGCTGCTGCTGTACGGGCTATTCACTATAGCCCGTACAGCTCCCGAAGTTGGCCGAAGGGCTCAGTCGAGCTTTGGCTCGACTGAGCCCAGGTCAAAGCCGGTGCTGGCCGAACGGCTGGCTCCGGCCACTTACACAGACAGATCAGCGTCCCTGGTTACCAGGTAACCAGGGACGCTAATCACCAGACAGCCTAACTCTCCCGGACGCTCCAGGAGTCTCCCGCTATTGGGGATCGGCTCCCGGCCGGTCGGGAAAGAAACACTTTCTCGCAAGCTGCCGTCAGAATTAAAAAAAAACTGCATAGGAATGCATAGCTAAATTCCTATTGGCTATTCACTTTGCAATAGCAAACTAGCATCTGCACCCGCCCACTGCTGCTGTCAATCAGCAGAGGGGACCTGAAGTTCTCCATCAGGTCCCCTTCTAGTGATTGACAGACAGCAGCAGAGGGCGGGTGTAATAGCTAGTTTGCTATTGGCTATTGCAAATTGAAATAGCCAATAGGAATCTAGCTATGCATTCCTATGCTAATTTTTTTTTTTTATTCTGACGGCAGCAGAACTGCCGGGTTCTCAGTGTAATGACTGATCAGCGCCCCTGGTTACCAGGTAACCAGGGACGCTGTTCCATCATTAGGATGCGAGCTTAGCAGAGCCGGCTTTTTTATATCACCGCCGGCTCTGACAAGCTCTCATTGTAATGACAGCTGGTCCCGGCCAATAGAAAACAGTTGGGCGGAGCTAGCTCCACCCAATCATTTTCTATTTGATTTTTTCTACTTTTTTAACTTTTTTTCTATTTTGCTCGGTACCACAGAAGGTACCGAGCAGAACAGCCAAGTCGAATGCCGCTATTCACTCACTGCTGTTCGGCATCTATGAGAATAGGCCGAACAGCAGCGCGTAGCCTACCGGAAGTTCGGCTCAGCAGATCCAGATGTTGGATCGGCTGAGTCGAACTCCTTCTGAACTTCGGGTCGGCCGAACATGCTGAGCATGTTTGGCTGACCCGAAGCCAGCCGCAGCAAGCCGATGTACGGCTGATTTTAGTTGGTGTATGGCTGAAATCAGCCGTACAAGCCTGAAGTGAATAGCCGAACAGCGTTCGGCTCACTTCAGTTTGGGTCAGTTATTCACTCGGCTGCCTACGGAACCTTTGTGAATAGACCCCAATTTGTAACAAAAGTGTCCTTGAATTTATCAGTATATTGAAGGGCACTTTTGTTATACATTGTATTTTTATTTTTGGTTCTTTTGTTCTCATTTTTTTTTTTTGTCACTTACAAGTGAGTGCTGTGATTGGGGTGAAACACTATGTTCCAATATGTAGGAAACAACCAGGAAGTTTGTGACAAAACATGAACAGTCGGGACAATATGTGTACAACAAATGGGTAACTGTTAAAATATGCAGGCAATGAATGGGTAGTTGTTAAAATATGTGGGCAACAAATGGACAGTCGTGACAATACGTAGGCAACAAATGGACAGTCACGATGTCAATACTGTACATGTGTACAATGAGTCAATAGGCAAGCAACAGACAAGCAATCGTTACAATATGCAGGCAAGAAACAGGCAGTTGTAATAATACATGTTTAATGACAATGACAGTGACAACACCTTGATCCTAGTCAATGGCACAAAGCCATAACATTTTGGGAATAACGTGCCTTACATTGGTTTTTTCTTTACATTGGTGGTACGCGACACCCTGCAGTTGGTTGTATGAGATGCGGTGCACCCATCTCCCCATCTTAGGTATTCCACTGACAGTAA
This sequence comes from Nanorana parkeri, assembly GCF_000935625.1. Lineage (NCBI taxonomy): Eukaryota > Metazoa > Chordata > Amphibia > Anura > Dicroglossidae > Nanorana > Nanorana parkeri. The sequence continues at coordinate 1,169,160 of NW_017306473.1, forward strand.
TCTCTTTTTAAATTTGTATTCATTTTGAAATGCTCAGGTTTGTGACATATTGAGTTTAAAGTGGTATCAGTTCAGCTCCATTCACCCTTCTGTAATGCTCTGGACTACAAATCCCAGAGACGTTCCTAAAGAGAGCTGAAAGCAAAGTGACTTCTGCGTGCCATACCTGTCCCGTTTAATTTCCCTTCTAGGGATCATGCGCACAGGTGCAAATACAGGTGTATGGGCATACAGTGTAAAATATGCCTATATTTTATGCTCCCGGGAGCCCCAGTGGCATTGTTTTTTTGTTTATATGATTATATGGACAGAATAGTCTGTACACAGATATACACATGTAAGTACTGGAATTTATATGCGCATGTAAGTTCTCAAACACAGAAGTTTCACTTTTATGAACATATGCCTGTGTGAGTGTAAATGCTGCCACTTGTGTTTGTTTACATCCGTATACCAGTATAGCGTATTCTGTCCATACATTCCTATGGACAGGAAAATGTAGCAACTGGGGTTTCTGGGTGCCACAAATACAGGTGTATTCTACACTGTATGCCCATATGGTTGTATTTGCGCCCGTGTGCATGAGCCCTTATGCTGGGAAATCATTTGTCTCTGCTCACCGACAGTAGTGCAACAGTGATAACTATACTCAATTGTTACTTAGCTTATTTTTCTTCCTTTGAATGTGATAGGCATTGATAATAACACATACACCCAACAGTCATCACATTCTCCGCAAAACAATTAGACATCGGTGTTAGCTCAACTGCTAAATGGTTGCACCCCTTGCAGCTAAAAGCAATTAATTCTGCCGTGAGAGCATTAGTCTGCATTACATATGAGGCAATACATATTTCAGTATGTAACCCTAATGAATTCACTGTATTTACTAATGAACACAGTAAAGAAGGAAGGCTACATTGCTTCTACTAATAACACAGATCTTTCTGGTTGCTGCAGAATAGGACAGTTCCCAGCCCTCATTTACATGTGAGAGTTTCAGGGCTAAGCAGAGCTGTAGGGGTTAATCCTGGAATGTAAGAACAGATGCCCCTCTAATAATATCTGGCAGCAGCCTGTATTGTCCTGTGACAGCCGAGCAAAGCAAGCTCTAGAGGGAGAGCCTTGCTCATCACTGACATTCAGTAGACAGGACCAATGAACATGTAGGCAAAAACCATGCAGGGACCAATAGAAAATCACTGTGCACTGACTGATAGAGGAGAGAAGCAGCCAATAGTACTGTGCATTACATCTGAGCATCACAGACCCTTTCACATCTGGGGATTGTCATGGGAAGGGAGTAGGAGGAAAGAGATGTATCAGAGCACAGAAAATACAGATTAACAACAAGGGGCATCCTCACATTCATTAACCCCTGAGAAAAGCACTGACAGCAATAAGGTGACCGATGGGATTTCTGCTACCATGGCAGCTCTATACCAGAGCACCGACTCTTCCTCTCCAAATAAATTCTTGGCTCTAAAAGACGTCAGAGAAGTAAAGGAAGAAACCACTTTGGATGAGAAGCTCTTCTTGTTGGCCTGTGAAAAAGGTATGGTCACCAATCATACAGTTGCAGATGACTGTCCTATCTATCTATCTATCTATCTATCTATCTATCTATCTATCTATCTATCTATCTATCTATCTATCTATCTATCTGTCTGTCTGTCTGCCTGTCTATTATCTATGTATCTATTACCTATGTATCTATTATCTATCTGTCTGTCTGTCTGCCTGTCTATTATCTATCTATCTATCTATCTATCTATCTATCTATCTATCTGTCTATTATAATGAATCTTGTATTGCATCAAGCAGTGGGTCAGGTTCAGAGGAAACCACTTTTATGATATGAAATCATCTAACCCCTTCTATGTGATAGCAGTTTGTATAAATGTGCATGACCACTATAATATGTCTCTCTGTTACAGGTCCTCTTGTGTGCAATGTTGACTTTAAACTTCTTCTGAGCACCATGCTTTTTCCCTTTCAATCTGAACCAGTTGCTATTTATTCACCAACAAATAGTTTACAGAATGTTGAAAAATGAATGTTGCTTTTGAGTGTTTAGATTTTTAACAAATACAATGTCCATAGATTGAAAAGCAAAAATCACCGCTGGCAAAAAATGACGTAGTGTAGGAATAACGTAATCACTTCATAAATGAAAATGAGATAATGACATATGTACAGTATATTGTCTCCATGACTGACTCCATGACTCCAGTCCGTGTGCAGTAAATGGGGTTCTGCCATTACTGCTCTTACATAATCCTTTTAAACATGAATCTATTGAGCTATAAATACTAGGCATGCACAGATAAACAGACAAACCACTGCACACATTTCGATGGGATACACAGCATAGAAAGGTCACTTAGCAAGAAAAATGTCAAGAGATAAGCACTGAGATTATTGCTGAGCTACTTGCTTGGTTTCCTTACTGATTTATTGCATCAATCCTTGGAGTTCCTGACCCAGAAAAAGTATGCGGATCAAAATATTTGTCTATTCCTTGATTTTCCTGATACATACTTGTTTCTGATCAGCAACTAAAAGTGAAAAAAATAAAGCCGATCTCAAGGGTAACAGATAAAAACACAGATTAAATAAATACGAGAGAGCTGTTTTATCTTCAAAAGGATTTGTATTCTGTCCATCCAGCATTGGAATATACACAGCTCTGCCACACCACACTCATTTTTCTTTCCTGCAGTTCAGTAACACTTACAGGTTTGTCCTTCCCACAGTCTATAATTGGACAGTGAAAGGAAAAGCCTGATGAGCTTATCTCACTGTGCATCTGCTCCCTCTTCCATTAGTATGCTTCCTGGACCTACAACATAACTGAATAGCTTCTTGAGCTGCTTCTCCCTGCCCTGGTCTGAGCTCTTCTGTACGGGTACTGATAGTAGTCAAATCTAGGTACCTGCAATGCTTGCATTTATAAAACGTAATAAATGATGTACTAATAAATACGGAGCTGCATTTACATCTTTTAGATCTGTCTTGAATTCTGCTTTAATGCTAGTGCATCATTGTAACACCCAGTCAACTAGCATTCTCAGAAGTAGGTCATCAATGGTAACCCCCTTATAACTCTCTTCACAGGTTTACTTTAATGTGTAAAGCTAAATTAAGCTTTTCATAGATGCAAATAAAGAATCTATTGCTATCCAGACATAATTCTATGTTATCATTTTGATGACATGATTCCACAAAATCATTCACGGTAAACAAGCAAATCCTGACTCAGTACAAGGCCGGCATCTGCAATACTGCTAGTAGACAATAGACCATCCAGCAGAGGACACTTCTGACACTGGCATATACACAGGCTAAATGCTGTCTGTTATCTGAGTACAATTCCCGAGGCTTTCTGAAACCATATAATGGAGACAATGCTCAGCGTCACAGGTTTAGTTTCTTCAGCGGCTTTCTCTCTGGGCGATTACCAGAGAAAAACAGAACCAAATAAAGATGCTGAAGCATGAGCTGAATATCAGCGAAGATTAACTGACCTGACATGGAAAGATTAGGCCAGACAACCCAGCTTGGGCTTGATCTTAAGTATTCCAGCGTTTAAAGCAGGGATCCTTAATTTCTTTACAGAAAGGACCAGTTAAAGCTTTTTGTTAGAATATAAATTACTGTGTTTATAGCAACAACTTCTGCAGTATACAATTTCAGTCACTAGATGGCAGTGTTCATAAGTTCTGTTATACAGTATCTATGGTATATGCTCTATTGTATTGAATAAGGTAGAGAATAAAGCTGTAGCTTCCTTCCTGTTTTAGCCAAGCCATGAGCAGCATGCATATCAGACTGTGTGCTTGTGTTTCTCTGTGAGGCTGTGCAAGAAGTTCCAACACTTTTTTGGTGTAACAAATGCCCCAAATGTCAGTAGCAGTAATAACTTCCACTGTCTAAGTGGTCTATAGGTGTAATAAAGGCCTCGGTGTGAATGGTCAGTAGGAGTAATAAAGGCCTTGGTGGGAGTGGTCAGTAGGAGTAATAAAGGCCTCAGTGTGTGAGTGGTCAGTAAGAGTAATAAAGGTCTCAGAGTAAGTGGTCACTAGGAGTAATAAAGGGCTTGGTGTGACTGGTCAGTAGTAGTAATAAATTACCCTGTGTCAGTGGAAGTAATAAATGGCCAAGAGTTAATGATCAGCATGAGTAATAAATGCCCAGGAGGGAGTGAAAATACCCTTGTGTCAGTGGGAATAATAGTCTCATAATTGGTATCAGTGGTCAGCTGGAGAAGTATAATTTCCCAGCATTGGTGTCTGTTTGATATAGTGCCCAGCATTGGTGTGAGTTTGATAAATACAACGCCCCCGCATTTCAAAGCCTTTTGAATCACAGTAGTCAAAATGTAACTTTTCCCCAACCTTCTATATTCAGACTCCTTCCTGTTGTAGTTCTGCTCTTGAAGAAATGAGGAATAATTTGTTCAATTTGGGGACCTGCTAGAGCTGGTGTCTAAAGGAATTCTTTATTGACTTAAGACACAAGTTTTTCTAGGAGCCTTGCACTGACTAGTGTAGTTACATTCCTTGCAGAATGTCTCCCTGTGGGTGGGTCAGAAGGCTTATACTGAAACATGTATATCAGTTTTTAAAGGAGAATTATGAGGTGAGTGATTTTCACTCAACCTCATAGTTCGAGCCGACGTGTGACAATGAAACTGTCACACGTCGGCTCAATAGATTGGGAAGTGAGCGAACACATACTTTTGCTCGCTCACTTCTCAATCATGTCCCTGCAGAGAGCCATGACTGACAGTCACGGCTCCCTGCAGGCATTCCCCCCCTCTCCGATCCTCCAGCACTGACTGGCGGAACGGACAGGAGGGGGCGGGTACAATCACGTAGCTGGGTGGATCTCGACAGTGATGCCGGGATCCGTCCCGGCTGCGCCGGTCTCATTATACTGCGAGCTGTAGCTCGCGGTATACTGAGCTTTGGGTCACGGGAGGATGCTAGTTTATGTCCTCCCGTGACCCTTAGGAGAACTATGGGGTAAAAACACTTACCCCATAGTTCTCCTTTAATTTGTTTTGGGCCTTGCCATCATACAGGAAACATACTGTATAATAAATCCAATAGCTACTCATTTGTTGAGGATGTAGGATGATTTTTTAATATCAGGGATAATTAATTTCTTCACACATGCCAGTTATCTTTGTTTTGGGCAGTCTCATGTTTCAGGCCTTAAATTCCCAAACAATTTTCCGTATGAAAGAAAGCCTGGCTTAAATTTGATAACTGACTACACTAGACAGTGTTAAAGTGACATTAAGCAAGCATGTAGATATATGCAGAAACATTTTAAAAAATAAAAAAGTTACCAAATAGGTAAAAACTTACTTTATCTCTACCGCTCGCTCCGGGCTGTAAAATCCAGCTTCTCGAGCAACTGTGCGGGAGGATGAGTGCGGGTGCATGTGCAATGGAGATCACCGGCAGGGAGAAGAGGAGAGACACAGTGAAGCTGAATGCACACAGCCGGGACCGTGCACGCCAGACAGACACCGTAGGACAGGAGGAGACAGCAGTCTGCGCTGAATCAAAAACCGGCACCAGCGCTGGATCGACTGCTGAAAACTACTGGAAAGGAGAAGATGATCGAATCAAGAGGCATTATTTAAGGTAAGTCCTTAACCACTTCAAGACCAGGTGTTTAGACCCCCTTCCTGGCCAGGCCATTTTTCAGTATTCAGCGCTGCGGTACTTTGACTGATGTTTATTCCGTCATGCAACGCTGTACTGAAATTAATTTTATACCATTTTTTGGGGGACAGATAGAGCTTTCTTTTGGTGGTATTTAAACACCACTGGGGTTTTTATTTTTTACTATAATTAGGAAAAATTACAGAAAATTTTGGAAAAAAACGTTTTTTTTTACATTATGTTAGGAAACATTTATTAACCTTAAAGCAGCATCGGGGGGATGTGACTTTAATGTCACTTTAAATCCTTAAAAAAGTAAAGGAAGGGTATACAAACACCATCTGCCAAAACAAAATTTGCTACCTCCAGATTCAACTCTATATAACCTCCACCATAAGGTAAAGTGAGCCCAACTGTTACTCTGCCCTTTTAAATTAGTATTAAACTCTCAAACTAGTTTTCAATGATGAATCCAGATCAAACAAATATACATTGCCCAGCAAAACATTGCATTACATTTTTGCCCAAACACTTACAATCATCATGTTTCTGAACAACTGCTCCCAAGTCTCTCAGCTCAGCTTCCCTGAACTTCCTGTCCATTACAATATCACAAAGGACAGTGCAGGCTCCAGCAACTATTCATCTACTAGCCTGGTGAAGGGAGGAGAGAGGAGCAGGGGGGAGGGGAGTAGCTTAATTTGCTGTGTCTGTGTGTTTGTGGAGACACACACAGCTTACTAGCACACACAAGGGTGACTCCATAGGACTCTGCTTGAGAAAGGAGTCACTAAAACAGGAAGTCAGGACCAGTACTCAGGAGACGAGCTGATTCTGCAGGAAACTAAAACTTATAAACATCAAGAAGCAGCATCCATTGTATGTGACCTAATCAGCATTTGAAATAGTTTAAGAGATTAGGGTTGTCTGCTCTTAAAGTAATATTAAAGTCAAAAGGATTTTAAGATAAACCCTTTTGACTTTAATATCACTTTAAGAGCAAAGACAACCCTGATCTCTTAGGACTCATGATAATCAAGTTCTCTCTGCTAATCTCATTTTTGTAGCTATATAAAAGACAAATTTGCTAAGACTTATAAATACATTTTAAATAATAAAATGCTGGCAGTACACACGTATCACTACATCAGGGAGTTCAGGTAACACCTCTGCAGCAAAGAAAAATTATGATTCAACTACAATTATACTTTCTCCTGACCTGAATAACCCACATAATCCCTAGCTATATGCCCAATTGCTTCTGAAGGTGTTCCACCCATGGGACATTTAAAGATATCAAGCAGAATAATGCCAAAGTTTATCTCAAACATTCAAAGTGTTACCAATATATAAATGTTACATAAAATGTACCCGCCCATACCACGTCCCATATTTAAAATATTCAAATTATGAGTATCCCCCACTATGTCAAGACCTATTCTTGAAACACTATATGATGTCTCTTTGTAAAAGTCACAACATATTATCACATTTTGAGTTGTTAAAACATCCCTCAGCCTGGTTATAATGTCTTATAAGACAGTTTATATTAAAGGTAAATCTCTACGGAACTACAGCTTATAGTACACTCATAAAGTACACATTGATTATGACTAAGGTACCATTAAGGGAGTTGAGGGGAGCCTGCTTTCAAACATCCTACCTGCAACAGTATGCCACTAATGTGTATTATAAGTGTAGCATATGTTAAGTTTTTACCAACTGTTAAGGGCTTGGATCACTGATATTCCACAATTACATCCCACACTGGATACATCACACGCTTTCCAATGCTGTAAATCCTGGCATTTAAAATGATTTCTCTTCCTCGTGTGATTGTGCATTCCCTTACCCTCAATTTGGATATAAGGCATATCAGCCATGCCACTAAGGTCCTTTATAACACTTGGACTCCCACCAGGCAATGGGATAAATCCATCAGGATTTAGGAATCACCTACATAAATACGTCTGGCCTTGAAGCCACATACTTCGTCAGTGTGCACATTACGCATTTGTTGTGTGTCCATTTGAACTAGTGAGATTTGTCAGGTTTTAACCACAATTTGATCACCTCTTAAAGGGGCTGATATGAAGTATTTTCACCTCTTTTAGTGCAGGCATATATTGTTTTAATCCTTTATATTTGAGTAACCAAAGTAATAACAATATAATAAACAAAAATATTTGCGCTGTTGGCTTTTCCACCCTCAAAATTACAAAAATAGCGACATCTGCAGTGAAAAACCAAGAAGTGAAAAAACACCCCTGGGCAAACAATAACAAAAACAGTTACACCGTGCTATCTCCCCTTATCATTAAACCCTTTTCACCAAACCCTACAATTCTAAATAATTGATCGATGTTCAAATCAAACAAAAAATATTTTTGTATATCAAAGTGTCCACAAATTACTGTGATCTATGTGTAAAAATATCAGAACAGTATATATAGAATAAAAAAATAAATAAGTGATCCAAACAAAAGTGAATTGGATAAGCATGTATATAAATAAAAGAACAAGGTGTTCTCTAATTACTTAATAAATAACCAAGAGGAAATAATTCTGAAAGTTCATTTAAGTGAAACTGTCCAAAAGATATCAATGCTTTCCCGTGCTCCACCTTCATGCGATGAAACAAATCTTTAAACACTCACCAGATCTCCCTGATGAGAAAGTATGTAAAGGTGCCCATACACTTTACAACGAGGTTTGTAAAGTACTTAAAAAAGCGTACGATCTGCCCATCTTGGACAGGCAGATCGTACCTGCGATCATCGCAAGCCCGCCCCCCTGAGGGGCGGACTTCCAATGACTGCATTGCTGAACGGGCAGTGTGCGCGGGCCCGTTCGGCAGTGATCTCTCGATCATGTTAAAAACCAGCCGAAAATCGTACGATTCCCGGCTGGTTTTCCAACATGCTCGAAATACAAAAGACGTGCGACCGTACATTAGAAACGGTTGCACGCCTTCCATACACTGCACCATTCTCGTACGATCGCAGGATTTCCCGCGATACTCGTGCTAGAATCGTGAAGTGTATGGGCACCTTTAGGAACTCTTTCTTTTACTCCTTCATTTGCATTGCATCTCCACATACAATGTGTATCAGCCACATCAATGCATCCATGGACATCAGATGTCAGCGTTAATACTCCCCTTTGAAAAAGGCTCCAATCACCTGTAGCATCGCTAGCAATACTTAGCAGTATCAGTGTAACTGTAATAACAATGCCTACTAAGTACGTTTGTATAAAAAAAAAAACTGAAAACGACATAAATAGAACAACAAAGCATTCAATAAGCATAAGCATTCAAACTGTTTTCTCCCCGACATGAGTGACTTTGGTTTTTACAAGCCACACTTTCCAGGCACTTACATCTTCCTACCATCCCCTTGACTTACTTCATACATTCTCCCTTCCCCTTCTCCTCCTATTCCTTTTTTTCCTTATTCTTTTAGAAATTAAGTGGTAAAGAATGATAAGCACTTACTAGGAGTCCACAGTGGATCGTCTTAATGGAATGGGTGTGTACGTTTCTCAGCCGCAGGCCTGAATTTAGCCCAGTTGTTTAGAATATAAGGCCTTGTTTACTAATTGTATCCACGTTGCCAACTCTTCTACTGGAGATAAAACACTGAACAGCAACAAATGTTTGTAACTCACTGTTCTGCATATGTCATGGTTCCTTACTACTGGTAAAACATAATGCTGTGTATACCCTGTGAGATTCTTTTCATTCAGCTTTCAGCCTGAACAAAATAAATTTGACAGATTCCTCTATCAATGCTAAACAGTGTGGATGAAAGATTCAACCACTGTGGCTATTGTATTTTGACAGCCGCCCACCTGTCAAAATGCCTGAACAGTGCCTACATCCAATTGGATGCAGGCACCTTTCAGCCGACAATTTTCTTTTTCAAAGGTTTCTTTGAAGGAAGTCGGGCAGGAGCCGGCAGATACAAAGAGACACTTTAAAATTCATGTATAGACATAGAGGGGTTGATTTACTAAAGACAAATAGGCTGTTGACTTTGCAAGGGAATTTTCATTTTGCAGGGGAAGTTTCTCAAAGCTGAGTGAATGTGCATAAATTTCACCCGATCCCGTACAAGGAAGATGGAAAAAAAACTGTATTTTTTCTTGCACATGATTAAATTATGCAGGTCAGCAGAGCTTTACCTCATTCAATAAGCTAAGGGAAAGCATCCCCTGCAAAGAGCAAATTCCCTTGCAAAGTGGATAGCCTGTTGGCCTTTAGTAAATCAAGGACAAAAATAGGCCAGCATGCTGCAAACCTAAATATAGAAATCCAAGCTTTCAAGAAGAACTCCAGTCAGAAATGTTATTAACCCTTGCAGTGGGGCTACCTGCTCATTTTTGCCTAGGGTAAAAAAAAGTTATACTCACCTGATCCTCTGAGTTGGCTGGCTCTTAGACAGGTCCTTGGTGCCTCTCTCCCCCTCTACTGCAGCGGTCTAGGAATCCCCTAGTCATCACATCCAATACATTGTATAGAACGTGAGGACGCCGAGGGACATACCATTGCTGCAGTGTAGGGAGGAGAGAGGCTTGAATTGGGTGACTATAACTTTTTTTACCCTAGGCAAAAACAAGCAGTTAACCCTTTCAGTGTGGGGGTAGCCCTACTGCAAGCATTAATAACATTTCTGCCTGTAGGTCTTCTTTAAAGGATTCAGAGTGACTCTCTTCACCACACTTCATACCTGAAGCCACTTAGCAAACACAAAAAATACGGGCAGGCATATTTAATTTTTGCTAAAACTGCAGACTAATCAGGGGGTAAGGCTAGTGGATTCTCTTATTCCATAACAAAATCCGCAAACTGCAACTAGAGTGAGCGGTTCCCAAATGTGACGTGCTTGAGGATTGTGTTGCCTGTAAAGTGTTAATGGCCTGTTGAGATCATTTTTAGGCATTTTTATTCCAATTAAATTGCTATTCAGTATTCATTCATATTCTGCCTGTATATGTAAGGAATATAATAAGAGATTTTTAGATATTCCTTTATGACCAGCATTATGAGAACCCCGGAGATTAAAGAAATCCACACAATGTTTTTGTCTTTTCAAAATAAATCAAGGATATAGACAAGCAACCTCTTGTATATCTGAATCAGGCCCTCAATGAGTGCACTGGATCTTTTCAAGGCAACCAACGTATAGCTGGCAATGGTGTATGCACATAAGATGACACACCATGTATGTTATGGCTCCCTATTTTGGTGTAGCATTTGTCTGTTTTTGTCATCATAGCAACTAACAGTTTTCAAACTGTAAAATTGACTGTAACAGATGAAGAATATCATTTGCAAAGCAAGGCGGTTTTATTTAAGGTTTTAGTTCATGGCAAGTGTACTGAAGAGTAACACACTGATCTCAAATTAGAGCTAGTGTATCAGATTAACTGACCAGTATGTTTTTAGTTTATGGGGAGGACCTGGAATTTCTGAAAGAAACACAGGCAACTATAGGGAGAACATACAAACTCATTCATATAAAGTCCTATTGGACTTCAACCCAGAGCTTTGGCACTACAAGTCTATCATGGTACTGGAGAAAACAAAAATAACAATGTCATATATCTTCTTTTACAGGGGACTATTATATGGTTAAAAAGCTGCTGGAGCAAAACAGTTCTGATGAGCTGAACATTAATTCAGTAGATGTCTTAGGAAGAAATGCAATTACAATCGCCATTGAGAATGAGAACTTGGATATATTGCAACTTCTACTAGATCATGGCTGCCAGGTACATTCCACAGTCTTACTTCCATTTGTCTTTGCAGTGGTTTACACATTCCCCGATTTACCCATGTAAACCTTCAGAATTGTTTTATGGAAAGTCCAGTAAATTGTGACAAATGTTTATATTAAATATAGTTTCTAAAATGTACAACTGGACAGTTATAAAAGTATCTTTTTGCATTTGAAAATAATGCAAATCAGAGGAGGTATTCCATTCTTGGAAAATTCAGGATTGTGCCCTTAATTTACAAATACCTCTTTCTATGTATAGGTATGCATCTCCGTTCACACTACTTCTGGCTTAGTTGGAAGCTTCTTGTTTCATATATTTGTTCTTGTGTAACATAGTTTGTTTTAATGTACATGGTACGCTCTGTCATGACTTTTTAAAACCATTAATACAACCTGATTTTAATATATTGTCTTATCATTGTTTCCTTAAGTGTTAATAAAACCTGTATATTTGCTATGCAAGCAATTTTCTATATTTAGATGTTTTTTTCTCAATTTTTATCTGCCACCAGCTATAGTCTTCTAAAACTAGCAACAATTTAAAAGAGAACTATGGCCTAACCTTTTTGGCCTTCCTCCATAGTTCTTTTTAGGGTCACAGGATGACATATATGAATGTCCCCCTGTGACCCAAAATTCATATAGAGGGCCATTGGCCACTATATGCTGGCAGCGCATGGATCCCAACAATATTTTTGGGATCCACCCCACAGCCTAATTGACAGCTGGCTCTACCTCTCTATAGACAGAGCCAGCTGTGCCCACCCCCTCCCCTGTTCGTTTCTCCAGTCAGTGCCGGAGGAACAGAGAGGGGGCGGGGGAATCCCTGCTGGGTGCAGTGACTGATTGTCACCACTCTTTACAGGGAGAAGATTGTGAACTGACTGATCAGTAGTATGTGTATCTCTATAGAGCCAACGTACAACAGCCTCAGTGTCACAAGTCAGCTCTAACTATGGAAATTAGTGTATTTTACTCTCACCATAATTCTCCTTTAAACAATGGCAACTGTGACAATACAAAGGTTATTCTGCTAACTTTGTGTTTATAAACGGGACCATTAATGTTATTTTGCTTGCATGGCCCGCCCGCTACATTTCCAGAAGTCTGCATAGAGTCTGAAGTAAAATGTTAGACATCCCCAGCACAGAAACTTAATAAAGGTACTACAGATCTGGAAGTATGTCAATATGCAGGTTTGTTTCTTTTTATAGCATGAGCAATACCGTGATTTTAGCAGGCTGTCGCTCTCAGCCTTCTATGGAGGAAGATAATACAATAGGCTATTATGTATCCATGGAACAGAATCCAATAGGAAATTTGACTAAAGTTTACTAAAATCCTGGCATTTATATAAATAGCCTCGGAAGGATTGTTTTTTTCTCAACAAAAGTGGAATTTAACATTGCAGATCTAATGTTTTTTATTTGATGAGAGCTAAATGAAACAAACGCAGAATTTCCCGCGCTACAATAAAGTAACTACAGAAATTTTTACTATTGGTGAATAAACCACACAAGTGTGAAAGTTGTACCATTTTTCTGTGTACAGTACTTTGAATATTGGCTGGGTTGCAAAAATGCTATCATTTTCAGAGTTTCACCTTTATGAACTCAAGCTTGCCGTTCAAAAAATCTTTAAAGTACAGCCTAGGAGCATTCTAGTCCCATAGATCCTACATTTCCAGGTATAATTATCTGATATAAACTAGGGATATACCGATACTAGTATCAGTATCGGTGCCGATGCCGAGTATTTGTGCGAGTACTCGTACTCGCCCACATGCTCGGATGCGTAGCCCAATGCTTACAGTATCAGGAAGCCGGGTAGCGAGTCATTACATGCTGCCCGGCTTCCTGATTGGCCGGGAAGCCGGCTCTGTGCTGCCTCGGCACAAGTGAGCATGGAGCCGACTTCCTGGCCAATCAGGAAGCTGGGCGCCTTGTAATGACGCAGCGCCGGGCTTTTTGATTTGCCGGGAAGCTGGCTTCATGCATGGATCCGGCTTCCCGGCTAATCAGGAAGCCGGGCGCTGCGTCATTACAAGGAACCCGGCTTCCTGATTGGCCGGCTTCCTGATTGGCCAGAAAGCCGGCTCCATGCTTTCTCAGCACATAGTGACGAGAAGCATGGGGGCGGCTTCCCTGCTAATCGGGAAGCCAGGTGGCGAGTCTTTACACGCTGCCCGACTTCCCGGCCAATCAGGAAACCAGGTGGCGAGTCATTACACGCTGCCTGGCGTCCTTAATGGGACTTCCGGTATCGGTATTCGGTTTTGGCGACTACCGAAAGAAAAAATCGCTAGTGGTATTCGATACTGAAATATCCCTAAAACATTACAAGGTAAGGGCTTTTAATATTTCATGTTTAGCAGAGTCGATCCAGAGCTCTCCTTTAGGTGTAACTAACATTTTTCATAAATCCTTTGTTTCTTGTTTCCCGTTGTCTTTGCTTCTGATCTATGCCAAAAATCCTATATGCACTGTTTTTCCTAAAGCATATGTTTTACTTTACTGGGAGTTGAGCAAAAGCTTGTTTTTCATAGTCTAAATATATAGGATCTGCACATCTCAAATTGTGGAGGACAGAAGAGAGGGACAGAAAAATACTGTACAATGTACACTATGCAGTACTCTACTTTTTAATACATACAATAAAGGAAATACATTTTTTGAGATTGATGTTTCTTCAAAATGGAAAAATGTTCTCAGTGCATATGATCGCCAAGTACAATTCTTCCAACCAGTATGCTGTCACTAACATTTATAACTGTCATTAGATCTGTATATTCTATGTTCTCTTGAATGTTGGTAGGCTTTTCAATTATTTATAGAGTAACTATAGTCAAAAATGAAAAATAAATCTGTATTTCTATATTGAATTTCCATAAGTTCTATTTCACTCCTAATACCCATATCGATCTAGAAGTTTGTAAACTTACTTCTTAAAAATGCCCTTAGGATGTACTTCATCAATGCAGTGACACAATTTCACTTAGCCCTGTGAATATGCACTTCTATGTGTCACCACTCTAACTAAGCTTGCCATCTGAACTACAACTCAACGTCCAACAATGTAACATTATCATTGCTTGCTGCCGCAATGCCTTATGGGATATGTAGTCTTGAGAAATTGAGATTGCATCACATCAAGCAGCAGGGAAAGCATACTGGGAATCTAGGAAGTTGTTGAAAGTGATGGGCATATTACAGTGCTGATGCAATACCAGAATAGTATACACGGTGACTATAGAAAACTGATGCATTTGTTTTTGGCATACTTTAGTGGGGGCTATTCACTTAGCTGTGGAAGGCAGCCGAGTGAATAACTGAGCCGAAGTGAGCCAAACGACCTCCGGCTATTCACTTCAGCCGTACATTGGCTGCCTTCGACTGTCTTCGGTCAACCGAACATGCAGAAGGACTTCGACTCAATCAATCCAACATCTAGACCGGCGGAGCCCAAACTCCGGCAGCTCACTTGCTGCCGTTTGCCCCTTTTCGCCAGAGGTAGCGAGCACAATAGAAAATAAGTGAAATGAATGAAAAAAAAAACTAAAAAAGTTGAAAAATATAGCACAATTCTATATATTTAGGACAAATATATATATTTTAAAGAAAAGAAACAAAATTACCCAAGGCGACCCGACCACATGTGATGGACTCCCGCCGCATAATGAAGCATCTGACAGATGCCGGCAAAATAAAAACAAATTTCTATTGGCTGGCACATGCCAGAGTCTTCTAGCAGGTCCTGACCAATGAATAACAACATGGCGGAGCCGGGCGTGAGATCACGACTGGCTCCGCCCAGCTGTCATTTGCGTGGAGATTGGTTATCCCTTTGGCCGACCTTTCTCAACGCTTCAGCTGTCACTTTGGCTCAGTCGAGTCGAAGCATATGCCTTCAGCTCAGCTCAGCTGAGCCTCTCAGCTGCCTTTGGCTGTAATACAGGCTATAGTGAATAGCCCGTACAGCAGCCCTTCGGTTTGACTGAACTAAAGGGCTCCGGCGGCTGAAGTGAGCCAAAGGATCAGCCCCTAACTTTTAGCTCAAAGTAACCCCTAATCCTAAACCTAATTTAGGCCTCTAACTCTAGCACTCAGACTAACTCCAACCCAAAACCTCAAATACTTAACCATACCCTGCAAACAATACCTAAGAACAAAGCTGAACCTCATCCCTCAAAACCAAAAGATGAGCTCAACCTATAGCTTTTTTTTTTCATTTGGAAGAGTGAAAATAGGTTTAAGCTCCTGTCAGATTCTTACTGTTGTCTGTGTACCTACTGGGAACATTTCCTTTTGCTTCCCATCCTTACGAATCAACAGTAAATGAAATTCTGTTAGTCTTTCAGTAACATCTGTAGAATGGTCGCCAGTGGAGACAAAAGCTTTTCATCTACATTCATTAATTTCTACTTCATATTCCATTGTTTTTCTGTTCTTTTCCTCATTGTGGCTTACATTGTCTGTTCACCATTCATCATTGTCTTCTCTTTCCACAAGTGCCGCCATTCTGGGGGTTGCAGGGTTTTTCCTATACTGAGTCCTGATGAAGTCAGGGCTCTAGAGCTCAAGCACCAGGGCTATTTGGTAAGTTATAGATAGCTGTTAATTCTACTTGCATTTGGGGCCAGTCTTTGCTGTTGGTCCCAATCTTTTTCATTTAGGTTATACAAGTCAGATAGGACAGTTGTCTTCCAGAATCTCACACTTTATGCATACAACGGTAAAAAATGTTAAAACTCACAGGAGAAAACCATTTGCTTTTACTGCTTTACTACATGTTAGAAATCCTATTTTATGAACCTTTCAGTAGTAGAGTATTGTACCATGTTAACCATCAATTAGTGCAGAAAGTTTGGAGTTTAAGTAGTACTCTTTATTGGCTAACCTAAGTTATGAAAGCTTTTGAGGTTCATTAGATCACTTTGTCAGGTGATCACATATTTATACATAAGGAAAAAAATAAAAAAACAAGTATTTACAAAAATGAAACTGTTTTTTTCTTGATATATGTGAATAGTAAAGGTTGTTGTGAAGGGTTAGGCTGTAATGAGTTAAAGGAGAACTATGAGGTGAGTGCTTTTCACTCACCTCATAGTTCTAGCAGACGTGTGACAATGAGACTGTCACAAGTCGGCTCAGTAGATCGGGAGGTGAGCGAACACATACCGGCGTTCGCTCACCTCTCGATCCTGTCACGGCTCTCTGCCGTGACAGGGGAGGGGCTGGATTCCCCCCTCCCCGGTCCGATCTGCCAGCGCTGACTGGAGGAACGGACGGGGGCGGGTACAGCTGGCTCTGCCTTTAGATATGCAGAGCCAGCTTTCAGTCAAGCAGCTGGGCGGATCCCGGCACAATTGTCTGGATCCGCTTCAGCTGCGGCGTCTCAGTATACCACGGTATAGGGTGACGGGAGGACGCTAGTTTGTGTCCTCCCGTTACCCTAAGGAGAACTATGGGAAAAAGACTTAGCCTCATAGTTCTCCTTTAAGGATAAGAAGTTCCAGACAGAATAGGAATGAGAATGGAAACTGGATTGGGAATGTAAAGTCCTTAAAAAATGTAAATCTTTAGTCTGTGGGCTAAAAAGCAACAGAAACTTTACATGGCACTATGATTTTAATGAAATTGTTTACATATGTCAATAAAGCCTTTCTTTCCCCTAGCCTGTGATCAAAGTTATTTGGACAAATCGAAAAAGACCTTTGCTCTCAATGAGGTGACAGATTTGTCTGGACTATTTACCTCCTAGTCAATTAGCCCAACAACACACTTAAGCTTTAGATATATACTAATTGCAATGACAAGTGTGCCAACAAAATGGTTATATTTCACTAATGGTTGTATTTAATGACTTCTCTGGTATTTGGACACTTCAAAAGGACTTCCACTTGAGATGAAAATTATGCCTGGAACTTTTTATTCTTGATTCAACTACCCCAATAACACCTCTGATTCCTAGCTGTATAGCCTAACCCTTCACAAAAGCCCGTATTACTCATGTGTCAAGGAAAAACTGTTGTATATTGAATTGCTCAGTTGTAACCTCAGTTGCTCCTCCTTGTAACTCTGTGTACTGTATAGATATGTGGTTTTCAGAACTTTTCAGTAATGTAGAAAGCCTGTCAAAAGGATCTAAAAAACCCCGAAAGTTTGCACCTTTAAATACTAAATTTAGCCAATAACGGCTATCGCTTAAACACCAAATTTTCTGAATCTTTCAGAAGCGTTGCATGCCATGCTGTACTGCAGGATACAATTAAAATACTTTGAAACATAATAATGTAGCTTTTAGGAGGGAGTGTGGAAAAACAAATAATCTACAACATTTTTTGTAGATTACTGTTCACATATTTATCTATGTAGCACTTAAATAACTAGTGGCTAGGTCAACATTGAATATTGCGAAGTGGTGGAGTAAAACCCACCATCAGCATTCTTTGAAGATCTTGAAAAGGATGAGCTCTCAGAATTGTTTGGCAACACACACCACCTCGGTTTTCCCTGAAGTCTGCAATGAAATTACTTGTACCAGCTGCTGGTGAAATCTATTACTGTATCATAAACGGCAATGTGTTTTTATTGGAAGTTTTTGCATGTTTATGGTCAGACTTCAGCCTTTACTCAAAATAAAATGGGATGAGGCCTCAATGGGACGAGGCCTTGCTTACAAAGGATGTCTGCATATTTGGGACCTAGACAAAAAAGATTAAAATTTTACAGAGAAATAGGCTTTAAAATATTACATTTATAATACTTATTTATAGACATCAGTCTGTTTAATTTAGTGTCTCATTGTCCTCCCCTGGTAGCTATTAACATTCTATACTGTCTAGTCCACAGACGCACTGCTGGTGGCAATTGACTCTGAAGTGGTAGGAGCCGTGGACATCTTATTGAATCATCGTCCAAAATGGACTACAAGACCAACTATTGTGGTAAGAGCCATCTTATTGCTGTACTCCAAGTTCTCATAAAGCAGGCTCGTAGAACACAAATGAACAAGTGAGCTAGATGGAGTAGTCTTCAAGGACCTAGATATTCTCTGGTGACTATTTACTACAGATACTTAGTTCCAGAAAACATTATAGCACATTGGTAATTCGTATTAACTTACAACATGTTTTCTTAGAGACATGAGCTATAAAGCATTTCCTTGAGTGTTCAGCTGCAAAATTATATAAGGAAGTGTAACTTTATCATTAACGTTTTACTTAAAAATGAATAAAAATTAAAACCAAAAAGAACTAGTTTTCTACACAATAAAATGTGCATGATCTAAGTCTCTGTTGTCATTGTAAAAGCTAATCTATGTGCAGTATGTCCATGGTATACTGCCAAGTGTTCTAAAAATGGACAGGGTTGTACCCATTGGGAGAACCACAACTGGACATGTCATAAGTATAATAATTCCTCACCATGGCAACAAACTGAACCTAGCATCAAAAAGAATCAGTGACCAGTGTTGATCCACATTTATTAAAATATGCATATTGGATTCATTTTCAGTACATCAATGGTGTGTTGTACTAGTGATAACTGTTTTTTTTCTCCCTACAAAGTAACAAATAATAATAGTTATATTTTAGTTATCTGTAAAACCAAAATAAAACTCAAATGGCTAGCAATAATAAAACAAAACCCCTACAGTGATGAGAAATAACAATTCATAATGTGCATGTATAAGTGCAAAGTTATATATAGAAAGTCTATCCAGAGAAGAAAAGCACAAAATCATCAGTGCATTGTGATGTGAGTGAAAATCCTTGCTTCAGTTTCTTCAAAAACAAAAAAAGATTTTTAAAAACCTTCATAACAGTGTTACACAACACCATTCCCACTACCTATGGAATAAAACTCAACAATTTTAAGATCTCCAAACTATACATAGGTCTTATCATGCCAGCGTGTGTGTAAATCCCATAAACATCTGCTAAATATCTTGGAGACGTTGCTGCCTGATTAAAAAGCGGAGGCTATGCGCTATTTTCCCAAAATATTTAGCCTATATCCCATACATAGAAGTTGTTGTCATAAGGCCTACTATTCGGAATCCAGCTTTGAAATACTGATTTATCCCTTCCTGAGACCTCTATACCTGGCCTGTACATAGCAGATACAATCACCGTAGACAATCTTCAGTGGATGGTGTAATACACAGACTAACCGCAAGATAGAAGCACATCAATCATTAACTACAACAAACACATACCGTATTTTTCGCTCCATAAGACGCACTTTTTTCCCCCAAAAAGTGGGGGGGGGGGGGGAAATGACAGTGCGTCTTATGGAGCGAATATTCCCTCCACACACACGGCTCCCGCAGGGTGAAGCGTGAGCTGCTGAGGCGGCGGCACTGAACAGCGGCGTCTTGTTCGGGGGTCTGCGGACCTCACCGACCGGAGGGTGACTCCAGTCAACGGTGCCGAGTTTAGTCTCGTCAGGGCAACAGCCGGGTCCTGATCCTACAGCTGTGTGGGCGGGCAGTACAGAGCGACAGAGCTGTGACTCGTATAGAGAACTTTTCAAAACGGTGAGTAACAACTTGAATGCAATGGCTATCAAAAGTATTAAAAGTAACAGTAATTATTCCTGCTTTTCATAGGTCACATCTTAGCGGTAAATATTTGTAATTTAAAACAATTCAACTTCACACAACATTTAGGGTTTGTTCACATCAAATCCAGTGTGATCACCCGCAGTGGAATGCAGGGCACAGCAGTGTGATTGCTTGCACTATTTTTTGCAATTGCACTGCACTGTGGGCATTGCTGTGCCATGCGTTCCCATGCAGGTGATCGCACTGTGGGAACGCACTGGATTTGGTGTGAACAAGACGTAAATGTTGTGCAAAGATGAATTGCGTCACACTCTGCGTCACACCCTAACCTCTGCACTGTGCGTCACACCCTGACCTCTGCACTGTGCGTCACACCCTGACCTCTGCACTTTTTTTTCTCTTGTTTTTTTGCCTCTAAACCTAGGTGCGTCTTATGGTCAGGTGCGTCTTATGGAGCGAAAAATACGGTAACTTTACCAGTGCATTCACATTAACCATACAATTGCTGGAGGCAGCACACCTACTTATAGTTTGGAGGTTTTCAAAATTGGGGAGTTTTATCCATAGGTGGTGGGCATAGTGTTGTGTGGCTTTAGAATATAGATTTTGAAGAAACTGAAGCAAGGATTTGCACCCACATTACAGTGCACTGTATTTTGGACTTTTTCTCTATATAGGCTTTCTATATATAATTTTGCACATTCTATATTGTTATTTCTGGTCACTAAAGGGTTTTGTTTTTTTTTTAGAGATACCCATTTTGAGTTTTTATTTGTTTATGATTATATTGTTTTGGGTAAGCAGCTTTAGAATTTGTGTGTGTATTTGTACGCAGTACACATTTTTAGTTATCTGTAAAATATTTTACACTTTTTTTTTACCATTTGGTTTATATCTTAGAAACTCATGGAGCGTATACAGAACCCAGAATATTCTACTACTATGGATGTGGCCCCTGTCATTTTAGCTGCACACAGAAACAACTATGAGATTCTAACGATGCTTTTGAAACAGGATGTGTCTCTCCCAAAACCTCATGCCGTGGGCTGCGAGTGTACCCTGTGTACTGCTAAGAACAAGAAGGACAGTCTAAGGCACTCCAGGTCAGGACTGGCACATAGTTGCTGGCGTTTGGCATGCAAAAGATTCCTTTTAGCATTTCCTACCACACTTACACAACACAACACCATCTACAGTGTTTTTTTTTATGTATTTTGCCTTTCAAAATTTATGTCAGAATTGATGTGAGTAATGTGTTTCACGGGTACAATGGTATAGCGTAAAACCATGAAAAAAATTAGGATTATGCAAATATGTTTTCTAAACACACAATATGATAGGACAAATGGCACTATGAAGCCAATATAATGTAGATCCGTGATTGCTTGTTGCTCAGGTTCTAAATGTCCATCTAAGTCTAGGGCAGAAATTTTTTTTAGCCTTCGTGTTTTAACATTTTTTTCACATGAAAGTTTGCAAAGATGAGTCAAAAAAGAAATTTATATTTCATAAATATTTTTTTTTGTTCATTGCATTCTTAATGGAAGTATGTTGTTACAAGGATCTGTCTTCAGTGGTGACTTAGAGTAGTGTAAATGTTGATAGTAGCTCTGGGTCAAATATTGCTTCCTCGAAAAAAAAAAATAGGATGAGAGTTAAAGGATTTGTGAGTCTACTCCAAGGACCGCAGGAAGAGGTTTATATCATTTATTGCATTTATATGACTAGTGGGAAAGCTTTGAGCATTCATACGTTATTTATGAATTATGATTGCTTCACTAAGTGATCTGGAAACATTTAACACTTATGGAGAAGGGTCCATGACTTGAGTACTGCCACTAATCAGACAGTTCTAATTTGTTACTGTGTATTTTTATGGGGATCAGTAGCAGACATGGAATACAGGGAGACCATGGTCAGAGAATGAAAAGGACCAGGCATTGAGCAATTGAAGGAAGGTCCATTCTCCATTCTTATACAGGCTGTCTATGTAGTTATTCCATTACCCCCTAGATGGAAGCTCCATGTTTTTTTTGGAGCCCTGGGCAGCAGCAGTGCATGTTGTCCCCCTCTGATAGTGTGATGCAAGTGGCCAACATGGCTATGTTTTCTGAAAACCGACATTGTTACTATAGGTTACAGCTCAATGCTGCTTTTCAGGAATAAAATACATATTATATGAAGGCAATTTATTTTACAATACATTTTCATATAATAAATATAATAAATAATATGCAGCATTAATAAAATATCCAGTGATGGTCCTTCAAGTATCTAGACCTAGTTAACCACTTCCAGCAGGTTCACATAAATGTACATCCTCCACTAGAAGTGGTTATACCAAGAACACGTGTTCTTGGTACCATTTCAAACAGCCGGCGATTGCTGTTCATGTACAAGAGATCCGGCAACTGTACAGGCGCCGGATGCTGCGGCGTGTGTCACCCCCTCCGCCGGTGCCACTGTCAGCTTCCCGGGCTCCACTGTCCCCCGGCTTCCAGCCGCTGATCTCTCCTATCACTGGACCAGGAGCTGATGTGCATTACAGCACTTCCGGTGTCACTGGGCACATTCTCTGGCTCCTAGAGCCAGAAGAAGAAGCTGGTGATCCAGATCTCTGCTTTACCAGCTTCTTTGGGGTCCCTAGGTGACAAAGTCCGCCGCCCCCCATGTGCACATGTTACATATCGTTGCGACCGTCGCAGTGAGAGCAATAATTCTAGGCCCATCAATCACTGTTAACACTAAACTGGTGAGCCGTAAAAGCATTTAAAGCGTTGACAATGGGACATTTTGGTTATTGTGTTTTTTTTTAGTTTCATGGACTCACGCAATTGTAAGGCTTGACATGTTTGGTATCTATTTACCGGATGAACCCTATCTTTTATATTTTACCAAAAAACTGGGTATTGCAACTAGCAGCTTTTTATTCTACAGGGCCTCTGCTTTCAGAAAATATATAATTGTTTTGTGGTCTGTAGCTGATTTCTGGCCAAAAAATTCAAATTATATCATGTGTGTGCAAATGTAAGAAATTGCTCTGTGCAGTGGTTACAAATACACCTTCAATTAAAGGCTGAACCAATGCAACTGTATATATAAAAAACTATAGATCTGCAAACATAATTCCATTTACAATGTAACAAAAAAAGCATATTGCTTTCTTTCTATGCCTAACGATGAACATAAATATAAGTCTTACAAAAGAAAAGTTTAATTTAAGGTAATATACAGTAAATTTAGTTTTAAAGGATAACTAAAGTCAATAACAAAAATGTTATATATTGAGACTTACTAGTCCTTAGATGTGGCTTCATTAGTTTTTTTGCAGGTTAAGAACATTTTCAGCAAGTACAGAAAATGCCTGTTGATCTTGCTGGAAATATGGTGTCTACATTACTTCCTGTAGCTCAACACAAATTGAGCTCCACGCATGCAGGAGTAAATTTATCCTCTCAGGGATAGAAATTGTGTTATGCGAAGATCTACTAGGTACAAATAAAGAAAAACAGCCTGAAAAAGAAAAACCAATACAGCCACTCTATCTAAGGTCTGATGAGCTGAACTATATTACAATTTTGCTTTGAGATTTTGATTCGCTATAAGGTGATAGGATAGATAATGTATAACTGTATTCTAAAACAAGCATGCTTTCTTTAGGTTTCGACTTGATATTTATCGATGTTTGGCCAGTCCAGCTTTGATCATGCTAACGGAAGAAGATCCTATATTGCGAGCATTTGAACTCAGCGCAGACTTGAAGGAGCTTAGTCTTGTAGAAGTGGAATTTAGGTAAGGAAAGTAGTAGGATATATTACTAGGGATGTCATTTTTTCAGGACCAAGTACAAGTACTTTCCCTCAGGTGCTTGCTGATACCAATTACTGACACTTTTTCTTAAAGAGACGTGATATTTTTCCTAAAACAATACAGACTGATGATTTTAAGTACTAGTATCGATATCAGGACATCCCTAAAAGGTGGACTTTCTCTATTATAATGTGATAACCTGTATGATAAGAAGATGGTGACCTTTGCTCCAGTTAAGGCTAAGCTGACATGTTGTATTAACTGCATGGTAAGTCTAATTATTACTGTCATTTAAACTTGCTGGATGAGTCATTAACACTGTATAAATATCATAGGTAAAGTTTCCATTTGCCAGCATGATCAGAATGCAGTGCATAGACTGAGGAACACACATGACATTGGAGCAGAGGGGTCATGCTGGAGTTCTGTCACACTGACCTGTATGGACTCGCCAAGTATCGTAAACACTTGGATCAGTATCGTAAACACACTGGAGTGTACAGGCATCTCTATCCAGAGCACATACAGGAAAACACTGGCAACTTCCCATACATTAAACATGTCACATATATTGTACATGGCACCCAATCAGTACTGAACCCATTAACAATAGCATTGTCTGATTTCCAACTAATCATCGGGGGGGTTGGGGTGCTAATGCTGGATTCATCCCAAACTGCACATTGTAGATAACACAGCTCCTATACAGCAACCCCCCACTGTGCGATCATCCATTCTGCAGAGGATCACACAGCCAATTGGGGAACATGAGTCTCCTCTGCAGTTGTAGAACTCCAAGTCCCAGCATTTACAGACTGAAGGGTACTTGATGGGACTTGTAGTGAAACATCGGCTGCGGATCTACAGGTTGGATTCCCCAATCGTCTTACCCTCGTCTTGGTCCGCTGATGCCTCTCCAGATCGCAGTAAGTCCTGTGCCTGTATTGCTGCGGCATGATTGCTCAGGAGACCTGACAGCACAATAGACAGCCTGAGCTTGTCTACCTCATTTCCCTCCCTCCTCCGGGGGAGATGAGACAGCTGTTACCGTGGCCACATAATAGATTAGCCCACTGCTGTGCCAGCCTCTGTGGGTGGGTGTCGGGCTCCAGGGCTGTCCAGTGCTGTGCCGGTCTCTGCGGACGCCGGGAAGAAGGGGGAGATGTGGATCCGGAACGGCACTGTCAAAGACAGCTGCCTGAGGTCCCCAGCAAGCAAGGGACCTCAGGCAGCAGCTCTTGTTTAAAGATGTAAAGGGCCAGTTAACCAGGGACACTGATCTCCAGACAGCCTAACTCTCCCGGGCGCTCCGGGTGTCTCCCGCTCCCGGCCGCCAAGAAGAGAAACACTGCTTTTTCTTTTTTTTCATTCTGACACGGAGCCGTGTCACAATAGAAAAAAAAATAAAACATTTTTGCCATAGGAATGCATTACTAGATTCCTATAGGCTATTTCAATTTGCAGTAGCCAATAGCAAACTAGCATTGCACCTGCCCCCTGCTGCAGTTCTCCATCAGGTCCCCACCAGGGATTGACAGCAGCCGAGGGCGGGTACAATAGCTATTTTGCTATTGGCTATTGTAAATTGAAATAGCCAATAGGAAGCTAGCAATGCATTCCCATGGTGACATCTTTTTTCTTTTTTTTGACAGCAGCAGAACCGCCGGCCAATAGAAAACAGTTGGGCGGAGCTAGCTGTCACTGCTAGCTCCGCACAATCGTTTTCTATTAATTTTTTTCTACTTTTTTAACAATTTTTCTGTTCTGCTCCGTACCACAGAGGGACCGAGTAGAACAGCCGAGCCGAATGCCTCTCAGCGGCATTCGGCTATTCACTCACTGCTGTTCGGCATCTATAAGAATAGACAGAACAGCAGCGAGTAGCCGACCCGAAGCCACCCGAAGCATGTTCGGCCGACCCGAAGCCACCCAATGTACGGCTGATTTCAGCCGATATACGGCTGAAATCAGCCATACCAGCCTGAAGTGAATAGCCGAACAGCGTTCGGCTCACTTCGCTTTAGGTCAGTCATTCACTCGGCTGCGTACGGCAGCTTAGTGAATAGACCCCATGGTATTCTGCATCTCAGACTTTCCCACTAGTCACCACCGTGCCATTAATCATGGCCAGATTGCCAACAAGGGAGACTGCCACCCTCTGTATTGTTGTACTTTTTAAGAAAACTGACACTTGTGTGCTGATCAGTCAGACAAAAATCTTCCTCTGATCTGGGCCCTGTACACTGAATTCTGATCGGTGCAGTTGGTGAATCTTCATTGCTTTGTGTATTGTCTTTTTGAATGGGAAATAGAAAATATCGGGGAACGGTTACGAAAGGGGCAGGAAGATGAATAGGAATGGTAGGTACATTGATCACAATTGATGTAAGAAGGAGAACATATCATATTATACTAAGCTGTTCTTTTCAGGAATGATTATGAAGAGCTCGCTCAGAAGTGTAAGACGTTTGCCAAGGACTTGTTGGCTCAGGCTAGGAATTCTCGGGAACTTGAAGTCATCTTGAATCATCAGTCTAGTGATGAACCAGTGGACAAAAGAGGACTTCTAGAGGAGCGCATGAATCTGAGCCGACTAAAGCTGGCAATCAAGTACAACCAGAAAGAGGTAAATCCACTCAGTAAATAATCACAATCAATGTAAACAGTTCATTATTAAGTAAAGTGTTGACCAATATTCAACTTAAATTAACAATTTCCTAAAGTAGATCTAAGCCCTAACATGATAACATTTAGTTTCCGAATGTATTGCCTATGATAAATAATAGCCAGGTTTTTTTTTTTTTGCCATAAAATACTGTTTTCACGGTTTCTCTATCTCAGTCCTGCTAATCTCCTTCAGCCTCTTTCAGCTATTTCCTGTTTACATGCAAGGAACTTCAATGCAGGACCACAGGTTACTATTTTAATGAAAGCTGCAAAATAAAAATACAAATCATGAAATTATATTAACATGTTAGGGCTCATTCACATCATCCCATTGGGCTGTGTTGGACAGTCCCAATGCATTGACCAGGCAATTTGCAATATGTCCTATTGCTTCAGTTTATATCAACGTGCTGCATCGGGGTGTGGTGAAAAAAGTAAGACATGTTGCATTTTTGGGCAGTGCTTTGTGACACACCATAACACATCACAGCATGCTGTTGCACATAGAGTTAAATAAATGTCAAGTTTAAAGGAGAACTATGGGGTCAGTGCTTTTCCCCATAGTTCTCCCCAGGGTCACAGAGGACACAAACTAACGTCCACCCAGCTGCGTGATTTACAGCTGGCTCTGCCTATCTAGAGGCCCCCTCCCCCATTCGTTCCGCCAGTCAGCGCTGGAGGATTGGACAGTGGAGGGGGGAATCCCTGCAGGGAGCCATGAGTGACAGTCACGGCTCTCTGCAGGGACAGGATTGAGAAGTGAGCGAGCGACGGTATGTGTTCGTTTACTTCCCGATCTTTTGAGCCGACGTGTGACAGTTTAATTGTCACACGACGGCTCGAACTATGAGGATGAGTGATTTTCACTCACCTCATAGTTCTCCTTTAATAAAGTTTTTTAACCACTTCAGGGCCGCCGTACGCATGTATACGTTGTCGTCCTGAAGTGGTTATACCAAGAACATGGCTGATGCTGCAGGCGAAGCTCGTTCTTTACAAGTAATCTGGGTGGCACTATAACTGCTCCAGTTTTAATAAATTCTTCCCAATATGTTTACATTAAACATTTACAGATAAACATTATATATTTACATTTCACATTTACAGATAACATATATACTGTATATACTCTGAGCTTTAGTTACTGCGTTTTATATACAGATTTGCAAACACTCCCTCTAGTGTCTGTACATCAGGAAATGTGTGGATAATCCTGCTTCAAGTGTATGGCAAGAAATGAAAAGCATATGCAGTAGATGTGTACAATACACGCACATTACCCCATGATTATCCCTTTAAAGATGCTGCAAGTACAGAAAGATACCGATTGATCCTGCCAGAAATGCATTCAGCTCCTAACTTCCTGTTGTGGGCTGACAACACACTGCAAGGAATGGTGTCAGCCCTAACTGATCAGGAACAAGCATTCAGCAAATAACGTCAAACTGAAGTCAGAAGTCCTGATTTACATGCTTGTTTTGGGTCAGTGACTAGGAAAGTCACATTGATGTTTTCAGATCAGCATAACAGTCATGCAACTAGTATTTTCTGAAGGAAAGCTCAGCGTAGACTTACTACATATTCCCACAGATTTCAGTTATTGACTGCTGTGGCTCCATTAGTCATTTAAAGATCATTGTTTTCTATAAGGTTAAACCTAACAGCTAAGTAGTGTCAGGGTCAGTTGTGCTACTAAAATTGCTAGAGATGAATTGCTAGAAGTATGGATCTATGGCGTAAATATGGAGTAAGATACACTAGTAGCATATAATAACAATTAGGGCCTTTTCACACTATTGTGTTACATGCTTTGGTGCAGTGTTGTGTCATTTATTCTCAACGGCACCCCAACGCATCTTCTTAACATACTTGCTTACTTGCGTAGGTTATAAACACTTGATCCTGGGAGTCAGCCGGCTGTCACAGCACTTCCTCCAGTCTGTTTCCTCCTTCACTGCGGCGATTATATATCCCTCGGCATCGTCACATCCTATACATTGTGTATAGAACGTGGTGACTCATGCTGCAGCGGAGGGGGAGCGAGGCGGAAGCGACCGGTCTAAGAGCCGGCTGGCTTTAGAGGATCAGATCAGTATAACAGACATGTGCAAATGCAAAAAATTTGTTTCGGACAAAATGAAAGAAAACTAAAACCCTTTTCATTCGTTTTGTCAAACGAAACACATTTTTATGCTATTTCAAATCCGGAGGCAATGAACCTCTTGGTCTGTAGTTGTTTTTTCTTTGGTTTCTTCCCAACTTAATACACTACAGTTTCCATAAAATGTCATATCCAGAGTATTATACAGAATTGGTTCTGGAACCCTTTATATATGTTGTTTCCTTCTATTTCTTGT
The DNA here is from genome assembly GCF_000935625.1 of Nanorana parkeri. Lineage (NCBI taxonomy): Eukaryota > Metazoa > Chordata > Amphibia > Anura > Dicroglossidae > Nanorana > Nanorana parkeri. The sequence goes on from NW_017306473.1 coordinate 1,198,023, forward strand.
TCTCTTTTTTTCAGTTTGTATCTCAGTCCAACTGCCAGCAGTTCCTCAACACTGTCTGGTTTGGGCAAATGGCCGCCTACAGGCGAAAACACACCTGCAAGAAGATATTGATTGTCCTCACTGTGGCCATATGCTGGCCCATTCTGTCCCTGTGCTATCTCCTTGCCCCCAAGTCACAGGTTGGACGCATGATCCACACACCTTTCATGAAATTTATCATACATGGGGCCTCTTACTTCACATTCCTTCTGCTTCTCAACCTGTATTCCTTAGTCTACAATGAGGACAAGAAGAACACAATGGGACCAGCTTTAGAGAGAATTGACTATCTGCTCATCATATGGCTCATTGGTAAGTAGATGGACATTAGCAAGTTAGAAAAATGATGTGCTTGTGGTGGAACCAAAACATAAATTAAGACTTGACTTTATTTAGTTTATACAGTTTCTGCTGCTGCTGCTGATGTGGTTGAAATATATAAATTGGGCATGTAGATTATATTCTGTGGCTGGCTGGATTTATATTATCCAAAAGTAATATAATTTTCTTAGTCAATTCATGTTACGCATAATGGGAATGTTTATTTGTTATACATTTTTACTTTTTACTTTTATATATAAAAAGACATTATACTTACATACATACTGTAAACTTTATATTTATAAAATAAATATTTGCTTCCTGGGCAATTTAGGAAGCCTGACAGCATGTCATTACCCGCCGCCCGGCTTCCTAATTGCCTGGGAAGCCGGCTCCATGTCAGCAGAAGCACCAGTATCGGTACTCTGTATCGGCGAGTACTGAAAGCAGAATATCAGTATTCGTACGCGATGCATTCCTAGTTTAAACACAAGAGAAGTTATCTGGTAAGTATAAACAATTTTATGATTTCCAGATCACTTTTTCCTGTGTTTAGTTAGTCGCTTTTATACACATTTACACATGTTTAGCTGTGCAAAAGTGGGTTCAATGGACACAAAAATTTCTAGTTTAGGAAAACGCTTCTAGACTGAATGAACCGCTGCTGAATGTCTAGGTGTTCATTCAGTCGTAGAACAGCATTGCACGCTTGGCATAACATCTCACAGAGAGGCAAATGTTATTTCATACATCAGGTGCCCCAATCACCCTCTCATCAAAATTAGGTTTAAAACCCATGTTTATGTTACTTTATCATTAAAATGACTAACTGTGGCCTTAAAATTGCCTTTTTAGGCTCTGGTACATCAGTTCAGGGATACTGCTTCATGACTAGCATTTTGTTAATTTTAGTGCTTGGTTGACCATACGGTGCCAATATATGATTTGATTTGGTCAGCCACCTACATAGCCAGTGCTGAACTCTGCCAACAATCACATAACATTTCCCCAGTATTCCAACTCAGCAGAGTGATCTCAACTGTTTGCTGAACGGTGGCCAGGCATGGAAGAACACCAATGTGTTTACAAGAGTCTGAATACTAAAGCAGCAGTTACACGGCTCACAAACATAAAAATGGATCTTTCTGCTCACTGTTCTTCAGATTGCCATATTCTGAAATGATGAATCCCAACAATCACATACAATTTTCAGAAGATGCAAGAACCCCCTACTGTCCTATATACCTCTGTACAAAGCTAGAGCATTATTCACCAACACCATCCAGCAGTTCTTAGGTAGGGTAGGAGACTTCCACCTCAACACTATGGCTTTACAAGCATAAAATAACCTGCGTGTGATTTGCAGGGGAGAGAGTTAACAACAGTTTAGAGTTTTAACTTTTCATAAGGCACATTAGAAGCTTAGCAGGAATGTAGTTCATGTATTCCGTGAGTTGGCACAGAGATGGTACATATGGGGCACTGAATGGCAGATTTGGCATAGAGCAAATGCAAGATGGGAAACTGTTCTTTTCAGGAAGGTGGCATCCAGACAAAAATATGGCATTCACATCTGCTGCCGCTGAGTGTACTAACAGTTGTATGAGCCTCATCAAAGTACTGTTGTTTGGAGTACTATTAATGCTTTTCACTTTTGAAAGCCTCATGAGTTTTCTCACTTTTATGGTTCTTTGTTACAGAGGACACTTATGAGCACAGCTGGCTTACATTTTTAAGCAAAACCCAATATAATGTCTAGTTTCTACAATGTTCATGTTTCCAAGTGGGCATTGAGTCCTAAAACTAGTAAAGCTTTTTGTAATCCAGCCACCTAAAGATAATATATCACTGAATTGTTATGAAATATATATACGGTAATATGAAATGTTAAATGTAGTTTAATGGAATTCATATCTCAATGAACAGAGTCTCAGTACACATGGGCACTTCATATTTTCAATTCATTGCTATTCATTACTGATTTTAGCCCTTGGTGGCCTGGCCACCCATTGGAACTAACCACAACACCCACACTAACTCCACTGTTATAAAAATACTAATTCCCAATAATATGTTTAGAAAGACTATCCCTAGAGGAAGTGCAGCATTTTACAGAAAGGAAAATAAATGAACCAGTTTCATGCCACAGGACAACGTTACTATGAAACTTATTGCTAAGGCACAGTGTTTTGCATATATTTTCTGTGTAAATAATGGGATCAAATATTTTTTCTTTTTAGTTAGGTAAATATGAAATATTGAATATACATTTCATATGTACCAATTGCATCCAGAAGACAGCAGGCAGGAGGTTACTACCCCAGGTTTTCACCAGACTGACTAATTGACATACTATGAAGGGAATTTATCAAAACTGGAGCAGGCAGAATCTGGAGCAGTGCGTGTCAACCAATCAGCGTCTCTGATTGGTTGATTTTCAAATCTTAACTGAACAAACTGAAGAGAGAAGCTGATTGGTTGCCATTGCTCCAGATTCATTCCGCGCCCAGTTTTGATAAATTCCTCCCTATTATGTGTTCTGAATGAGTCTGAATAACAGGTCAGATTACACAAACACACATCTGAATGACTTAGAGGAGGAACATGCACTCCCTCTCACCCCCTCCTATCTGAGGTTGGACCCATTTGGATTTATAAACTGCAGAAGCCAACTAATCGCAAATCAGTGCTGGAGTTTCTACTTTCTCTTTAAAAAAAACAAAACTTTAGATTCAAAAAAGAAATTTCACAAGTTAACCCTTGCAGTTGGGCTACCCCCCTCCCCCTACTGCAAGAGTTAACTGCTTGTTTTGGTCTAGGGTCTAAAATAAAAAGGATACACTCACCCGTTCCAGGATCCTCTTCCCTGGGCTCTGGTGTTCTAAGCCCCGCTGATGTTTTCACATTTAATAACAAGTACATTGGCTTGGATGGGATGTGAGGATGCAGAGGGATATTTCACAGCTGAAGTGGAGGGAAAGAAAAAGATGGGCGTTCACCGCCCCAGAATCAGGTGAGTGCATCTTTTTTATTTTAGACCCTGGACCAAAACGAGCAATTAACACTTGTGGGTAGCTCCGCAACAAGGCTAATTTTCAATTTGCCCAGAGTTCTGCTTAAAATGATTATTATTTACATAATTGTATTAAACAGACATATTTATTGTCTCCTGCCCAGGGCAGCCATCAGAAATTTTGGGGCCCCTTACACGGCTCTAGGCCGGGCCCCCCCCCCACCGCGCCGCTGGACGCAGGGCTTAGTGAGGCGCTTGACGCAGGGCTTAGTGACGCGCTGGACGAAAGGCTTAGTGACACGCTGGACACTGGACCCACCTGAGAGTGACCCTGCAGAGCGCACCATAGATGCTGCACAGCCCATCTGAGATTGTCTATGGTGGGCTCTGAAGGGGTCTCAGGTGGGCTGGTCAGGGCTGCATCCCTCCCCTCATTTCCTTCCTTCCTTCCTAGCTCCTCTTACCTGCACACATGGCCTCGTCTGCCGCCGGAACAGGCCAGAAGTGACGTCACGTCACTAACGTGACATCACTTCCGGCCAGTCTGACCTCGGACGAGCAGCCGCGCTGATGGGGCCCCCGCTTGTCTCAAAGCCGCTGGAACGGCAATGCTAGGGCCCTGTGCTGCTAGGGCCAGGCCTCCGCCTCCTTGCCCTTCACCGTCGGCCGATAGTCATGTAAGGGACCTGGATGGGCCCCCCAGGCTGCCGGGGCCCCTTACATGAGTATCGGCCGTACCCCCCTGATGGCTGCCCTGCTCCTGCCTGTCCTCTGACCGAGGCAAATCTAGGACACTGCAGAGGAGACAAACACATATCAATGCAAAAATATCTCTACATGATATGCTGTAACACTGGAAAGGTTTCTCTTTATTTTACCCAGTGTTTATCACACTTCACTTTCCCATGTGGGTGGTTGTTTCCAGAGGCAGCATAACATTCCATTAATGAAAACCTTGAAATCTGCTGGATCCAACTTGTGGTATGTTTCTAGACAACCATCTTTGAACTAGTTCCTTGAGTGTTATTAAATTCATTGGGATTTTTAGTTCCATTTCGGATGTAAAAGGTAGGAACATGATCTCTTCAAATGTTAACAGTATGTGCCTTTTCAGCAGTATCCACTCACCTGACCAGCTATCTTATGGCACAACCTGTTCACTTCTTTATGACTAAACACCATATGGCTGAGGCTTGGGTTGAGAGTCCCACATGTTGGACATCAACACCACCCTCATCCTTAGCCCACCTCTTATATTTCTATATATAAACATATGCTCTGTTCACTACCTTCAGCTGTAATTCCCTAAGATCACTGCATATAATTATTCTAAGCATCCTACTATCAGTGCGGGGACAAGACCCAAGGTGACAAGGCCAAAGTGCACCCTCTGTCCATGAGCCGTGATGTACCTCAAAAACATAGATGGCATTTTGAGCTGTGTCCTCTCCACCCCCCATTCGGCTGAAATGCCCAAGGCAGCCATCTCTTCTATGTATCCCTCAGCCCTGTCCTGCCTATTATAACCTTCCTTAACATGTTCACCCACATTTTTTAAAGTTGGAAAACTATTACTCCACTTTTTTTTTGTTTACCTCTTGTCACCTCTGATTGTTAGCATTCCATATTTAATTTAACCACTTTATGAATTTTAAAAATAAAACTCAAATTAGATGAACTAAACAATCATTATAAATTGCAGTTAAAGTGACACTAAACTCAGGAGTTAAATGTACATTCAAGTACCTTAACTTACCTTAACTTTAAGTACCTCAAATGTATCTTATTTGTGTATCACTCGGCTGTAGATCCTCAAATCATCTCTGAATTGGTGCTAACACTGTCCTTCCTTCTGGAGGGTGGCTACTTTTGTTCCCCATGGTCCCTGTGTGTGTTGTAAAGTAGCCACCGCTCCAAGCTCACTCCTGTGATGGACTAAAATCTCATATTTAGCTTACTTTTTTTTATTGAGATGATCTACAGCCGAGTGATACATAAATAAGATACATTTTTGTTAATAGTTTTAAGATTTAACTCCTGAGTTTAGGGCCACTTTAAAGTACAGGTGTATTTTTAGCTAAACTCTTGTTAAGTTTTTAAAATGAGGTCTAAGTCGGTCACACCCCTCAGGGCTTGTTCACACCATTTCCGGATCATGTCCAGACCACAACAGTTTGTTCCTGAACCAAAAAAGCATCCCAATGTATCCCTATGGTATTTCTGGGCTCTGTTCACACCAGCGCAGTCCGTTCCGGACCAGACAAAAAAGAATACTGCTTGTCTTATTTTTTCTGGTCTCGCATGCACTGGAACACATGGAAACGCATACAAATGCATGGAACGCACTGTACTGCACAAAATCGCTATAAAAATACGGCAGAACGCAATGCACCACGTTCCAGATCTGGCCTGGAAAATGGTGTGAACCTGGGCTAAGGCTCCATTCACATATAATTGGTTTTAGCCATGTATTCGGCCACACAAATATGTGTGGAACCGCTCTAAATAGCAAAAACAATGCAATTTAATGTGCATTGTTCAGACTATTCCGTGGACCGCGGGGTACAAAACCGCGTGTCCCGCTAAATGGTCCAAGCGTGACTTCAGCTAGTAATAGCCGCAAACGAGCGGAATCCGTGCAGATTAAAGATTTTAGCGTTTTCGTGCTGCGCAATCTTCCGCACAGAAAACGCAACATCTATAGGTGAATGGAGCCTTAGGGCTTGTGTAGGTGGTCTTTGTTTATGATTACTTCATTTGTACGCAGTTACTTAATGAGTTGCAATGCAGCGGATTTATATTACCTGCTTCAGATCTCAGTAGGCACCTGCTGTGTTCAAAGAAATGCAAAGAACGTCAAACGCGTCCTGGGAATGATCATCCACACTACAAAATTAAAGTAAATGGAAATCTGCAGGATTGTGTTTAAAGAGGACTTCAAGCGCATAGACAATGCAGAGAACCAAAGCTTTTCTACGTGAGCTCTTGCTTTGATTGAGTTGGACACGAGCCAGCTTTGTTTAGTAAAATGGTAAAGAATAATAACATTCTGTAATCCATGCCAGAATCTGATTTCAGCTTGCATCAGTTTACACTAACAACAATTAAAGGGATATGTGCTTGTGAACTGTGGGCCACTTTACCTTGTACACTGAGCCTTACAAAGTACTTATAGAGTACTAAAAAGATTGTATACATACCTTAAAAAAGATTGTAGAAACAGAATGTTGCCAGTTTACTGAACAGTGTGTGACTCGGTCCAAGTGATATGAATACCTTCTGTCTATTAATATGACAGCAATGCAATGTTTACTGTTATGGAAAATATAACATAAAGCGCTGCATTCAGAATTGAGTGGTGTTGAATATGTTGTGTACAGCAAAGTGTATGAAGAAGACACTAGGGCTGCGGGTATTGATTATTTTTAAAATCGATTAGTTGGCCGATTATTGTTTTGATTAATTGATTAATCGGATAAAAAAATTAAATACCATCCTTAATTTAAAATAAAATACACAAATGCAGTGTTACAAACATGAGGTCAACTTCAGAATAAAACTGCATGCACATTTTCTTGCAATTGCACTGCACTGGAACGCACGGCATCGCGGTACTGTGTGTTCCAGTGCAAGCGATCACACTGTGGGAGGGAAGCGCATTTGGGGTGCCATTGAAATGAATGGCACTGCAACACACCTCCTGCAGCAGAATTTGTCAGGCCAAAACCGAAGATGACTTTTTTCCTACTTTTTATAATTTTTTTAATTGTATTGTAAGCACATGGCGATTGAATAGCTTCAGCCAGCGAACGATAGCTGCCAGTGGCAAGATTCCGCAGACGCCGCTGAATGTAAATACAGCAGGTACGGTAGTGGGCTGGTGCAATTGTCAGCCTGTTTTTGGCCATTTCAAAGTACAATAGCAGGCCGGCTATTGCACCCGCCCACTGCTTGCTGTGCCCTCCTCCCAGCATGGAGGAGAGAGTAGATGACCCAACCAACTAATCAATATTGAGAATAGTTGACAACTAGTCTCATAATCGATTAGTTGGTTGCAGCCCTAGAAGATACACCAGTGTACTCCGCTACACACTCAGTACACACACCCATTACATGCCATGTCTTGCTCAGAACTCCAGTTAGAGGATTAGTAAGCTATTACTGCACATTCCGGCCATCAGCCTTCAATTTCAGGAGCTTCTCTATGACATGAAGAGGAAAAAGAGGAATTCACACAGTGTTTTAATGCTCTTCAGTGCCCGTTTCCTGGTATTCAGATAATGGCTGTTTTGCAATACTTTAAAATGCCTCGCAAATATCTTTATTAACCTTTACAGTAATTTGCCTTTTGGATATACTTTGTGAGTTATTAATAAGAACTGTGGAATTTTCACTGAACAGTAATCTACAAAGTATTCCAGACATTCACTGTTAGGAAGCTTGCTTGGATCAGGAGAAAAGTAATGTTTTATCTGGGACAATGTATGAGCTTCAGTTTCAGATTAGAGGAATCACATTGTTTGTATTTCATGTCTGATTGCTCATGTGTCTTTCTATAGGTATGGTTTGGTCAGATGTGAAACGTCTCTGGTATGATGGTTTAGAAGATTTTCTTGAGGAATCTCGAAACCAACTCAGCTTTGTGATGAATTCCTTGTATCTGGCAACCTTTACTCTGAAAATTGTGGCTCACAGTAAGGTGAGTTATGTTCATGATCATTTGATGCTTTTTTGTTTAACAAAGTTGGGCCAGCAATCCGGCAAGTCTGAAATTGGTAAGGCTAATTCCTTTAAGGGTCATGCAGCCTGATGTTTGCACATGTCATGACAGCAGATGACAGCATCACATAAAAAAACTATAATGGTTATGGGTCAATTTACTTTTTTTGCTTAATCGTGTAGAATTTTAAAATGTTCTTTTATATCTGTTTTTTTATTTGATAATTTTATTTTACAAATAAACATTTAATTTACCCAGAAAGCACAGTAGATGTCTCCATTCATTCAGTCTGTCTCGCACTGAAACCTCCCTTGGGCCCCATTCACACCTAGGCGTATTGTAATATGCGCGTCTGTCGCGCGACCGTCACGCGTTTTTTTTTACCGCGATTCGTGGTAAAAAAGTCGCGCGACCGTCGCGCGATTCCAAAGGCTACTTGGCAGTATCCAAATGGAAAACGCCCTACAAAGGGCCCAAAGTAGTCCCGGGACCTTTTCAGGCGTGGGCCGTTTTGTAGGGCGTCAGGGACAGGCGGAAATACGGCGAGGTGGGAACGAAGGCATTGACTACAATGCAATTTATATTTTTGACCGTTTTGTAGAGCGTTCGTCGAGCGTAGAACGCCCTACAAAACGGTCAGGTGTGAACGCAGCCTTGGAGCAGTTCAAAGGCTGAAAAAAGTATAGGGCAATGCTCTGATTGTTCACTTGGGTCTAGGTTTTCGTTTGAGTTATTGAGCTTTGTAAGCAACAGGCTGTTTACAACAGGAAATAAGGAGAAACTGAAAATAATATGAAAGGGACTTAATGTTCCACTTGCTGGTTGGACATAAAATATTATGTAGCGCTCACCCCCGCAGGAGCCGCTGGAATAAACGGGTCTTCCTAGCCTGCCTAGGGATTTTAGTAACAAGGCTGTAGAACTCAGGGAGAGAGGGTTAGGGCTCAGAACATCCAGGATGGTGTAGACTCCATTAAGTTGTAGAACAAAGTATTTGCTGCCATCACAGATATAGGAGCTTTAAGCCAATTGTGGCGGTCTGTGTTTTGAGCTCCTGGCTATGCAGTACTTGAATCAGAAGTTACTAGTCCATTCAGGAACAGACTCTCAAGTTACAGTAGAGGCTCAGTTCTTAGGTTCCCTGTGCCTGTTGAAGTTACTCTGTCATCTTCATCCTCAATTTCAGCCACTGGGCCCCCAGACTCGGGCCTCACTGTGAGCACATGGCTTGGCCTCCTATGCTTCAGGCCTAGCCAAGTCAGACAGTCCATAGCCACCTCCCCCCAGGCAGGGCCCAGGGGAAAAAAAAAGCCTCAAATGGTCTTCCTCAAATATTTATGTCCTCTCCAGCATGAACCACTTGCCATGAACCTCCTAGTGATTGGCCAGAGAGACAAAGATATTTACAACAGTCAATTATTGGTTGCTCTGCTCTGTTGCAAGGATACACCCAGCAGCAGGCAGATAAAAACGATAACAGTTTGTTTAGGGGAAAACAAATGAGCATGGACTATTAGATCGATATCAGACTGAATACAATCTGACAGCAACAAAATTTAAATAAGCTCTCCTGCTTAACAGGGTGCTACAATTAATATATTTCATATTTATCTTCTTACCTATTTTTTCTTTATGCTTTTTAATTAAAGACCAAAAACAATATAAAAACCAAGACATATTGACAAAAAAAAATACATTTTACAACAGGACATATATCTAAAGTCCAAATTTACTGCATGGGGAAAGAGTCAATAGCAAAAATAAAAAGAAAGGAAAAAAGTAATTTTAAGGAATAAAAGCTCTCTTCCTCTATTCAGCTATAATTATCAGGGGATCATTGAAAATGATACTTTTTACCTATTTTTTATATTTTATTTTTTAGTCTTTAGTATAAAAAAATGAGTATAAAGCCATAAAGCATAAAGCCACTATACAGTAAATTCACTTTATCGAATGGTTTAGAACCGATGCAGAAATCCCAACTCTCCAATTCCGCCGGGAGAAAAACATTTTGCCCCGGAATGGTTTACTCTGCTCTATCAGAGTAAACCTTTCCGGGATCCCCAGCTATCTGTTTTTTTATAGCAGATAGCAGGGGAAGCACTAGCTCCTGTACTATCTGTTCCTTCCCCTGCTGCCTGCCATCATTTTAGGGAGGTGCCCTCTCCCCTATTCTCCCCCCTCA
>NW_017306473.1:1208330-1265415 GCF_000935625.1 Nanorana parkeri
ATGGAGAGGGCACCTCCCTGAAATTATTTTTTTGCAGGTTGGGATGTCTGCTAATGGGGGTTAAATAGGATGCTGTAGCTTCATCAAAAGGTATTCTTCGCACGCACTTAGATTTTCCAACATGTTAAAAATCACTTTGCAAGCCAGCATCTGTATAGAAGAAGAGAACAAAGTATTCACCCAGTGGGTACTGTTTCACCTGTCAGCTGAACCTAGCAGAAAATCAAAGGGAATCAGCATTGCAATGAACAACGTCAGATTACCTCCTGCTATTAATAACACATCAGCCGGTCTGTGGCCAATAGAATGAGTGTTAGTGGTATGAGCTGCCACAAAATTCTCAAACTCAATCAGCCATACTGCCAATTCATATTCACGAGTCCTCTTATGAGCAGGAGGGGAGGCAGTGCTGTACGCAGACAAAAAAAAACAAAAAACAGAGACATATCCAGTGTGTGTAATAAAAGAAGTAACTATGCAATGTCCCTATGTAAATGTCGTCAGCTTTTAGAAGCAGTAAACAAAAGCAGCACATTCACTTCATTTTCCATATATGAACATGTCAGGACTGTCTTGTAAATGAAGGCAGGGGCACCTGGCACTCCGCATGAGGGAACAAAAACAGGGTGACAGGGTATTGTACAACTATATTGTATAATTGGCCTTCACTAAGCACGTCTTTCTTCTTTTTAGTTTCATTATATTGCAGAAAGGAAGGACTGGGACGCTTTCCATCCAACTCTGGTGGCTGAGGGCCTTTTTGCTTTTGGCAATGTGCTCAGCTATCTACGTTTGTTCTTCATGTACACAACTAGCTCAATCCTGGGCCCACTGCAGGTAAGACTAGTACAGCCATGGTAACTTGAAGGATAATGTCTCTCTATATAAAAAATACAAACACAAGATGGCAGTAGTGAGGCATTACATGCTGAAAGAAAAATTTGGACTGCTTTTGCTAGTTGTTTCTCACTCGAGTTATTCATTTTTAAAATGTACGTCAGAGCAAAAAAAAACAAAAAACTACACAGTACATCTCTGCAATACATGCAAATGTCTTTGTGTTTTAACTTGAAAATACAGAAAATAGTCTGTTGATCTGCCCGAAATACATTCGGCTTCTTATTTCTCATGTATCTCACCTGCCTTTTTCTCGACTGAAAATCACAAGAATCGTTTCGGCCATGCCCAGTTGTCTCTTGTTGGAAACTACTACATCCTGGCCCCTCTCCTCATCTCCACAACATAGAGGAGAATAGTTCTGTAGTCCATGATAAGATCTGGGAGCGCTAATTAGATTTCCAGAGGCTTAAAGCTGAACTCCAGTAACTGCAAGAGTTACATTTTCATTTGTCCAGGGGGAACAGAAAAAGCAACTATACTTACCTAATACTTTGCTCCCCTGGGTTGTGGGAGGACCCTTAGCATCCTCACTTATAATGCAGCGGGACTGTAGTTGCTTTTTATGTTCCACCTAGACAAAATAATCATTTAAACCTTACAGTGCAGGGGGAATCCAACTACAAAGGTAATTTCTTTCTCCCGGAGATCAATACACCAAAATAAGATAAATCAATTATTAGGGTTTGCAGGCACTTTAAGATACAGTCTTAAATGACAGAACTGACTCAATGCTGTTAGTGCATGATCACCAGCACGCTCAAATGATACATTTTACATATGCCGTCATATACCTGCTTACAGTCGCATATAGTCATTGATTTCTATGTGCGGCTGCACGCAGCACCTTGTACCTTCCAGGGCAGGGAGATACGCCTGAATTTATGTTGTACAGCCCTAGGCGGCCTTGTGCATAAGCCCTTAGGATTAAAAATCTACAGTTTATGGAAGGGTTAGAAAAATGATTAATATATGACATAATATTTTATACAATATAATATACAATATTTCAATTTGGCAATGCCATTGTCAATAATTGCCATCTTTGCTGCTTTCTATCAGCTATAAAGGATGATTAAACTAAACCCAAGAACAAAAATTTAATATATTTCAGCTTACCAGCCTTTAGGTGAGATGGCTCATGGCTGCATCCGTTTTTAATTTGTTTTGGTTGAAACAAGTACAGTATCTTGTCACTTCCTGAGAGCTGGCCTGGAAGCATTAAATAATGATATCTTTCTTCTGTGAACTGCTAATCTCCCCATACCCCATAGTCCAGCCTGGGTGACAACCATGGCTCCCTCCATAGATATCTTTGGAGGAGTGAAAACTAATGCAGCCACCCCTAGGACTGGTAAGCAGCAATATATTACATTTTTATTTTAGGTATAACTCTCTACACCACAGCTTTCAGCCACCCACAATAGAAGTTGTTTTTAGTTTCAAGTGATTACATTATTGACCTAATTATGGAAATCGAGGGCAAATGCTATTTGACTGGAATTCATATCTAAAATATATCTGTGACTATTCAAATTGCACATGACTAGGGTTGCCACCTTTTCTTCAAGCGAAACCCGAACGCGCTCTAGTGACGCACGGACATTTTGGGGGGAGAATGAGTCGTGGCTTATGCATATGTAAAACCGCCACCCATTCATATGTAAATATCACAGTTGAGACTATTTTCAGTGGGGGGCCAGTAGCCCCTATCTTGATTTTGGTTGCCCCTGTCTGCCTGACATCTTGTGTCCGGGTTTCTGCTGCCATGAAACCCGGACACAGCATTCAAAACCCGGACTGTCCAGGTGAATCCTGGACAGGTGGCAGCCCTACACATGACCAGAAATAACAACTGATCATCCTTACATTGTATAGGTCTTGTAAGCTGGTAGCAGAATAGATGTTGTTGTCAGCTCATGACATTTATGCCAGTATTGAATTGACTCAACATTCAGCCTTCAGATAGGTAGAAAATATGGCAGAACACATTCAGGTACCTCTGAGGTACAAAGCATGGCTCGTCTTTTCATGCCAGAGCATCTTAACCACTTGAAGTCCGCGGTGTTAAACCCCCTTCCCATCCAGGCCATTTTTCAGTGTTCAGCGCTGCGGTACTTTGACTGACATTTATTCCATCATGCAATGCTGTACTGAAATCAATTTTATACTCTTTTTTTGGGACAGATAGGGCTTTCTTTTGGTGGTATTTATTCACCACTGGGGTTTTTATTTTTTGCTAAATTAAGGAAAAATTACCAAAATAAATTTTTTTAAAAACTGTTTCCCCTATATTAAATGATAAAATGTTTACCCATTTTTTTGGTAAAATATAAAAGATGGGGTCACGTCGGGTAAAAAGACACCAAACATGTCAAGCCTTAAAATTGCGTGCGCACGCGAAACCTCAAAAAGCGATAACAAGGGGGCACAGACGAGCACATATACACGATCGGCTGGCTATAGAGCCACCGATCGGGTTTATGTTAAATAGCCAGTAACGTCTCTCTGCAGTCTGGGGACGGCAACCCGCTAATGCAGCAGTGCCATCCGTCCGTTTTTTTTCAACCGGCGGACGGCAACTGGTAAGAGGAACTTTGCCCACCTTTATCTGTCTTCCAAAACAGTTACTTTTACTGCATGCCAACTGTCCAGGTTGCCAGTGTGCTTATTTCAGCTCTCAAATTCACTATCAAGCACTGAAATGGCTGATGTCATAGCTTATCACATGTACAGCACCATGGCAACTGCCATTCGCTTAGAGACTAAGATGGTGTCTTTCTTGACTGTAAGAGATAAGAGGTTGTTTTTCCGCTTTAAGGAGGGTGTGCTCCCGTCCCCAGTAATCAGTTTAAATTCCATGTAGCAGGGAATGGTCCCAGTGATTGTGAGCCATCTGCAATGGTTTGCTTCATAGGTAGAATAGAATAATTGCATGCAGGTATGCCATGTAAGCATTCACCTATGCTCTATGTCAATGTGCAGTAATCAGCTTGGCAGTGCCCCCAAAAGATGCATCAGGTGAGGTATGTTTTTTGTTCAGTCCTTACTAAGCTTGTCATTGGAAGATGTTCCACTGAAATCTGATCTCTTAAAATGTATTACAATGTATCAAGCTCCAAATAACCTGGTTCCTTTTTTGGCAATGGTTCTGGAGTATAGTACAGCAATTCTAGCAGTGCAGTTAGTGTAGTAACATGCAGCGCTATTGATTTGGTTCTATATAGAGAACCTTCACTCATATATGTGGGACCCAGCACAGAGTGAGGGGAGGAATTTTCAAGCTTTTCTTACGTTATAGGGCCCATTTCTTTTTTACATTAAAGTACAAATAAAGCCAAACTTTTTTTGTTAGATTTGGATCACCCTCTCTATTTATCTTTGTAGCTGTTATCACTGAAAGTGAAAGTATAAGAAAATCCCAAATTTTGGATTGTCATGAGAACAGGAATAGATGGGAAATCTTTCAGCTGGGGACACTTGTTCTGGTGACCCTGCTGACCACCATGGATTTCTCTTTTTTTGGAGGGATTTCCTCTCACTTCCTGTTGTGGCTATTAGGCAAGACATTAAGGGATGTCATAATGCACAATACTTTGTTGGTTTGGCACTCAAACTAAATATTTTAGCAAATTTATATCCCCCTATTTACCCCTCTCGCTACTACTCAGTAACCCACTTTTTCCACCTGGGTTGGAATTCCTTGAAGCTTTCATTGGTGGTAGTTACACCACTTTCTTCCCTATGTTAACGGTAGATCCTTTTATAGCTGGACAGTAATTAAGGAGAAGTTCCAAGCTCCTAATTCCAAACTCTTCTGGTATTTGGAGATTAGGCCCTGGCTCTTGTTGGTAGCTTTGGAAGGGACTTTAATACTCAATTATCACTTTTTGAACATATTTGGGATCGCACACCTCTCTCTCTTTCCACCCTCTATTCTCAACTTAATGGTTTACCTGATGGCACAAAGCATACCTTCGTTTTCAAATGGGAAAAGGACCTTAAAGCGGACCTTTACACTCAAAAATCTAATTCTACCAATGCATTCCTCTATGTATGATAATTCATAATAACAAAGACATGTTTGGTGTAAAATGCTGTGATTTTGAAATACTTACACTTGCAGAGCATTCACTTCCTGCTTTAAAAGTGCAAATGACTTCAGTTTGGCAAAGCAATGCACAGTGGGATTGCCTTGTCATCAGCAGAGCTGGGAAATCTCATCTGTAATCTCACGAGATCTCATGGAAAGGCATTTCTTCCCCTGAGATGATGTGCATGGTCATATGTCCTAGTCACATGTCTAGTCACATGTGCCAGAAATCCAGGAAGTAAAAGGAGAACTAGTAATCTGCCCTTAGTAAACATGGCCACTGTCAGAAGACTGGGGAATAAAAGAGAAATAAGGTATTCAAAGAATACAAATCCGGCAATTATCTAGAAGTATGTGTTTGTAGATGAATTACTAAACATTTCTAAAAGTGTGTTTGTTGTTATTTTAAAGATATGGGTACAGTGTAATAAGACTGCTGAGGACTGGCAGGACAGATGTGGCCAATAGTGGCCACCTACTCGATTAATATAACCCTCATCAAATCGGCCTTTAACCCCTTCATGACTGAGTTCGTTTTCAGTTTCTGTTCATAAATGACTGACACACTTTTACATTTTTCCACGGCAGTAATATACTTTCTTACTAAATGTACCCACACATATTATATATTGTTTTTTTAGAGGACAGATAGGGCTATATAATTATCTCAAACATGTGTACCTTACGCCTCACTTAATTCGAAAAAAAATATAAAAAATACTGTCTCAACAGTGAGGCATTCATTAACAAATGGCAAGCCCTGAGAATCAGCGGTTAACAGCATTACAGAGCCTCAAATAACTGGTCACGTACAGTGTACCGGGCCAGTCATTTTAGCACTTTGTGGCGGGACGTACAGTGTACGTCTACCGTCAGGAAGGGGTTAAAGTCCTCATGCAGTGGTATATCATCCTGTCCAAAGTGGCACATTTTCATCTTTCACGCTCCGCTATGTGGTTCATAGGTTGCTATATTGCAGGGGATATGCTACACATATGGTCGACATGCCCTATGCTCAGCAGATTTTGGACCAAACTATTTAATTTTTTACAATCCCCTTTTTATATTCCCGTATAAAGAGACTATTCTGACTCCGATCGTTGTGATAGCGAAATATATCACTTGCTGAGACCTCTTTGCCTGGCCTGTAGAGACCCATGGCTCATATTCCTTGAACCCCCTTCTCTTACTAATTCCCTATTCAAGTTGACCACTTGCATCCTGTTAGCAGCAAAGCAAACCATTGCTAAAGCTTGGAAGAAGCAATTTATACAATTTCCAGAAGTTTGCAAACAAATTGATTTTGTTTTCATAAATTGGAAACTTTCCGGTATCCTTTTGTACAACCAAAGAAAATGTCTAAGAATGTGGTCTACCTGGATACAATATGCCCATCCCTCACTTTCTTCCGAAAGCTTTACCTCCATATAGCGTTCAATTCTGCTCCACCTTGGGAAACCCTCCGGTGTCTCTAGTCCTTCTCTTCTTCTATTTTCTTATTGGCTACATTTCTTAGTCACCTCCTTTTTTCTTCTGCTCACTTGCCTGGTAGTGGAATTCTCTGAACCGAACCTTGTTTCCTCAAATATTGTTTCCTCAAATATTTGGCCTCCACGTAATATCATACTGCTTTTATTCTGTTATTTACAGAGAACGATTACTTGTATTGTATCATTCATTGTCAATGTGTTTATTGTGACACGGTTGTTTATGCCTCTTTTTCTATTATAAATTTTAAGAACATTTATTGAAAATAAAATGAAGGGATGTATCCCCATTGGGACATAAATCGCAAAAAAAAGCAGACAGGGGTTATAATCCTTCAATGCTCTATCCAAAACTCAAATAAAAGCTTTGGCTTCAAGGACATGTGCTTGTCAGGTCTGAGCAAGCACCTAGGCAGGGTAAAAAAGACTGACAACTGACTGCTGGGGCCTAGTGGCCACTAGATAAGCACCAAACACTGCGGGTTGAGCTTCAGGGCATTAGAGTATAGGTCCACGTTAACAAAATGACTCAGCTATGCAGAAACATGTAAACTAGAAACAGTCATACATCATCTGAAAAATATGTTCTAATTATGTTCTAAATATAAAATAAAACTAGTCTCTGTGCAAACAGAAGACATTCTTATCAATAATCATTATACAGAGGTTACTTGCAGGCTTTTAAAACCACTTTAACCCCTCTTTGAGAAGGTCCCTTTTTGTCCATAGGTCTCAGTATAGTAGATTATTTTACTTATTCACTGGGTATTTATGTCTGTCTCTCACAGTTAGACCATTCAGTGACAAACACTGTCCCTTACATGACCAGGCACTGACCAGTATACAGCAGCAGTCTATGTATTTAGAACTTTCTGCACCAAGGACTCAAAGTACACTCGCTTACATCTATTTATACATATGTGTGGGTATTATTGTTTATACAGGTCTATGAATCACCTTATGTTTCATCACTTACACAATTTAGGTATTAAAGAGTTAAATAGTTAATGAGGGTCATGACGACCTTGATAACCTTTAAATATAGTATTGTTTGAAGGACCATATGATTAGATTATAGACTATTCTAAAAATAGTGTGTGAGTAAATTGATTATAAGCACAGGGAATATGAATTACATTATATATTAAGTTGTTTTATCTTTGGCATCGTGCCAAAAAATGTGTTGTGTGTAAGAAGAAAATGTAGTTATGAACTTCTCAGCTCCCTGGCAGGTGATCCAGAAGAAACAGAATGTGGGACATTTGTCAAGCAAATTAACCTCATAATTAGTCACAAGTCAGGCTTACAGGTTTACAGAGCTGTTTCCACAGTTTGCAAAGTTCTGAGATGGATTTTTTAACAGAGATGCGTCTAATTTTCTTTCTAAACAGGCGCATAATTATGAAATTGTCGGGGTCAGATTTTACTGGGTCGCAGGGCTACTTTAACAGCATCAGGACCACTGTACTTATATAAATGGCGCTGTCATGAAACGGTTGTACCAAGATCATGCTTGCTGCAGCCGGCAATGGCTGTCCCATACAACAGTTTGGATGGCTCTATAGCAATCGCTTGTATGTAGCTAGGAAGTGTGTGGCCCCCCCCACTGCCGACTATGCTGGGCTCTGCTATCCCCTGTGTGGGCCCGGGGCCAGAGGGTCTGTGCACCTCCATCGGAGTGAGATCAGCACACTTCCAGCGACTGATCTCCCCTCGATCACTGAAAACTTAAGTGGCATGCATTAAATCACTTCCGGTTTCAATCGCTCATTTCTCTGGCTGCTATGGCTGGAGAAGAAGCTGATGAAGCACAATCTGTGCTTCATTGGCTTCATTTCATAGGTGACGTTAGTAGTCTAATAGACCCTTGATGTCTCCATAAAGAGGACTTGTCACATCCTGACGTGACTTGTCACGTCGTATGAAAACGACGAACGCGCTACACATGTTGGGTATCGCCGCGCACATCATCTTTTATATCTTTCCAAAAAAGTTGGTATTATATTTTATTTCTGTGCACTAAAAATAATTTTAGTGTATTTTATACTAAAAATATTGGTTTGATAAACATTTGCAAAAACATAATGCAACATAAACCATTGTAATTTTTTTTATTCTACAAGGCCTCTGCTTTCTGAAAAAATATAAGTGTTAGGGGGTTTTGAAGTGACATTAAAGTCCCATTTTTTTTACATATAAGTGCTAACGAGTAGAGCTGTAGAACTGTAGCTTCTCGAGCAGCCGTGTAGAAGGATGTGGTCGGGCGCATGCGCAGTGGATATCAACAGCGGGGAGACGAGGAGAGGTTCGCTGTTAGTGAATGCACATAGTCATCAGCGTACACGCCGGACAGACACCGTGGAATGGGAACAGGATAAGAGACCGGCACCGGCGCTGGAGGGATTGCTGAAAACTACTGGAATGAAGATGATCAGATCAAGAGGCATCACTTAAGGTAAGTCCTTAAAGCAGCATTGGAGGGGGGGTGACTTAAATGCTGTTTTCTAGCCAAAAATTCAGATATTATTTGTGTGTAAAAATTAGGAAATCGCTCCAGACGGGAAGTGGTTATGATAGTGGAGGAAGGAATTTATGATTAATGCTGTAACCTTGTACTAAATCTGTTACACAAATTGTCTCACTGCTACTGTTTGCTATGCGACAGAATTGATAAATGTGCCCCAATGTTTTTTTCCAATAGGTAATTACTGATTTTATTTTGTAATTTTCTACTGCACCACCTAAAGTAAATATGTAGGTTATGTATAAAGCAGCTAAAGTGTTACACTGCTTAGTAAAACACCTTAAAGGAGAACTATGAGATGAGTGATTTCCACTCACCTCATAGTTCTAGCCAACCTGTGACAATGACACTGTCACAGGTCGGCTCAGTAGATCGGGAGGTGAGCGAACACATACCAGGTTCGCTCACCTTCCGATCCTGTCACGGCTCTCTGCCGTGACAGGGGGAGGGGCTGGATTCCCCTCTCCCCGCTCCCATCTGCCAGCGCTGACTGGCGGAACGGACGGGGGAGGGGGCAGGTACAGCCGGTCTCTGCCTCTAGATAGGCAGAGCCAGCTGCCACTCACGCAGCTGGGCGGATCCCGTCATCTACGTCGGGATACGCTCCGGCTACGGCGTCTCAGTATACCGCGAGCTGTAGCTCGTGGTATACTGAGCTTAGGGTAACGGGAGGACGCTAGTTTGTGTCCTCCCGTTACCCTAAGGAGAACTATGGGGAAAAACACTGACCCCATAGTTCTCCTTTAAGGTCCTCCCTTGGAGCCCCAAAATCCTCTGCAAATACCAGCTTTCTAAAAGCTGTCTTTTGCATAGGAATAGTAAGACCTAACAATGCTTGGGCTTGGGACAGGACATTCAGGTATCAAGCACTGCATTGTGGGTGGAAGGAAGTAGTGTGCGCATGTGTCTGGTACCTCTAAGTGTAGAGTGGTACTGTGGTAGTAGAGTAAGTACTGAAGTGTAGAATGTCACTGCGTTGTGGATAGAATGGAAAAGTGTATGCATGTGCCCAGTACCTCTTAGTGTAGAGTTGTACTGTAGTAGTAGAGTAGAGTAGAGTAGGTACTGAAGTGTAGAGTGGCACTGCATTGTGGATGGAAGGGAGTAGTGTACACATGTGTCCAGTAGCTCTAAGTGTAGAGTGGTACTGTAGTTATAGAGTAGAGTATGTACTGAAGTGTAGAGTGGCACAGCATTGTGGATGGAAGTGTACACATGTGTCGAGTTGCTCCAAGTGTAGAGTGGTACTGTAGTTATAGAGTAGAGTAGAGTATGCACTGAAGTGTAGAGTGGCACTGCATAGTGGATGGAAGTGTACACACGTGTCCAGTTGCTCCAAGTGTAGAGTGCTACAGTAGTTATAGAGTAGAGTAGAGCATGTACTGAAGTGAAGAGTGGCACTGCATTGTGGATGGAAGGGAGTAATGTATGCATGTGTCCAGTACCTCTAAGTGTACAGTGGTACTGTAGTGGTAGAGTAGAGTAGAATAGGCTATGTACTGAAGTGTAGAGTGGCACTACATTGTGGATGGAACGGAGTAGTGTACACATGTGTCTGGTACCTCTAAGTATAGGGCAGTAGGCAGTGGAAGGCACTGAAAAAGTCTGAAGCAGGCACCTTATGGTACCCGCTTAACAACATAACATGTACATTTAATTGTTTTACTGTAAATCTGAGCAAAGCAGAGTTGTGACTGGAGAATTAAGGAAATCCTGCATCATAGCTTTACTTTCCTGTTTTTTTGCTGGCTGGTTTTCAGCTAAACTTTGTAGACAAATCACATAAGTATGAGTTGACAGGTCAAACTATGTGGTTGATTTTGAGACAAGTTTCCATTCATATGCCATTTGTCAAAGACTCTCAAAGTTAGTTTGCTTTACCTGCTCAATTTGACTTTTGCTGTGGTCATTAGATGACTCTTTGTTACTACAATCACCCTCTAATTATTAAAAATCAATTGTGAAGATTGTGCATGATCAATCGCAGATGATCATGGGGTTATTGTAGCTTTTTTTTTTTAAGGATCATGTGGCTCATATGACTGAAAATCCCTTCAGAAGCAACCATGTAGTATGGACGTAAGATAGAAAGATCTTTGGCCTTGATCTCTTCATAGTAATTTATCTCAAGACATGGGGTGGGGGTTGTGGGGCGGGCTCTTAGGGTAGCAAACTTTTTCAAAGATTTGAATCAGCTTTTTAATCTGTACAAATTTGCAGGATGCCACATGAATGAAGTTTACAAAAAGGTAATATTATCTTTAATTACTATCTTACATTAATTTGTATCTTAGTTTTTGCAGAAGGACTGCAGAGATAGTGACACAGCTAAGGTACTCTTGCCACATGGCCATGGTAACACTACAACGGATGTAGCTTGTTGCACGATCATAAAAGATTGTTAGCAAAACTTCCAGAATTTTTATTTTCAATATTTATACTTGATCATTTATTTAATTTTTATATATATCAGAAGATTAAAGGATTTCCTGGTATGTAATATTATGTTAATAATGTGCATGGATGACTGCAGAACACTCAGCATTGCAATTTATACTACAGATGATTTTATCTGTAATCCAGAAAAGAGGAGGGATGTAGAACGGACTCGGCTGTACTCATAGCTAGCAGAGCAGGAATGTCTGTGCAGCACATCATCCTCTGTCTTCCAGCTGTAATCTGAGCTACATGTAATCATTGCTGGATTTATACCACTTCATTTCATTATGATTTCCCTGGCTGCAACTGGCAAAAAACAGAAGCCAGTCTAAGAATGTTTTCATCTATGGCCAGTAAATTATACTCTGCACACTGGAGGTGAAAAGCTTACAAGTAAAAACTGAAAACCCAGAACTAGAATTGGTTGTTTTAAGGGTCGGATGCAGGGTTATAAGGCTCTCTTTCAGATTGTTCTGGTTTAATTTTTTACTTACATCCTATCTGATATCATACCCATGCACAACAGCAGCATGTGCTTTATTGTGCAAAGAAGCATAGATGTAAGCAGGACTTACCCCAGACTGTCTCCTGCATTATGTGGTAGTATATCTCCTGCAGTATGTGGTAGTATGTAATAGGATCGGCAAGGAAAGGAAGAGGTTGTGCAACCATTTAGTGATTGGGTAATTGGGGACTAAAGAGGTCAGGCTGATATTACTCCAAGTTTCTTGGAGAGGTATTGAAGCCTAAAACCCTGTGTTTTTGGTGAGTTACATGCACAACAAGCTGTGAATGCAAGTTGCATTGGTAATATTTGACCAAGTGCATGCAAGTCCCTTTGCCATGCAGTGCCTTGTGTTCCTTTCCTCACTTGGATGAATGGGGCAGCTCAGGCCTACTCCATTTTATACAGCATGTACTTTTATACATACATATACATATACATATGTGTTTAAAAAGTCAGTGAACACAAAATCTGTTCCACCCACCACTGCCCTGCTGCCCCCCCCCAAACACACACGCACACACACACACCTGTGCTAGTAGTGCCACAGTTGAAGTTGTGTATCTATACTGGTAAACTGGTAAATTGGTAAATGTACTGGCACTAATCAGAGTCATTCCTAGCTACATATTGGTACTATAGTCTCCACTTCAGGGTTTCCAATAGTGTGCTCAGTATTGTCCCACAGACAACATGACCTGGGTCTGTACCTACCCACAGATTTATGCCCTTAGTTTTGAATGCATTGCTGTGCCCACCATAAAATGGCAAGAGAAGCCCATAGGTAGCAAATGCAGGCAGGTGACAATACTTGCCTCATCTTTTCATATAACATGCACATCCTCTGGACTGCTGTCCAAGCCCTGAGCCTAATCTACATCAAGACATGTCTCTCCAATGGTAATAGATTAATTTCTTTAATATTATAGGTTCCATAATTAATTAGATGAAGTAATTAACTTATTTTAATTAAAGATTCAAGCCGGAAACCCTGGTAGCACCAGGGGTGTAATACTGTATGTCTTCAGAAATTAAATGCATTGATTAGTAAAGAAAGTTTAATTGGCGGAAGATTTTCTTTCTGTTTTGTTCTAATTACTTTTCTCTGGAAGGGATTTTGGTTCACACATGCTTATAGCTGTTGCAAATTAACTTTAATTCCCTGGAGGATAACGCTGTGACAGTCAGGCAGACAGATTATTTTAAATCACATCTGTATAGTCTCTTGTTACATTTGCTAAAATTAATCTTAGCACATCTTTTTTTTTTAATATGCAGATATCCATGGGTCAGATGTTACAAGACTTTGGCAAGTTCTTAGGAATGTTCCTCCTTGTGCTGTTCTCCTTCACTATTGGTCTAACACAGCTGTATGATAAAGGATATACAGCCAATGAACCAAAGGACTGCGTTGGGATCTTCTGTGAGCGACAAAGCAATGACACTTTCCATTCGTAAGTTCCTTTGCATATTGATTTACAATGTTTTCTAGCACAGTTATATCAATTTCAGCTATATAAAGAGAACTGCTGACCCAGACCAAAATAAATTGTCTCGAAAATACATAAATACTAGTAGAAAACATTTATTAGCCTCCAATTTATAATATACTTTATGAAGATATTATGAATAACCCTGACTCATTGCAATGTCCCTCCTCTGGCTATTGTTATTTGAATAAATAATAGCACCACCTGAAACCCAAGTAGGGTCTGAACTCTGAAGAGTCCCTAATGGGTAGATACCAGGTATTATAATAATAATAATAATAATAATAATAATATACTGATTGCTACTAAAGGTGCACAGCACTAAAACAGAATTAATTCCCCGTGATGTAAAAATCTAATTGATAATAGGTATCACGCAGTTAATTGTTATTTGTAAATTGTTAGATAATTGTTAATTCTATATAAAAGTTATTATATACCTAGTTAAACCATATACAGTATGTAGCAAAATAGTACACGCAGTATGTGTAAAACCTGTGCAGGAAACAAACTAACAGCAAAAGTCCCAAAGACAATTAAGTTAATTAAGTAAAAAAACAAAAAACAAATTGAGGATCTTCATGAAAATAGTGTGTAGATACATTTAAGTTATCCAATCCTGTGAAAAACCAAATCCCGTTTATGCATTTCATCTGCAAATAATTGAGTGAATACAGCTACAGTTTATTGCGTGAAGAATCTTAGGTCCTTTAGCACTGCCCAACGCTAGAACCAATCTATTTACCTTATGTCTTAGGTTCAGGTGTGCTCAAAAAAGGGACATGTTTCATTTGTGCGCAGTGTGTTCCAATGCGCTATAACATATTGCAAGGAGCTGAAGATCATAAGTATAACGTAATGTTGCTGAAAAATAGAAAAAGAAAGCACTGCACTGTACCTTAACTACACACTGCACCACAGCACAACATGTGTTACACAATAAAACAACATGCACACCAACACGTGCGCATTGTAAGCACAGGAACAGGTGCTTTGTGAATGAGTCCTAAGTAGTACAATACAATCTGCTTAAGAATTGTTGACATAAGATATCAGCCACATAGGAAATACATTTTTTTCAGTGATATGGCCTGAATGACAAACTTGTATTGTGAGAAGGATTAGCAAAGCACAACTATTGTGCAGCAGTCCAAAGCAGGAAGCAGAACCTGTGTATGTCATAAGCAAATATAGCTGAACTCATCTACATTTATTTTAGCATACATACAGTATCTCACAGAAGTGAGTACACCCCTCACATTTTTGTAAATATTTTATTATATCATTTCATATGACAACACTGAAGAAATTACACTTTGCTACAATGTAAAGTAGTGAGTGTACAGCTTGTATATCAGTGTGCATTTGCTGTCCCCTCAAAATAACTCAACACACAGCCATTAATGGCTAAACCAATGGCAACAAAAGTGAGTACACCCCTAAGTGAAAATGTCCAAATTGGGCCCAATTAGCCATTTTCCCTCCCCGGTATCATGTGACTCGTTAGTGTTACAAGGTCTCAGGTGTGAATGGGGAGCAGGTGTGTTAAATTTGGTGTTATCGCTCTCATTCTCTCATACTTCCGGTGCCGAGGGAGCATGAAGCCAACTTCTTTTCCAATCAGGAAGCCACGCAGTGGGTTATGACCCAACTCCCGGCTTCCTGATTGGCTAGGAAGCCAGCTTCACTTGTTGCTAGGCAGCCTGGCATCCTAACCAATCAGGAAGCCGGGCGGCACATAATGACCAACCTCCCGGCTTCCTGATTGGTCAGGAAGCCATGCTGCCTAGGAACAAGTGAAGCCGGCTTCCTAGCCAATCAGGAAGCCGGGAGACAGGTCATGACGTGCCCGGCTTCCTGATTGGCGAGGAAGCCAACTTTCTTGTTAATAGACTATAAAAATGGGGCTTGTTAGTAAAACTGAGCTTCATAATTACTGACATATAATATTTTCTTTCACAGAGCTCTGATAGGTAAGATCCACATTGCAAACAAGATCACAAGGGACAGCATGGTCTCCAACAGTCCACATCCACCCACACCTGACAGGTCAGCTCACCAGGGCAGGTCAGGTTAGAGCAGGGCAGATCAAGGCTCTTTCAGGCACAGGTAAAACTGGATTCGTGCTGTGGCTGGATGGCGAATGTGCCAACAAGACCTTTCTCAGAGTCAACAATTATATCCCAACCTACCTTAGTATCCTGTACATATTTGGTGATACATCAAACAGAGAAAGTAAAGTGAGTGGACATTCTGACGTTTCCAGAGCTAAAGCATTTGCTGGATAGTATTAAATCAATTCTAAACCTAAAACAAAACTTTAATATATTGAAGCTTAACAGTTCTCAGATGTGGTAGCTGCATTGAATGCTTTTTATCAGACCTTTTTCCCTTTGATTTTGCCTGGTAATCCTGCGAATAACACACTTCCTGTCCTAGACTATGGTAACAAGGCTCACTCACTTTACCATATGTACAAAGGGAGCAGTATTGTCACCCTAGGCTACTACCCCGTTATGGACTACAAACACGTCTTCCTCACTTCATCTTCATTACATGGGGAGGGAGGATTTGTAAGGGAGTTTAGAAAGAAGATAACTATATGATATATTGGTACAGTACACAGAATATTACGAGGACACTTAAAGGGTTATTCACAAAAGGGTGAAGAGTTTGGAGAAGGCAGGAGAAATTAACAATCTAGGATAACATAGCTCAACTGGAAAGTGAACTAATTGTAGATTTTTCCAAATCAGCTATGCTCTCTTAGATTGTTCACTTCTTCTGCCTTCTCCAAACTCTTCACCCTTTTGTGAATAGCCCTGCTAATTTCTGTCAAGATCAAAATGTATTTTCTGTGCTTGCTGAAAACCTAAGAAAAAAGAAAACGAATTCAGCCACCTTATTAATGAATGCTGATCTGTAATGTATAACATTTTTCCTCTTTGGCTGAGATACACTTTAAATGCACCCTAATTGTTTTTCCTTGCTGCCTGTAATTTTTCTTATACTACACTTGCTTTTACTGTCTGACCCTGCTGCATAACAGATTACTGAATTTTAATAGCAGAGTTATATAAACATGCGTAGTATAAGCATACTGTACCACATAGAGTGTAAGGGTTATGGAACAGTGACTCTTTTTATTGTTTGTTTGTCCCATCACTTAATACGTGCAGTCTATACCGTAGATCTCTGTGGTTCAGTACATCCAATTCTGTTACTGTTAATTATCTCTGCGACTAATGAAAGCATTGTACATCTTTTAATTTTTTATTTCTCGTTGCAGGTTTATTGGGACATGCTATGCTCTGTTCTGGTACATCTTCTCACTGGCACATGTAACGCTCTTTGTGACCAGATTCAGTTTTAGTGAGGAGCTTCAGTCCTTTGTGGGAGCGCTAATTGTTGGAACATACAATGTGGTGGTGGTGATTGTACTTACCAAGCTTCTGGTGGCCATGCTGCACAAAAGCTTCCAACTAATAGCTGTAAGTTTTTGAAAATGTTTTACATCAATGATAACTCTAGAGGAATTTTTAGGTTAACTGTAACCCTATGACTCAAATTTCCATGTAGTAGCATGAAAGGGTTTCTGTCTCTAGAGCATCGACCTAGTGTTCTGTAAAGCATTAGAGCCTCCACTAGCTAATGAAAGCATTATGATGATGCTTATATTGGTACAGTGAGGGGAAAAAGGACAATCAATTCTAAACCAAGGTCATAGGTAAGCCCCCTAGTTCCATGAACCTAGTTAAAGTTGCTATATTTTCTACCCCCATGCCCAGTAGCTGAAGGCAGTAGATGTGACCAACAAACTGAGAATGGTCTTGCTGCTTCCTACAAGTAGGTTTTGGGAGGGGATTATGTGTGTTCATACACAAGGTCCAGAAAAAGGGGTGCAGTTTTAATTAATCTGAAAAAGTCCCATACTGTAACATAATTTACTTAAGCATGCATATTTGGTTTGGTGTAGTTTTACGTTTTTTAGTTTGTTCATTGATGTTCTTGTGTGACGTTCAGTCGTTAACTGCTACTGGATGGTTGCATACAAGTCTCACCATTATAAAAACATTTCAGAAAGTGATATGATATGATCCGTTTTTCTACAACTAGCTAGACAGCTGCTAGATCAATTTGAAACTAGCCTGGCCGGTACACAGCTGGAGGGATATTCACAAAGTGCACAAACCTACAAATATTTCCCCAATACTTGTTGTACCGATCACCCTATAACAATATCACACAAGTGACTGGACAGCATGGAAAATCGCATCTGATTTTTTGTTCATGAAATGAAAAGCAAAACTCAATACATACAGTGCTGCCTCATTGGAAGTACACTGGGAAAGGCACTAAATTGTAGTTTTCCGTGGCAGGTGAACACAAGCCAGCATTTGTTCATTTAAGAACAATCAGATCCCCCCTCTCAACTTAAAGTATATCTGAAGCCAAAAACATGTTTTTTACTTTTGATTTTGTAGGAAGTTGTTTAAACCAACTGTCTTAGACAGTTGTGACTGGAAAAGGTGTCCCCATTGGGAGATTACCAATCATTTGCTGTTCTGGAGACAAAAAGTCTTCAAACTCTTGTCATTCTTCTTAAAGTGAACCTGTAAGCCAGGTTAGCATCCTTATATATTTCCATATTATATCTTGACCCCTCCTGTAGTTTTCATGTACACCTCTATATATTCCCTCCAAGCAACCTCCTTTAAAATACATCAAGCATTTTCATTTCTGCTTGTGGCAGGGTATAACCATATGCAACAATTGGTCTAAATAGGGCTTTATACAGTTGAACATCTCTTCCACTTGCGATAAGATGAGCTTGATCTGTTTTACCAGGCCACAATACCACTAGTCTTTATACACTGAGTTGCCAGATTATTATGACCACCCCATCAGTACTTCGTTGGGCCACCTTTTTCCTTCAATACTGCGGCGATTCTTCTTGGCATTGACTCCACGAGATGTTGAAAGGTGATGCGAGGAATCTGACACCATGCCTGATGAATAGCACTGTCCAGTTCTGTGAGATTTGATGGTTGTGGAACCAGCTGCCTGATGGCTCTTTCAACTTCGTCCCACAAATGCTCAATTGGATTGAGATCTGGTGATTGTGGAGGCCACCTAAGCAAGGTAAAGTCTCCCTCATGTTCTTGAAACCACTCCTGCACAATACGAGCACCGTGGCATGGCGCATTGTCTTGTTGGAAGAAGCCATCTCCATTGGGATACGCCATCAACATGATAGGATGAACTTGATCAGCAACGATACTTTGGTATGTTGTGCTATTCAGACGTTGTTCCACACGAATTAAAGGGCCCAAATCA
This sequence comes from Nanorana parkeri, assembly GCF_000935625.1. Classification (NCBI taxonomy): domain Eukaryota; kingdom Metazoa; phylum Chordata; class Amphibia; order Anura; family Dicroglossidae; genus Nanorana; species Nanorana parkeri. The sequence goes on from NW_017306473.1 coordinate 1,227,103, forward strand.
TGCCAGGAAAACATGCCCCAAACCATAACACTGCCCCCACCAGCTTGAAGGGTTGTACTCATGCATGTGGGGTGCATGCTTTCATGCTGTTCCCGCCAAATTCTCACTCTGCCATCTGCATGATGCAACTGGAAACGTGATTCATCGGACCACATTACTTTTTTCCAATGCTCGACTGTCCAATCCTTGTGTTCCTGTGCGAATTGGAGACGTTTTATCTTGTTAACTGCAGACAGCAAAGGTGTTCGAACAGGCCTTCGGCTTCCATATCCCATACGATGCAGTGTACGGCGAACAGTGCGTTCAGAGATCATTTGAGAGGATCCCTGATTAAGATCTGCAGTAATTTGATGCACTGTTGCCCTTCTGTTGTCTTTTACCAGTCTTGCCACTCTCCGTTCTGCCCTAACATTGACTAGTCGCTGACGGCCACAATTCGCACGTTCAGACCCAGATTTTCGTCTGACAGTCCAGTCTTTAAACACTTTAACAACAGCTGCTCTTGAACATTTAACAAATTCTGCGGCTTTGCTGATACTCGCTCCATGGCTCCGAGCGCCAACAATCATCCCACGTTCGAAGGCTGTTAAATCGCGTTGTTTACACATATCTTCAGAAAAAAATCCCTTCTACTGTCGTGGTAAACAACCTGCTTCCTTATTTATAATGGTCTGGCCCTCTAGCAACTTCAGCGTGAAACTATAGCTAATTGCTGTATGGAGCTGTTTTCATATTATGCTATAATATGCTGCTCCAAAATCAATAAACTGGTGATCCCGTGCTCATAGAGCTTTTCAAGTATTTGCCTTAGATAAATTCTGATCTATTGTTGACCCTTCACTACTTTTTTTAGCTCTTTTTTCACATATGGTTTAGGCTATATGGCTATGTGGCAATAATATTAGATAATGGGTACCCTTGCTTAGATAATGGGCATACAATATTTGTATTTTATTACAATGGTAGGGATTCTTCTTCTGCACGCTCTTACAGGAGCATGGATGTTCTCATAAGAGTTTTCTTTTCCATCTTTTATAAGTTCAACATGACCACTATCCTTTCTAAATGCTTTGCCATTTCGTAGATTGCTGAGTTCCTCTACATTTTTCCAAAGTGGGTTCCCTAACTTTACTACTGATCTACCAGAGTTGTAGTATTTTTTTCATCTTTTCCTTTCTCTGCATTTTGCATTGAGGAGTTTTTTTTATAATGTTCACATGTACATTATACCCTTGAGATCTCTTATAAGATCTCCCTATTTATTTTAATCTGTGGTGAAATCAGCCAAAAAAAGTTGCTTAAATTTGGTCATAACATGCATGCCTATTAATTTCCCTTCAACTGCTCTACTTTCTACTCATTTTTCTTTTTAACATTCTCTTTTTTTATATAGTTTATATAGTTTCACCCTCACTTAACTTTCCATAGTCTTCTTCAGATCTCCTTGTCATTATCTGATGCATCATTCTATATGCTTTATTGTTTCTATGAGTCACTGTCACATTCTCACTCCCGCTTTTCTTTCCCTTACACTGCATCTGCTGTCTGTTCCATATGTTTGTTCGGCTCGTCCCACATGCCCTGTAAATTCCTGTTTTGATCTCCATTTCGTTCATTTTCTCTACTTCTTCCTTTTGGTACAACTTTAATATTCCTGTATCCGTCAGAATCTCTATATTGTCCTCTGGATTTCCTAACATTAAATAACTTTGTATGCACCCTTGAAGGTAGGAAATAATTATGTAAGTCTATGTGAGCATTCCTATATCTTATTATATCTTCAAGGCTGAACCTATAGTACATCTTGTATCTATGGGAGAACCATTTGCTTTCCTTTAATTCTTTATGTGTACTTTCTTCAGATTAGTTGCACATTTATATTTACCCTTATTCTAAACTGTTCCTACCCTAGGGGAAACTGCATCCAATCACAGTTTGCTTTACAGTGTGACTTAAAATAAATTAAATTCCAAAGGCATGCTCTTTTGGATAAAAACTATAAAATATTGTTGTTTTCTTCTCGTCTACCCCATACCAGCCCATCTTATTACTGTATACCTAAGATATACACCTTGCACTTAATTATAGGTAGAGGTTTCTTCTGGATACCCTCTATTCCTAAACTACAGCCACCTGACAGTAAGTTTGCAAAACTGAATGCCAGGGTGCAATGTGCTTTTTGACCCCTGTGTTTCTGGGTTGCGTATGCATTGCTCTTCTCAATACCAAGACCTTGAGTCTTCTGTGTGCTAACTAAACTTCTGACTGTTAAATGCTAAGCACAAGTTCTGACTTCCAGTCTGCACAAGGTGGAAGAAGAGGGGATCATATTAGTCCCTACTACATTGTGTTCACACACATACACAAACTTCATCAATAAAGAAAGCATACCAGTTATAACAAATAAGTGCAACATTAGTTAACCTTCCTTACAAATGTATCCATAGAAATAGTGAAGCTAATTTACTAAATGATTTGCAAATGTTCACAAAATAAATGTGTGAAGATTCACTTCAATTACCCAATCATGTGAAAATAACATTCCTGTTTACTTATTTCATCTGCACATGATTGGATAAGTGAATTGAATCTTTTTTTAATAAATCAGATTCAGTAACTCTTGAAATTAAGGCATATGTTGATACTCAATGATACTGTGCTGATCAGCAGGCACATCAGGAGTAAGCAATCGTCAGAGAAAATAGACGACTGCGCTTCCCATGGAAATCACAAGTCTTTGTGGTGAAGTGAGAGAAGAAATGAGAAGGGAAGAAAACTTAGAAGGGACACAAATAGGGAGGTAACCAAAGTATAAAACTATGCCACATGCAAGACATTAGTGGGCAGCAAAGAAGCATTCTGCATTATGGTGTCACAATGGCCAAGCTGGACTGTTGGCTACTCAGTTAGACTTATAAGCAATGTGCAGTGAAGTAATATTGCATATAAACACACAGATCCCTATCTTTTTTATATGGCAACTTAGGTATTCACCCTGTTTTTATTAAATTATATTTAAAAAAATGTTCTTATCCTTTATTCCTCAGTAAAATACTTCAGGTTGTCTAAACACCAACAGATACATCCAAGGTCAGATCATCATAACGGATGACCTTGGGTTTGCTCTTTCTTCCTATCATGCCTTCTTTCAGTGACTGGTATCTTTATTAACTTCCAGAATCATGAGGATAACGAGTGGAAGTTTGCCCGGGCCAAGCTGTGGCTTAGCTATTTTGATGACAAATGCACTCTTCCTCCACCTTTCAACATAGTTCCTTCTCCCAAGACTATTTGTTATTTGTTGAACAGCCTAAGTAAGTGGATCTGCTCTCATACTCCTACAGGAAGAGTCAAACGGCAGAACAGCCTCAAGGTAAGACATTACATAGTAATCTCTTTCTAAACAGTCCCAGGCAGAATAATATTCATGTATTCTGGTAAGTCCAAAATAACACAGCAGGGATTGTAGAAGTATGTAGTATGGGTTTGCTTTGGAAAGGGATGTTGAAGGCAGCGTATCCTGATTAATAACAGATTTGTTGAATAGTTGCAGTAATGTGCTGCCTATGGTAAATGTTAAATAGCAGTCATAATCGTATGCATTAAAGGACACCTTTTCTTATGTGACCAATCTGATCTTACCTATCTACACAGTCTGTTTGGTTTTTCAGTATGCCAGATATACCATACACCGGACTGACAGCTTCACCTTAGTGCTAAAGCTTAACCCTAATATTTGACACTGACGCTCAGATATCTGTTAAAACTAAATCAAGACAACTGATGTTTCGCTGGTCATCTGATTTAGCTTTCTCAATTCAGAATGACTTGTTCAAAAAAATTATCTGTGAATAAATATGGTGAATACTGCTCCTATCACCATAATCTATAATATAGATAATACAGATATAATATCAATAATGGAGCAACATTCAACATATTTATTCCCAGATAATTTTTTGTCCAAGTCATTCTGAATTGAGAAAGCTGGTTGGATGACCAGTGAAAGGTCTTCAAGAAAAATACAGCAGGTCCAGTTGCCTTGATTTATTTTTCACAGATATACCATGACCTGGATGAATGAGACCCTTCACAGACATTGGGGTTGATTTACTAACCTTATAAACACACCACGAACATGTATACACCTCCGTAGTGTGTTCCCTCCCAGCATGATCTATGGGTGGAATCTAAACACCTTTGTAGTGTGTACACACCCAGCAGGTGTGTTGTGCAAAGCCCTGCATGAATTCCAAGGTGATGTTGTGTAAATTAGCTCTATGTTATGTTGCTTGCGTTGATGAATGCAGGAATGTAAATGCATGAGCTAACCATTTTTGTCTAAACTGTGAAGCAGCATTATATATGCATCATGTGCATGATTTTTCCATATATGGCATTAGTGGAAATATGCTTTTAGAGACTTTTTGGTTGATAAATACGTTTTGCTGTGTGAAAATCACACGCACCTGGTGTGTGCGTGTGTTTAGGTTAGTAAATCACCCCCATTGACTCTCATAGACTGTCTGGGGATAAAAAACAGCCCTGACAAAGAAAACCTGCCAACAATGATGCACCGGATAACCCACCAAGCACAAATGAGCTCTATGGGGGAATTTATCAAAACTGGAGCAGACAAAATCTGGAGCAGCTGTGTAAGGCAACCAATCAGCATTTCTCTTCAGTTTGTTCAGTTAAGATTTGAAAATGAAAGAGAGAAGCTGATTGGTTGCCATGCACAGCTGCTCCAGATTTTCACTGCTCCAGTTTTGATCAATTCCCCTCTATGTACAGTATGTACTGGCCCCACTACCAACTCGATACCATTGTGTGCCCAAGTGGGAATTTTCTATAGTGAACGTTTCTGTTTTATACAAACACAACTGAAGGTTGAGCAGACCACGTGAGCTTACAGTAACCCACAAATCCTCTCAGACAGACCAGTCTTTCTGGAAAATGTCAGAATTGAAAATTTTTGAATCCAGGTCTGTTTAAACAAAAAAAGACGAGCACCGCTTTTGTAAAAGATGCTTCAACATATATTACAAATGCTTACAGCGTTAGACGTATGTGTGTAAGCTTCTGCATTAAACACTTTTTACTTTATGAATGAGCATTAACACTAAACTGATACTACTTCTCCTTTTAACAATAAAAAAAATCAGCTGGCTAATAAATAAAAATCTACAATAAAGTGATATGATCAGTAATGTGATGGTAACTGGTATATGCTGACCTATATAAAAGTTATGAGAAAATGGTACATAGAAGAGTTCTCTATAATAATTGTATTCTGTACCACAAGGAAACACTTACCAGCCAAGTAAAATTAGCGGTAACATTCTCTAAGCATTCGGTGTTTATAACAAAATCTAATTCTGAACTTTCATTTGAAATGTGCTTTGCCTGTCTTAGGACATTTACCATCAGTTTGATCATTTGCTTGTTTTTCTCTTGCTCATATACTGTATGTCATGACACAAACACCCCCCTGTCAGCACACATTTTTTTTCTTCTACTTGTGCCAAATTTAGTCCAGTGCCAGGTCAATTCACTGAGCTCCATTATGACATAAATAGAGGTGTTTGTGCCTGAAGGTGTGATAGTACTTTACAAATATGTGAAGCTGTCATACATACTTGGGGTACTCCCGGGAACAAATGTTATTTTTAGAATAGGGAATTCCTCTGTTGATTTTGATTTGCTCTTATTTATCTTAAACTGGTTTCACGGAAGCATTATGTGCTGTTTAAACCAATGGCAAAATCAGAAAAGTGAAGTTAAAATGATAACTTTTAGTGGTAGTTGAAAATGACCCCCCTCCCCATCATTCTTAGGTTTGTTCATTAGACAAAATACAACAATCTAACACACCTGACAAATATAATACTTAGCTTTTCTGAACGTTTACATTAAATGAGTAAGAGTGGTCCAGCTGAGAAATCCACTACCCCATGTTATAATAATGGCAAAAACACTAATGGAATTAAAATAATTTGAGGTGATTTGTTTTCAACAAATAACATCCAGAGCTGTAAGACTAAGACCCTGTTCCCACTGACCAGTTTATCGCGCATATTTCCGTGCAATGTTGCTCAATGTAGCTTGTCCAATGTATTTCAATGGAGCTGTTCACATCTCACAGCTAAATGTTGCCTGGTGCTCGTCGCTCAAGTTTGTAGCTCGAACATGACCTATTTTCCGGCGGATGTCGCGCGATTTGGCTCATAGTATTGGATAAATTGTGCTTGTGATAAACTAGAAAACAAAAAGTAAACCGGAGGGGTAAGCACAGCTAGGATATTTAAGATCTCTGTTTCATCAGCTTCTTCGGGGGGTCCTAGGTGACATTAGGGGTCTTGGAGACCCCTGATGCCTCCATAAAGAGGACCTGTCACATCTTTTGCTATCACATAGGGGGGTTTCTTAGCCCCCTATGTGATAGCAATAAAGTTAAGTGAAAAAAAAATAGGGAAAAAAAATTAAGTTTCCACACATTTTTAAAAAAAAGTACACATATAAAAGAATTAAAAACATTTTTTTTAAGCACCCACCCATACATGCACGCATGCAAACATGCGTTGGGTGCGCATACCTACGAAAACGACGATTGCACCATTACGCCGCACATGTTACATATCGCTGTGAACGTCGCAGTGAGAGCAATCATTCTAGGGCCATCAATCACTGATAACACTAAACTGATGAGCTTTAAAAGCTTTTAATGCGTCGCCTATGATCGATTTTGGGCATGGCAGTTTTTTGCGATTTCGCGGGTGCGCACAATTTTTAAGCATGACATGTTTGGTGTATATTTACCCGACGTGACCCTGACTTTTATATTTTACAAAATTGTTGTTTACTAACAGAATGTAAGAAAAAAAACTTTTTTCCCCCTAAATTTTCTGTAAATTTTCTGAAATATAGTAAAAAATAAAAACCTCCCAGTGATGATTAAATACCACCAAAAGAAAGTTATATCTGTCCCTAAAAAATGGTATAAAATTAATTTCAGTACAGCGTTGCATGACGGAATAAACGTCAGTCAAAGTACCGCAGTGCTGAGTACTAAAAAATGGCGAAGGGGGTCTAACACCTGGTCAGCAAGTGGTTAAAGATTTTGAACATATTTTGTTTTGATGCACCTAGTTAATGTAATCTGAAAGTTCAATTGGGCTTTCAGGGTTGAGCTTCTACAGTTAGCAATTACTTGCAAGAAAGGAGCTTTAATTGTGCAAAGAGGTGAAATGGATTAAAACATTGAAAATATTTCTCCTTGGTGGCCTCAGATATGATTTGAAATTGCAACTTATCCTGAACAAATACCAAGAAATGTATGAAATCTCTGTAGCTTTGGTTACAAGACAGAAAAAGATATATTGTTAGAATAAGTACCTACCATCCTGGTATTTCATTCCACAACCCCTTGTACAGCAGAAATCAGACTGGGAATGTGAGATTTTACAATTTAAACCAACTAGACTCACATGGTCTAGTATGCTGCACGGTACACACGGTCTATCATGGTGCACGGTACACACAGTCTAGCATTGTGCATGGTACACATAGTCTAGCATGGTGCATGGTACACACGGTCTAGCATTGTGCACGGTACACACGGTCTAGCATGTTTTCACGTGCTAGAAGATGGAAGGAGAGAAGGAGACTGCCTACAAGAATAATAGAGTGCCAGGGGGCCGCAGGAATCAAACGCTACTCTTACACAGTGTAATGAGCGCACAGCTGACACCAGAAGCTGCAATGTCTTACTGGGGTCTAGTGGTGTCACCATCATCTGTATTTAGTGTGGTGGGAGTGCATGAATCACAGCAATGAATGAACACAATTACATTTTATATGGCGAGTAAAACAGTTTAATTTGTACATGGAGTTCCACTATTCAGTCACATTCTAGTTCTTAGGTATATAAGCATTATGTTCACATGAGGTGGCCATACTAATTACCAAGATGTAAAATTCTGCTGCTTTTGACAGCTACCCAGCTGACAGGGCTCAACATCACCAGCTCATTGGACTGTTAAACTGGCATGCCATGATACAGATACTCCAACCAGGACATGAATGAATGACCTGATATCTCCTTTCATCCTGGAATGTAGTTTCAGTACATGACCCAGATAGTATCAATCATCATTGTTTTTGTTTGATTCATATTATTTCATGGCTGTGTAAAGTGTCAGCCTATGTACACAGGTGGTAGAGAAAAATCAGATAAGAGAAACTGTGTAGAAGCATCTGTAGCGTTAATGAATCAGACAGCAAACCCCCCCCCCATATCCATCTATGTCCTCCTACAATTCAGGCTTCTGCTGCTGTTCCCCCGCAAATGCCAGATTAGGCTTTTTAATTTGATCCTAATCATTTTTTCAGCATGTTATTACTGCAGGTTTACTTATTTATTCAAGAGATTCTGAAGATTATGCTGGTTACAGGTTTTTTTACCCTGCTCACAGACATTCTGCTCCACTGGTTTCTCTCCAGCTCCATCTAGCAGCTGACTGTACTGTGTCTGCCCTACAGACACTATGATGACTTGACAGCTGCCACCATACAACCAACAATGATGTGACAAAAGATTTTTCATTCTGTTTGGCCACCCTCACGATCCAGACATCCCTGCCAGATTCTCAACCACTATTTCACTAGCAAAGCTGTCTGATTGGACCAGTACACATGTTCATTGTCAGCACATGTGCACTAGTCCAGGCTGAGCACTGCTGTAGAGGAGATTGCAGGGTGATTCTGAATAATGTCAAATCCTTTGTCCGGTGAAACAATTTCTGTATATGTAATTCATAAATTGTAATAGCTAGCTATGTGACAGATATCTAGGTGCCACATCCCAGTAACGATGTTAGCAATCAAGGGTTATGGAGGATTCCCCCCTGTCATTGCTTTTGAAAACTTCAGCTGATTCCACTGATTTTGATTTTTAACATTGATTGTGGATGCATTCTTGGTGGAAAAAAGCTATGCAATCAATGGACTTATAGAGAGGCACCACTAAGCACAGTGCTCCTTTGTGTCCCCCCGTGTACTAACTAGGACACTTGAAGCCCCATTAGAAGGTGATTTAAGTGGATATCCATAATAGTGTATCCATAACAGACTATAGGAAGCAACTTTAAGGCTTCCATTGGTTACTACTAGGGATGCACCAATACCAGTATTTTGGTACCGAGTATCGATAATTTTTTTTCGGTACTCGCCGCTACCAATTACTGAGTACCGGAAGTCCCATTCAGGAAGCCAGGTGGCGTGTAATGACTCGCCACCTGGCTTCCTGATTAGCCAGGAAGCCGGGCAGTGTGTAAAGACTCACCACCTGGCTTCCCGATTAACAAGAAAGTCTGTCCCCTCTGACCTCAGCATGTCCAGCCTGTCACCCCCAGGGCCTCTCCAGCCAGGAGCGGCCACCTAGTATGGGTATCAGTGCATCCTTAGTTACTACAATGTAAAATGAAAAGGAAAGTTAATGAGAAGGTTGGACTGCATTATATGCGATGTGAGTGGACTTTACACAAAATCAAATTCTACCAATGCATGCCTCTATATCTAATGATTATTAAAAACATAGACATGTCAGGTGTAACATGCTGTGATTTTGAAATACTTACACTTGCAGAACATTCACGTCCTGCTTTGAATGGGCAAAATTACTTTGTTACAGTTTGGCAAAGCAATGCTGGGATTGCCTTGTCATCAGCAAAGCACTGGGAAATATCAGAGATCTCAGGGAAAGGCATTGTCCTCCCCTTAGATATTGTGCATGGTCACATGCCCTAGTCACATGTCTAGTCACATGTGCCAGAAATCAAGGAAGTAAAAGGAGAGCTAGTAATCTGCCCTTAGTAAACATGGCCACTGTCAGAAGACTGGGGAAGAAAAGAGAAAAAAGGTATGCAAAGAATACAAAGCCTGCAATTATCTAGAAGTAGATTGTTATTACTAAACATTTCTAAAGGTGTGTGTGTGTTATTTTAAAGATATGGGTAAAGGTCCACTTTAAGATTGTACGTTGAGCTAGATTTAGTTGTTTTATGATTTTTTACTATATATATTGTATGACTCAATTCTAAGGTAACTAAAAAGTCTGACAAAATACCCTTGCTTACTGTTATGTCCTGTATACGTAAGTCAACTGTGTATTTTAACCACAATAGCACCCGATTACTGCAGATGCAGTTGTAGAAGCCCATGAATGTAAACTCTAAGGATGATGTCTAACTATGGTGGGATTTTCTGCTGTTGCAGGAATGGAAAAGTCTCAGGCAGAAGAGAGATGAGAACTATCAGAAAGTCATGTGCTGCTTGGTGCATCGCTACCTGACTTCAATGAGACAAAAGATGCAAAGTACTGACCAGGCCACAGTGGAAAACTTAAATGAACTCCGTCAGGATCTATCCAAATTCCGCAATGAGATGAGAGACCTGCTTGGCTTCCGGACCTCAAAATATGCAATGTTCTATCCGAGGAACTAAAACATCAACACAAAGCTGACCTTCTTCTGTCCAGGAGAGTCTTGTGCTGATGTCTTCTTGCACATGTTTGTGTATGTATTTTATAGTCTCACCCTGAAGTATTTAATTACATGTAAGCCATGTATACTTCATTATACAGAAGTTCAATACAACAACTTACGTTTGACAATTATTATTTTATTATAAAATGTTATTTTATTATCAAAATATTCATATATGAACAAATTAGTATGCCTCCTGGTCCTTTTTTTTTTTATAACCGTGTTGATCTATGAATATTCAAACTTTTCAAGCGGGATCACTTGACTGTGACCAAAAGTTAGGCTTTCTCTAACATGGGAAAGAATACCTTTGATTTATATACAACTACTGTTCATAATTTATTTATTCATTCAGTAGGTTAAACTGGTTGGTGAGGTAAAATTTCCATGGCAACTAATTAAATTATAACTAGTTATCTGTTCTTTAATATTTATAGCCAGAGCCAATGTATTTATTAAAGACAGTTTGGCAATAGGGAATATTTCCATAGTAAATTCTAATTTACTACTTCTAATTTTCTGCTGTTTAGAAAATAAAATCTGATCACTTGTGACTTACTGAGTTAAGAGAGAATTAGAAAGGTTACCACCCTATTTGCCTTTAGTAACTCATCCCCAAAGGGTTTGAATAATCAAGGTGCAATAAAGAGTATCGGTCACAAATGAGTTTTTGCAAGACCCTTATACTTATTCTTAATTATGGTATATGTGGAAGCTTATCTGTGAAAGATTTATATTGGACCTGTTATTTAGTTTAACTTACTCTGTCTGAGAATGAATCTATGCCTTGGAGGTAAATGGTGAGATATCTCCTGCATTGTCACAGTTTGTGCTTTGCCAATTGCCATAAGTTCTGGCAGCTACCATAGCAACAGCCAATTAAACATCAATTGACCTTTTAGTTCTGACTCTTACCTCAAAGTAAGAGTCAGAACTAAGAGGCCACAGTATTGACTACTACCTGGAGGTAAGAGTGAGAACTCAGAAGCCTTAGTACTGACTCTTACTTGGATGTTAGAGTGAGAACTAAGAGGCCTTAGGATTGACTGTTACTTGGAGGTAAGAGTGAGAACTCAGAGGCCTTAGGATTGACTCTTACTTGGAGCTAAGAGTGAGAACTAAGAGGCCTTAGTATTGACTCTACTTGGAGGTAAGAATGAGAACTAAGAGGCCTTAGTATTGACTCTTACTTGGAGGTAAGAATGAGAACTAAGAGGCCTTAGTATTGACTCTTACTTAGAGGTAAGAGTGAGAACTAAGAGGCCTTAGTATCAACTCTTACTTAGAGGTAAGAGTGAGAACTAAGAGGCCAATTGACATCTAACTGGATGTTGCTATGGTAGTTTAGTTTCGGACTAACTAAATAAAGCTACATTTGGGTATAAGTATACATATTTTACTAATAAGTTTGCACAACTATAGTAATTTAAGATCAGATGTTCACATTTTTGCATACACTCTGTCTTGTTTGGTTCTCTTTAAGACATACAGTCTGCTATTAAGCACTTTCGCTATTGCAGATTTCAAGTTTTTCCACCAAAATATTTGTTTATAGTTAATTGCATAAAGGCAAGTCCAGCAAATTGCGACATGTTTGGCATTTCATTTAAGACCTTGTTCACATTAAGCTAGTAAAAGCCACTGATTTAAACTAACATGCGATTTTTAGTTCCCTCTTGGGGTAGTGAAAGACATCCTTCCAAGGAAAACATTCATTGCTTTCTGCGGAAACCCATGCAAAGTCATGCGTGCGGGCGCTTTATTTTGTCTGTTGATTTCACTGTTTTGTTTTGTCAAACAAGCAAGGCAGGGTGAATGGGCCAAAATAATTCCATTACATCACCTTCTTAGAGTTGTAGGCTTTGTAAATAAGTGTTACAGGACACGTAGACACAATATTTCCATTATGAATGGTAGATTGATTCTCAGGGGAGGCACTGAGGAGCATGAAGGTTCCAACATCAACATTACCTGATGCTGTGGTCTGCATTTACTTTGATGTGGTGTAGTAAAGGGAATGCCTTCCTGCACACTAACTCTAAGTTCTATGGTAGGTTTTGGGCCAGATGAGTCTGTGGAAACACCGAAATTTAGACTTAAGGAAACAGAGGTCCTTCATAGGGACTTCAAGATTGTACAGCAGCAGAAGTAGTACACATTGGTATATGTTATTTTTACACTAAACACAGGAGAGAGCCCCCTCTGCAACAGTCTGGGCATACTCAGAAACTATGGAGTACACTGTCTGTATCCTTCAGTAATCATGAGCAATCCAGAGATCAGCACATCACATTAAATCCCCCATAAAACTATAAAAATAGTTTTATTTATCAGAGACAGTAAAACAAACACTATTGTGTGCCTATTTTTGCTGTTTAATATATCTAAAATAGTTCAGCCTTTCTCAACCAGGATGCCGTGGCACACCAGTGTGCTTCGTGGTCTCCTCAGGGGTGTCTCAAACATTTGTGGTAGTGGGACTGAGATATGAAGAGGGCAATGAAGAAGACTGATGTGAAGGGGGAACTTTGATGTGAAAATGGGGCTTCTGATGTGAAATGGTGTCCCTGATGCAGAGGGTGACTCTGATATGAAGCGCGGGATCTGGGGGGAACTTTATTGCGAATGGGGAAACCCACTTTTGTGTGTGTTATTGCGTGGTGCCCCCTTAAAATCTATGATAATTTAGACTGGCATGCCTACATTTTGCATACATTTAAAGTGTGCCATGACTAAAACAAGGTTGGGAAACGCTGAAATATCTATTGCCATGTGCCAAACTCTCCCTGGGTTATTTACACACTATTCTTCGATTGCCGTCGATATGTGCCGAGTGGCGTTCTTCTTTGAATTTTGTTTTTGTCTTTATAAAATATTAACATTGTCTTGACTACCACTCTCAAAAGAAAAGTTGTTTTTTAATTTTTTGTTAAATCGTATACGGACATCAAAAATATATTGCTAAAATAACATTTATTGATGAAGATAAATATAGTAAAGTCAGATAAAAACCAAAAAATAATAATTGAACCCTGATTACTTTGTGTCTGTATCTTGTAAATGATGTAAATAGAGAGCTTGCACTATGTTTGTATTGTATATTAAGGAAATTAAGTATTACAGAAATGAGTATCATTAATAAAACAAAGTAATGTGTGTTTAGAAGTGTCAGCATGTGATGTATAGAGGCCTCTGCATATTTTATGATGTATGATTTTAAAGAGAAACAAATGGTATTTTGACTTCTGTACTCCATTGTGAAGGTCAAAACTTGAGAGAGGTTACTGTAAACATTGAAATATCCATAATGGATGTTAGAAAAACAAAGAATCTCATGACAGATAAGAACCAAATGGTCACTAATGTACATAGATTGTATTTGCTATGTATTTAAGTAATGTCATAATATTAATAACAATGATTTAAGTCAGAGTGATTCTTACAAGTCCTAAAAATTACATCTGCTAAAATGCGCTAAACTCCACTCCATTTTAGATGTAAAAAGCTTAAAAAAGTACATGCCTATTACTAAAATGAATCTGAATTGAATTCTTTGTAATGCACAACATTGATTAGAAGGTGGGACTTTATTCCTGAAAATGATGAAAGTGGGAAACTATGAAAAAGTATCTGGCCAACTTTGGGAGCCTCATGACACCTTCTCAATAATATGTCTCAGCTGGGGTTGATTTACTAAAGGCAAAGAGCCTTATTACTTTACAAGGAAACATTTTCTTAGCTTAGTAAAAATTGGCAAACAAGCAAAATAAAAAAACAAACAGTATTTTTGTTTGCACATGATTGGATGATGGAAGTCAGCAGCGTTTTACCTCATTCACTAAGCTAAGAGAAAATTCCCTTTTATAAATGAGCAGCCTATTTGCCTATAGTAAATCAGCCCCATTTGTCCATCTTTGAATGAGCCACTTTGACCTTCCTCTCTCTCAGTCATTATTATTGCCTTTCATTTCAGTATGTGTAGCGTTCACCCCCTAAGGAGCGGCTGGAATAACCCGGGTCATTACTAGTCTGTCTAAAGGATTTTGTCTTCAGCTGACCCATTAGCATTTAACTGCCCTCTTCTAGTGCCCACAAAGCTGATGTCCACTCCAGTAATGCAATGCTGAATAACTTTTATTAACATCTTCAATCTGGAGAGAGAGGGTAAAGGAATCCTAGGCATTCAGGGTGTAACAGACATAGACTCCAGACTCACCAGACCTTTTTGACATCTCAGTGTAGATCCACTTGTGGTACAGTGAATAGTAATTGGAGTAACAGATGAGCAGGGATGAGTACAGATCCTCAGAAGGAGAGACACCAGCCATGCTCCAGAGGTCCTCTTTGTTCTGGTCACTTCCAGCAGAGACCAGCTTTCCTTAGTTCTCCTCCTCTGATAACAGCACATGCCTCCTCCATACTTGAGGCCTAGGGAAACTCTTTCCTACACTACAGCCTCTGCCCACCCCCAGGCCTCAGGCCAAGCCTGGGGGGTAGCTGGACAGCACCCAGCCCTAATCCATGGCTGGTCCCGACTAGTCTCAGTACATGGCAATTCCCTCCACTATATGTACCATACCCCAGCATGCACCACTGGTTGAAAGAAACCCAATGATTGACTGCTGCACTGTACATACACTCAAGTGTCCCTCATTGGCTGTCCCACAATACAACAGATAGCAGTCCATAAATCCGTTGTACTCCTGACTGCTTTTTACATATAAAATAGACGGATGCAACGTATGGTAACCGTTCTCAAGCACAGAGTATGAATAGGGACACCGGCACTCTGAATGTTGTACAAATGCATCTATTTATTGACGGACATGCAGCATATCACATTAATGCATTAATGTGATATGCTGCATGTCCATCAATAAATAGACGCATTTTTACAGCATCTGGAGTGCCGGTGTCCATAATACTACACAATACAGCAGAGTCACATTCCACGCAGGGGGTACAGTCAATGCCAGACACCTGGAATTAACCAGATGAATGCCACTATAATCCCGTCAGGCTGACTACAGCCCTGGCAATCACCAAGGTGATTATTCACAAAGTTGCCGAAGGCAGCCGAATGAATAACCCAGCCGAAGTGAAGAGAGCTGAACAACGTTCGGCTGTTAACTCCGGCTCAGTACGGCCGTACATCGGCTGACACAACAAATGTTTCCCCAAATTCAACTGAAAATGCAACTTTTTTTTATTACTTACCTTTATTGAGGTTTTACATGGATACAAGAGTATAAATCAACATATGCATTTAGCTTTAGTGAGAAACATTTTCAATTGAATTGAAGAAAAAAAAATATCCAAAAAGAGGAGAGAAAGCGAAATGAAAAAGGGGAAAGAGAAAAAAAATGTATATTTATATATATATATATATCATATCTCATAGTCACGGGGAAAGCAAAACACCAGGTAACAAAGCAGTGCCACTAGAGCCCTCCAATAATTGCCAGGTGTTACGTAATCGAGCCGTTAGGTATTCAAGGTTATGGATGTCATGGATCCTTCGCAACAATTCTGCCTCAGATGGAGGAGTGGATTGCCGCCATTTTAAGGCTATTAGGCATCTGGCTGCGGTAAGGACATGATTAATAAGTTTAGTAGTGGTCTTCGAAAAATATGAAATGGGGAGGCCCAAAAGCAAGTGTACAGTATCTTCTGGTATAGTCTCGTCAACTAACATTTGAAGCAGGGATATAGTACACTTCCAGAAGGGGCGTATCCTTGGACACTCCCAGAATAGGTGCAGTAAACTACCCCTTGAGGTCATACATCGCCAGCACTCAGGTGGCAGCGAAGGATTCATGTGATGTAGCAAATCCGGGGCGCGTTACCAGTGATAAAGAATCTTGTATTGATTTTCTTGATATAAGGTACAAATAGAGGTCTTACTAGCATTAGTTCAGATCGCCTCCCAATTCTCCATGTCCAATGTCCAGCCCAGGGCCCTCTCCCACTTAAGCATATAGTTATGTTTAGTAAAAGGGAGAGCGGAAATCGAGTTAAGCAATTTATAAATGTCAGATATCAAATGTTTGCGGGTGTGACCGTCTAAACACAGTCTTCCAAATGAGGTTGATGGTGAGAAAGTGAGAGAAGTGGAGACTGTGTATGCAAAGTGTTTGATCTGAAGAAATGTAAAAAGAGATCTGGCTGTAAATTGAGCCAAGCTTGCGGGGTAGAAAAAGGCATTAGGGTCCTATCTACTTTATGAATAATATCTCTAAAACGAAAAAGAGAGTGGTCCAGTCAGGGACGAGCAGTGTAATGATTAAGCGTGGCAGGTAGGAGGGGCGTGTATAGGAATTATCTCATAGAAGTAGTGGGCAAGGCGAGATTAAATGTAGGCCCTGCAAAACGCCAGATAGCTTTAGTGTGTTGCATGGTTGATAAAAGGCAAGGACCTGTGATGACAGAGGGATAGGCCAAAGGATGGAATTTAAATGTAGTGGGGAGAACCAGAGGTTTTCTATTTCTGCCCAACTGTTAGGCGGGTATAGGGAGGACCAGGAAGCCAGGTGACGTAAATGAACAGCTAAGTAATATTTGAATATGTCCGGAAAAGCCAATCCACCCTGTGATCCAGGGGCTACTAACACAGACCTGGCGACTCTATGACCGGAGTTATCCCATGTAAATTGGAGAAGCGAGCGTTGCAAAGCTTTAAGATCGGGCATAGGGATTTTGACAGGCAATGTCCCAAAATAATAAAGCAGTTTTGGCAGAATGGTTTCATTTTGATTGATGCCATTCTGCCAATCCAGGATAGACAAAAATGCAATGGCTTTTAATGGCTTCTGCTGTCTCAAAATTATTCAACCCCCTGAATAGAATCCCTCACAAGAGCACAAATCTACAAAATAGGTGTTGTCTCAAGAAAAACCTGATACAACTAATTAAGGGCTTCATTAGTAGCACCATGTGTGCTTGAGCTAGTTGTTTGCTGGCTAGTTGTTTGTTGAGTATTATGTTTGACTGCATGTTAGAAATATGGCTAAGTCAAAAAATTATCCAAAAAGTTAAGAGAAGCTATAATCACCCTTCACAAACAAGAAACAGATTACAAAAAGATAGCAAAGCCACTGAATGTTCTTAGAGACACCATTGAAAGCATAGTTCGCAAGTTCAAAGTTAAAGGAAGAGTGGTTACACTAGCTGGATGAAGTGGAAAAAGGAAGCTATTAACAGCTGCAACCAGATTTCTGAGATGGCAGGTTGAGAAAAACCCTCAAGTGACTGCAAAAGACCTGCAGCAAGACTTGGTGGCAACAGTCAGGCAGTGAGGTTTCAGTTTGCACAGTAAGGCGCATAGGGTTTTCATGCTAGAACTCCAAGAACTCCACTACTGATTCAAAAGCACAAGAAAAGCTCCAATATGCTCAAAAACTTATAAATAAGCCACATAAGTTTTCTGTTCTGTGGAGCT
Organism: Nanorana parkeri; assembly: GCF_000935625.1. NCBI lineage: Eukaryota > Metazoa > Chordata > Amphibia > Anura > Dicroglossidae > Nanorana > Nanorana parkeri. Next base: position 1,245,085 of record NW_017306473.1, read on the forward strand.
ATGAAACAAAACTGGATCTTTTTGGCCTTATGGATCAGCATACGCTAAAAAGAACACCCTTTGTCTACAGTTAAGCATCATGGTGGCTCTGCGATGCTCTGGGGCTGCTTTGCATTCTCCAGCACTGGAAGGCTCCACGTCCGGGAAGGCAAGATGGATTCATTGAACTGTCAGGAGATCCTAGGAGAAATATGTCATGCCATCTGTGAGGAAGCTGGAGCTTTGATCCCCAGCAAACCTCAAACTCCACCAAGGTTTGGTTGCAGAAGAAGTCCTGGAAGATTCTACAGTGGCCATCACAGCCCCCTGACTTAAAACCCCATAGAAAATCTCTGGAGGGACTTGAAAAAGGCAGTTGTAGCACACAAACCCAAGAATTCTACTAAAAGAGGCCATTGCTCATGAGGAATGGGCAAAGATTCCTCATGAACACTCCCAGAAGCTGGTGTCTGACTAAGCATCTCATTTGTAGCAGGTCATACCAGCAAAATGGTGATCTTCTAAGTACTAAAGATGCTTGCCATGAAGGGGTTGAATAATTTTGAGACTGCCGAAGTCATTAAACGTTGCATTTCCAGTTGAATTTGGGGAAACCACTTCCTTGTGTTGACCTATTTCAATTGCTTTTGTTTGATGACAACTGTATATGCAGATTTTTCTTTCATTTTATTTAACTTACATAAAACTGAAACCATACACAAGAGCTTGGTCAAATTGGACTATTACCTTTGAGATGTCTGGAAAATGGAGATGAACATGCAAAGAAGAAGTTATAACACTCATGAAAACGAATATGAATTTATTGACTGTAAAATACCTAGACTGATTACAGGAAAATGAGATCACACTCTTTTTTTCAGATATGTGTTTAAAAAATCAAGACGCTGTTCACGGTCATATATCTTTACAACAAGAAGTGAGAAACTGATGCAACAGTTACTTGCCTGGAAAATAAAACGGAATTTGATTTTTCCATTCATTGCAATATTGCAAACGTTTTAAGAAACTTATGGAATGTGTGAGCTGAAATCTGATTTTTAATAGGAAAAATTTTGACTATTACCAGACATGAGCTATTTACGGTAGCTACGTGTAAAAGAACTGAACAAATTAATGATATTGATATAATTAATTGTTACACCTGTCCATGAAAGGCTACATACACAGATTCATTTTCAGGCTCAGAAAAAAGCATCCATTTAATAGGAAAGTTAGACAGCTAAACCACAGTGCACATGAAGTTTCCAAACCACTATTTTCAGTAGGTGCTCCATCTGTATGGTACATTAATAGGCATACAACAAGGACACCGTGGACATGTTTGCCCTACTTATGTTTAAACATTTCTAGATTTTCAATTTTATTCTAGCAATGTAATTAGTAGTTAGAGTTTTATCTCATAAAAGCCTTTTTTAATTGAGAATGCAGCTGAACCTTTGAAGATACTACTATGGGAGGGTCACTTTTGACTTGTTTTCAAAGGGCCTGTCACCTTGACCCTGGTTATGCTGTCACTGGTCTGAAAAATGCATGTAACAAGCGAAATATATGAAAAATCTTAACTTCCATCCTGCCTTTTGAATGTGGCCATGTATGTTTTTAGTCGTGGGTATTAAAAAACATTTCAGAAAATAGATGAAAGAAGAGAATGAGACAAGTTTCCTGGACTGCATGACCACCGAATATCACAAACAGTTATGGCACAATACTCTTTGCAACTTCCTGTCCATGTGATATCAGGAATAAGGAATGGGTGTCATTGGGACTGGAATGCACAATAGAAAAAAAAAATATGGTATGGGAGAGCATGTCACTGCCTCCCATGAAGCAGTGCACGAGTCTAGTGGCTATCACTGGGTCCAAGCAATGTCACATGACATGCTATCTCTGAGCTCCAACACCGGCCAAATCTGGGTATTTTGGTGGTGTTTGTGACATAAGGAAGGGTCAAGAGAGCACTGGAGACATCTGTATACAGGGGGGATGTTGGTCTTTACACAGACACTGCCACTTTGCCTTGAATGGGCAAGGCGACAATGTCTCTTTAACCCTTTAACTATCACCACCATTAAGATTATGGCTTAGCAGTATTGGGATGTAAACAAACTTGTGGCTGGATTAGGGCCATTATTTATGGGTAACTCTAAGTGAAAGGTGTAGCTGTAAGGGTCTATAAAGGGTCACCTATGGAAATGTTTTGACATATCTGGTATCTATGTACTCAACTCAGTCTCATCTTGTATAATTTACAGAAAATGTGGACATTTTATGTGTTTGTGTGGACAAAATAAATGTAATCATATTTGTTACCAAAAATATATATTTAACAAAAAGTAGCACTAATATAATGCAACAAATTGCAACCACCATGTTTTTATTCTATGGGTCCTTTGCTTTCAAAAAATATATAATCATCTGTGGTCTCAAGTTTTCTAAAAATGTGCACTGTAGCATGTCTGCAAATAGCAAAACAAAACCATGGCTCAGGCAGCAAAAAAGTGTATCCTCTTCTCTAAAATGTAACTTACCTTTATAACCCTTAAGACTTAACCTGATCCTAACATGTAACACTTTAACTCTCATCTTTAACTCTCATCCTGATTCTAAGAATTAACAATAAACTCAACATTCTAAAACATAACCCTATCATGACCCTATCTGTTGCCTGGGACTCCATATTGGATAGTAATCCATCAAGGATTGGGAACATCTTGTTAGATGATTACATCTTTTTGTATGCCCTTAAACGAGCGATCTACACATATCATTAAAGAAGAACTCTGGGTAATTTTTTTAATTAACCTTTGCAGTGGGGTTAATTTGCAGTGGTGCTACCCCCACACTGCAAGGGTTAACTGCTTGTTTTGGTTTAGGGCTGAAAATAACAACGTTATACTCACCAGAACTTGTGAGATGGCTGGCTGGAAAATCGCTCCCTGAAGCCTGTCACCTACACTGCAGCAATGAAATGTCCTTTATTGTCATCACATCCTATACACTGTGTATAGAACATGATGACTCAGGGACCTTATACCACTGGAGCAGAGGGGGAGTGAGGCTCCAGGGACCAATTTAAGAGTAAGCTGGCTTGGAGGATTGGGTGAGTATAGCTTTGTTACTCTCCTCTGTAGACCAAAATGAGCAGTTAACCCTTGCAGTGTGAGGGTAGCTTCACTGCAAGGGTTAATTAAAAAATTATCTGGAATTCTTCTTTAATCAATAAGATTCATGCACCAATCCCTGATTATATCCCCCTGCGGTTCCCACCAATAGGCAGGGCTGTTCCCCTGTGACAGTTAAATGTATGGCAGCTAATGTAGACTTAATCCAGTCACCTCCAGTTCCTGAAGGAAGCTTGCTGCAAAACGCATTGAACTGTGTTGGGCCACATCATACAAGGATGAAGAAAAGTCCATTCTAAAACTTTGTAAACTCTTTTAATGGGTTTGCTAATATTGGGTCCTGATATAATGCACTGATTTGCTATATAATGGGCTGATTGTTGGCCCACAGAGATAGACCATAATATAGCAGAGATTTGACTGCCTCATTTATTTTTACGTTGATTTTATGTACAAGGATGCTCAATAAATTATGTTCTTATCTAACATGATATGCTATCTAATTTGCACCTATGCTATCTAATTTGCAACCCTTATACTAAATGAATACCATTAAATTTAACTTACCTTGTTCTTAATAGCACCAGACCATCCTACATAAGGATTGCTGCTAAAACCACCAAGTCTTTGCGCCAAATACAAGCAATGCCAGCTTGCTGACATCATTCACATATACATTTGTGAATAATGATTTCTTTTGATAAAGATAGCTTGTTTTAGCTATACTTTACAAAGTGAACTATTTCTTTTTTTATAAATTCTTAATTAAGTAAAGGTTATCACAAATTACAAGAAAGAAGGCAACAAGCCAAAACAGTAAGTAAATGAGTAACAATAATAATGAGAAAAGAACATTGATTGTGCAGTATAAGTAGAATTGTAGGGAACTATTTCTAACCATGTGATAAAAGCTGACATTTCTTCTGGAAAGCTTATTTTCAGATTTTGCTTTGAAGCTCTCTTGCCAATTGAGATAGCTATCGCAGTTAACTTCAGTCTCAGCGGCTTAACACTGTGTAAACTATAGAGAACTAAAGTAGTGAATGGTTTCTGGTATACAATACATCCAAGTTATTTATATTCGTTCACATACAACAATGAAGGTTTACTTATCGTATATTTCAGTTCTGTATTGTTTACAGCAGTTATTGTCTTCAATTTCAATTCATTTTGCTATACTTTATCTTTAACTGTGTTATTACACATGAGAAGCACACTCCAGCTGGGGTGTGGATTTGGACAAACTTTGTCCTTCTCAGTGAGAAAGGAAAATATCACTGTTTTAACAGGAGAATTAGTTAAACGTGTCATGGTGTTATTCCAGACATCTATGTGGCAAAAATTTAAGGGAGGTGGCTATACATAAGAGTGCCAACCATTAATGAATGTGTATTATTTAACCCTTAGCTCAGGGAACATATAATTTCCCCATTTTTATTCTATTAATGATTGATATGAAATAACAATTCTACTAGTTCAACCTTACACTAAGCAATAGTTTCAGGAAAAACAGAATCAGAAGTAGAATAAAAGCATTCCACTAATAACACCTTTAGACTTACATATGATGTAAGCTCTACAAGTAAAAAAAACAATTAAAAACAATTCAAATTTTACCCCTTATTAACACTTAGTTAGCCCAAATCAGTCCTAAGTAACTCACTTCCTCCTTCTAATAATAATAATAATGCGACCTTCGCAGTTGAAATAACATATGATCATTAGTGAATTGCCCCTTTTTTGGGGATTCCAATGGCACGATATTTGCTCATGTGCTGCAGCCATTTCAAAGAGATCTCAACTTCCTTTTTGCATTTATTTCTTGTACATTAGGGAGGTAAGAACAGAAGGAATGAGACTCCAACAGCCAGTCTTTCATGGCTGTTGGTGATAAAACAAGGATGGACAAATAAAATGCCCATGGCATCTTCCATGAGATGAAAATAAAACTTGTTCATATAGCCCAATGTGCACATTGACACAACAATCACCACGATCAGTCACACCAAAATTATTTATCTACTTGTTTGTGCATTTTAAATAATTGCTTGTTTGGCAAAAAAAAAAAACATACAGTTGCTAAGATGACATTAGATTCATAGCTTGCCTCATGAAAAGATCAGTATGATGGATAACCTCACTGGCCAATAGATTTCCTTCTGCAAAAACATATTGGGATTTTAGAAATGTACAGCTTTAGAGCAGAAGATACCAGTAAATACTTCATCTACGCTCCCTAAAATACAAACCCTGTGTACACATTTAAGAAAACTGCAATTTGTCTGATGGGACTGAGGAGAGAATTTTGTCTTTGCTGCTGTAACAGATTTCGCATGCGGAATGCCCACTTGCATATTTAAGCCATCACTTTATACTTATTCTTTGCAATATAAGAACATTCCAAGTGGATCCTTTTGAGGATAATTACAAAGTCCGGTTGAGTGATTTACCACTATTAGATATCCCAAGACCTGGATGACTTAAAACTTCATGGACATATGACAGCTCAATGTTCTCTAGTTATCAATGTTGGAACAGAACTGTAGGCTGTAGTTTCATGTAAAGATTTTTTGTTTTTTATAGTGTTCTCTGAACCTAAGGCTGTACTTAGCTGAGCTGTCAGGGATTTTCTGGATGCTCTAAGCTCTATTATTGTTGCTTTAGCCAATTTTTTTTGGTGTGTTCCAGAGGATTGAGCTAGGATTAATAAAAGTTTAAATTACAAATATTTATAAGGCTAGCCAGTCACTGTTGATGATTCCAGAGGGGTTGTGCTAGGTTACTAATAAATATTTTAAGTCTCTTTGGATTTTCAGGAATTCATAGTTAGTGTTTCCAGCAGACAGACACATGGGAACTGGACACTACAGCTCGTCTACCTTGTCCAGAAGCATTAGGTGGAGCAGACACAGGAACCTCTGCTATCGGGATATAAAAGTGGTTAAGTTGTGGATGTGGAGAATATAAGAATAAAGAAACTTTGTAAAGAAAGACAAATAAGTGATCTAATGTTTTGAGAGCTGTTTTGGCATTACTAAACTTCAAGTTCTTCCCTACAAGTTGTTCTGCAATTCAACTGTAAAACTCCAACAACCTAAAGTTATCAATTTTCCCGAAGTGGCCCTGTAACAACCAGAATTTCCTGGGAGCAATGTGCTAAAGAGTGCCTGTGATATACCATAACCTTTGCTGGGTTATTGTGGTGGGGGTCTGACTACATTTCTCAACATGAATAGCGGAAATGCCAGTGTTGGTGGTGCAAAGCTGCAACAGCTCTCAGTGTTAGGTCAGGTCAGTCCTCCTGCCGGTTTTCACTATGTAGCTAAATCTTAATTGGATTTACCTTATAATTAGGGGTGACTGAACTTCATGTTCTTCCCAACAAATTGTTCTCCAATTCAATTTTAAGAATGCAACAACCTAAAGTTTTTTGTATCAGTTTTCCAGAAGTGGCCCGGTGATGACCAGAATTTCATGGGAGTAATCTATGTGGGAGCAATTTGTTAAAGAGTGCCTGTGATATAGCATAACCATTGTTGGGTTTTGTGGTGGGATCTGACTATGTTTCTCAACATGAACATGAATAGCAGATGTGCCAGTGTTGGTGGTGCAATCCTGAGGACAACTCTCAGTGTTAAGTCAGGTCAGTCTTCCTCCTGGCTTTCACTTAGTAGCTAAATTCTATTTCTAAGCTGGTTTACCTTTCAAGTCTTAAAATGACAACCCAGTCAAAGATGACAACATTTAATGTAGGGCCCATCTGTCCATGATACATGTGTTGCAGTAATGTGCTTATTATCACGTGTTACCATACTGCTTGTTAATGTACAGCTATCTGTGTATTGCATTGCAGTGCCATTTATTTTGAATGAACCCCAATGCATCTACACAGGACACCACAAAGAACATGTGTTTTAGCGCACCACAATGCACTGATGTAAACCAAAAAGGTTTATGTCCATGAAATTGTCTGTTGTGCTGAGTTGGCAAAAATGAATGTGCTGCCTTACCACAATCCAAGTTAAGGCATGCATGGTAATGAGCGTGCAGTAATGTCCTGCAATCCATCACCACCATCTGAACATACTCAGAGGATATAGCCTACCTGCTGATTATATCTATATTTTTGCCCTGGTATTCATCCTAACCAGTTGACTTGCCCACTAACTAAATGGCTGTGCCTGCTGTATCCTTACCTTGTGGATGTCTAAATCTGGACCTGAAAACATAGGCTCTTTGTTCCCTACCTCTAAGAGCATCCTTCTGTAGTTTATCTACAGGGAAGATGTGCAGCGTAGAATAATGTGGCAGAATAAGGGGCAGTACACTATTAGGGTTGTAAAGTTCTTTTTAAATAAGGTTGCAGAGCGAATATTAAAAACACAGAAAATAGCGAAACTGTACTGTGCCCATGTAGGACAAAGCATCAATGTCAGTTAACCCTTTAATTTACCACAACACCCACTGCTTGTACCCCCCTTTGTTGTTCGATTTGCATCTGTACATAAAGAAAGTTCCAACATACAGAGGAAGGCCTCTCTCCTTCACACATGTTACAGCAATTCATCCTGACTAATGGTTGCTCAGGCACCCAGCACTGCACTGTAGGAAGAAGGATCAAGAGTTTACTGAAGTGCTTCCTCATACTTGGGTATTTCACTGGGATTCACCTATGTATTTTCCTTTCTTTATAGTGGGTGAAAGTAAAATAAGTTAAACTTTCTCACATTGCCAGAGCTGCAGTGTTTCCTAGATAGATATTTACTACTTTAATTAAGCTGTGATTAGCTGTATTATTGATTTAAGTGTATAAACTTTCATAATCATAAAAAAAATAGTGAATAGGTTTTATTAAGCATAGGTTGCACACAAAACGGCATTTAAAAAGACATATTTCACTGGAAAAAAAATCTCAGTCAAAAGAAGAAATAAGTATAAATATTGCACTTAAAAATGTTCATATGTTACAAGACCATATTATTAATTACTAAAAATATATTTCTCAAAGTTTTCAGAAATGTATAAATAAAACAATTTTAAAAGTAGTCAGAACCTAGAACAGTTCAGTTTATATCACTGGAATCTCTATGGGAGAAGCTTATATGACAGCACCCCCTAGTGGAGGTGCTAATAGGTACAATTGTAGGCGATGGCTGTCCAGTGCATCTGTCACTGTGCCTCAGGCTCAGCACAAGTCAGCTTTCTTGATGGATTGAACTGTGGGTACATAAAATCTCCCCCTTGAAACAGGGGAAACAGAACAGTCAATTTTCAAAAAACAGAACTGACGTCTAACATCTCTTATTTTTCAGTGTGTTCAGCAATTTTTGGTTCTTTGTCTTGAAGCTCATGATAAAGCTGTTGGGAAAGATCTTTGCTCTGCCTTCTTCATCTACTTGGCCCATGATAATATAATTCAAGCCTGTGGGGAGACAGCAGCACAAATTAAGACGCAATTAGATAACAAGAACACTGTGACATAAAATGTGGGACTACCACATTGCAATCATATGCACTTGCTCTCAAATCATACTTGAAGAGGATTAAAGCTCAACTCTGGGCTGATTTGTTTTGAAAAGTCTCCTTAGAGGTTTTAAAGAGAAAAAGTAATACTCTTGGGCTGCTATACTCACATTCAGTTTGAGCAGCCTCCAGCAGTACCTCTTCTTTGCACCTAGATGTCCTCAGTCTTATGGGTTGAATGATGCCCAGTGCCACTCAATCCAAAAAAGTTAGGAAAGACTGACAAGGCTATTCACAAAAGGGTGAAGAGTTTAAAGAAGACAGGAGAAGTGAACAATCTAGGACAACATAGATGAACTGGAAAGTGAGCTGAATTGGAGAATCTTTCCAAATCAGCTATGTTGTCCTAGATTGTTCACTTCTGCCTTCTCCAAACTCTACACACTTTTGTGCATAACCCTGTATGAGTGCTGGGCGTCATGGCCTTGCCCCCTACCCACAGCTCCCTGCACTCACAGATCATTGATGCATAGAACGGGGCTGATGTCATCACATTAGCACCGCTTTCTGCTTCATCCAGGACTGCCCTCTCCTGGGACAAAATCAAAGAAGAGGACCCTGTGTGTCACATGACTTGCAAGAAAATATCAGAAAAAAGAGCTTGTGGGGAGTGGCCCCGAAGTTGGGCTTTAATTATAGATTAGTGTTATGGGAGGGGGTGAGTGGGGTTAGTACCTTAGTTCTCCAGAACACCAGTTTGAACTATTCCCATGCCATGTGGCTTTTAACAGAAGAAGTTTTTTCTTTTTTAAGCACTTTCCCCACCATGGTGTATCGGGCTGACACCTAGTTAAATTAAACGGAATTACGTTGTGGTGGAAGCTGTAAGACAATTATCACTAGACATGTGCACCAGCAAAAAATTAGTTTAGTTTAGTTTCGTTTTGAAAAAAACCCAAAAACATTTGTTTAGTTTAGTTTAGTTTTGAAAAAAAAAATATTTGGTTAGTTTAGTTTCGTTTTTCGGGTCCGAAATTAAATTCGTTTCGGATGAAATTCGTTAGCGGTAGTCCTGCCGAAATTCGTTTATGAAAAAAACAAAAAAACTTTACTCTCCCATGGCTGGACTAGAACCAGCGAACTTCACAATGGCAATTAAGTACCTCTAACCACTTCACTATAGCCTCTGTACTTTAAGCATAGAAGCATTTGATATATATGACTGCAATATGTAGCAGTTGACAGCTGAGGATGTCAAATGGGCGGAGCGAGCCGTGGCGTCATGGCTCGCTCCGCCCATCTGTTGACTTTCAAACTGAATGTCATTTTTGTTAGTTTTCGTCAGATTCGGGTGGTCGTCTGCGGCGGGGCTTTTTTTATGTCGGCGGGTCGGCGGGGGTGCTGCATCCTGATCCTGACTCTGGATTACATCGATGGAGGCATTTTTTTCTTCATTTTTTTATTAAAGGAATAGTCAAAAATTGACTGTTTGTTTTTTTTTCAATTAAAGGATTTTGTCAAAAGTCTGGACTTTTTACTAACTATTTGAATTAACCCTTTAGTGAAGATGCACTGCCCAGAGACCCATGCCCTTTTTTTTACTAAAGCTTGCAAATTGCCTTTGAAAAAAAGCAGAAAAAAATTAGCCCCCATAGACATCAGTTGGCTTCAGTGCTATGTTTGGGCTTACCAGGTTCATGGTTCCCCCAACCCACCTGCGAAGCCAACTTTCACTCATTGCTGTTATTACTGGAGCTCCTTAGGAGATGAAACCATCAGTTAAAAAAAAACAAAAAACTGTATACCTATAAATTAATGAGTTTGTGTAAAATTCTATTCCGAGCAACAAAATGGCTAACTCGTATGTTTATAAGTGCTATGGACACTTTACAAAACATGCTGCCTGAAATAGGAGATTAGAACAAAGCATTTCCTCTGTCCTGCTGGGTTACGTTTATTTGTATAAATAAATATTTAACATTGCATTGTGTTACTGACCTCTTCTGATGAGTGGACAATGTTTGCACACCACAATGATCTTGACACTCATTGATTTGCCAGCCTGCTGGATGGCCAGTGTCCCCTCTTTGTAAACATTGATAATGGACACTGTTGCGTGTACACTTCCTCCTTTGCTTACTGTTGTTATAACCGTGCCAGTGATCACTGGAAGAGCAAAATAAAAGATTTATATCAAGCTTTGTACAGTCATTGCATGTTCGTAATATATTATATAATGCTGGGAGGCTGGAGTGGGATACTATATTCCCCAACATTATTTACGTTATCAGCAAAGGACATTCAGCATACATTCACATCTTGTTAGTACCTGCATGGATAACATCCAGAAAGAATGACAAATCCAAATCAATGATAACCACAAATGCTTGTGGACATGGTTATTATTCAGTATTCCTGCATATCATCTGGATGTTGTGCAGAGTGTGAAACAACCACAAAGTTTAAAGTGTATATATAGCCCAAACTTTTTCTAGTTTTGGATGAAGTCGAGAAGAGGTAAATCCTCTGACCGTTTTTTTTTTCTGTCTATGTACCAGTGGGGAAATTTCACTTCACTTGTCCTAGAGATGCAGCAGGAAGTTAGAGTAAAGCTCCAAAAGTGATGGGTTTTCTTAACCCTTCTTGGGTTAGGCTTAGTTTCAATCTCATGTGCCCTCCAGACCTGGCAATCTGATGAGTCAGACAGGAGCACCAGACAGGACAGGACTGTGCAGTGCAGCAAAGCTATGTAAATCGCAGGCCTGGATGGACAGATATACAAATCCATCAGCAAGTACTACATCTCCCATATATGTATTTATGTATTTATTTTATCTATTTAGCTGTTTGCTTGGAGTAGTACTTGAACTTTCTGTGAAAGGACTATAATTGTGAACCTTTTAATCATTGGACTGGGCAGTTTTTTGGAAATACCAGACCTCCTGAAACAAAACCTGCAGGGAGCACCTCAATGCAAGGGCTTTCATAAATGTGTGGTGTTGATGGATCCAGGAATGTCTGAGACTTTTTGAACCACCAGAGGAACTTATTATTTACACTGTATAACTTGAATTTCACCTTCCAATTTCTGACAAATTGGATTGGAAGGCAGGAATGTACAATAATAAATAACATAAAGTTGAATTTATCACGTATTTAGCCCTTTATGCTGGTGTGAACTCTCAAAGTATTGATGGTACCCCATAGACAATGTGCAGGTTGTGTTGGTTGTCCTGGTGGAGCTGTAGATTAATATACTTTACATCTAGGGAATGTGGTTCAGCTTATTAAATGAGATGTGAATGTACAATAAAATCTATCAGTCGGCCTTGTCTACATTTTCCACACAGTGATGTAATAAAATTGAACATCTCCCAGTACAAGTCCCATGCCTCTACAAGTATGAGGGAGCAGTGAAAGCAGTAAGTACCTAGTAGAATATGTACAATTTGCTGTTGTGTCTGATAACATAAAATTTTCTGAAACGTGGACATTAGTGGTCTCCTCATTAGGAACTACATGTAAAATGTCCTGTTGTGTTACCTGGCAGCAGACATAATGCACATAAATACAAAGTGACAATATTTTTAACTAGCATGCACTACTGTCTGCAATCTGACTTATGATCAAGAACCCTTGAAACTGTTGTCTGCACCTATTAACAAATGTGGTATTTTTGGATTGCAAAACTATTTGCAAAGTAACGTGTTTTGTTAATTCAGTGATTATTACACAATGACACTAACTTTAGCTTACATTAATATAGAATAAAGTTAATTTTAACATTGTGTCACATTGAAATTGAATTATAACAGAGTATGGATTTGGGCCTCAAGGTGACAAAACTGTCCTTGTCAACCAAGAATACACAGACAGTGTTCCAGCAACACAACGTTCTCAATAAAGACCTTTATATAGTAACAGTTCCCCTTCTGTCTGGCCATTTGTGTTTACTCTGTTTGCCTGGGACAGATGTTTACGCTTTTCTTTTTTAAATGTCTCAAGGAATCCTTTGACACTAATGCAAGACACAGGCGGGGCAACCCGAGTATTGATGCCAAACCTTAGCTACATTTCTTCGCCATTTCCCAACATTCATGCACACTCTCTCACTGTGACTCAAGTCACTGATTAAGGAGTAAAAGCCAGCTAATTCCTTTTTCCCTTACCAAAATTACTTGAACAGTAATTGCTCTCCAGGGATCCAGTCCTTTTGCATTTTTGTTGGCAGAGTGCAACTGTTGGTTTTAGACCTAGATAAAAAAAATATACAATAATTAAAAATATTCCAGTTAATCAATAAAAACAATAGGTGATACATACTGTAGATATATATATCAAGGTGACATGAAGCTGAAATAAAATAATAGTAATAACATGGTTCTGTAAATAATGTAAGATTCCAACCCTTATATTTGCCATACACAGCAAATTTCTCACTGAGAACAATAGGCGGTGAGAGCTCTTCCGTATTTGCCTCTGACTGCCCCCATTTCAGGCTCAGGAACTTTGAAAGGCTATTTTCCATAGAGGAAAGGGAATGAATGCTAACATAGCACAATTCTCTTTGTGATAATATGCTGCTGTCTTGCTACCCCAGTCGACTGGCTAGACTTAGTTTCACCCCTCACCACTAAAGAGCAGCACATTATGTACTCCAAACTCCTGTCCCCAATACACTATACTGTACATTAAATACTCCTATGCCCTTGCACTCTATACCCCTGGTGTTCATCTCGTGGCTACTTACTGTACACAAGCCTAACCCCATACTGCTCATTTATGTCTAGGGCTCCCCGTGTAAAGGATTTTACTTACCTGATCCCCACTCCTGCAGGCTCCTAAACTGGTGCCCACAGCTTCTTCCCCCCCTCTGCTCCAGCTGTTGGGGGTCTACTGACATCATCACGTATATTCCAGGGTCCATAGGCCTGCCTTATACGTAAGGATGGGGACATTCAACAGCTGGAGCGGAGAGAGCTAAACAGCAGGGAAGTGGGGAACTGGTAAGCAAACCTGCTTTACACAATCCCCTAGACATTAACAAGCAGTTTATCTTTGCAGTGCGGGGGTAGCCCCATTGCAAGGGGATGTTTATTGCTTCCCCAGAGATAGGCTTTAAGGAATCATACATCACATGTAATAATATTACAATTACAGCACAATCAAATGCAGATTAGTCAAAAAGCAGTACTTCACACTTAGTTCTTTATCCAAAGGACCACAGTGCATCATGCAGACAATGTCATCTGTTCCTGGCCATTACAGGTACAACCTACATATTCTGAGCTGGCCCTGTTGCTACATCACCCACAGCTGTAATATATTTGAGTTTAAACCTGCAGCACTGTAGAAAAATCTCATGACAGTTACAGCCAACCCACTATTTGCAGAATTTGGAAGTCACATTCCCCTGGCTTGGGCTTATAGGCCGTTAACCTGGTAACAGGCTAAGAGTTAATGTTACTTAGACAGTAGCAGCTAGAAATGTACTAAGCAGACACATTATTGGGTATGATTTATCACCCAGAGAGCACAATACTTTCCATATTACATCACTGCTAAAGACTAGTAAAGCAGAATGGCTCATTCAATACTGTGACATTACAGACTGAAACAGAATACAGGCATATTGCATAAGCAAATACAGTAATCATGTTCAGGCATCAGCAAGTGGCAAACCTAAAACTGAACATACAAATGCAAAAAAAAAGAAAGGCATACTTAATAAAAAAAATACACTTCAAAGTAATGGTAGAACTGAAAGAACCTGCAGTGAAATGGCTCACATACTGTATGGCATTTTTCAAAAAGTATTTGTAATTAGTTTAGGAATCAAGTCATGTTACAATTCAGTAAAATGTATTCAACGATGGTCATATTCCCACTGGAATTACTTATTCTCAGCCATCAAACACATGCCCTACAAGTATCAATCTGATTGCTGGCTCTGGAGAATTCACTCTCCAGTCCTTAATAAGAAGATACTGTTACAAAAGACTCAGTTATTTTTCTCAGGTGCTGACTCGTATTTGCAATATCCCATGGCAACCAATCATAACCCATCTTGTACTGTCTGACTTAAAGTGACATTAAACCCTCAGAGCACTGCACCTAAAGTATACCTAAAGTGACACCAAAGTTTGTGAATGGCACTGAAACTGAATAACAGTCACCTCATGGTGCCTTCACACCACCTTAGCTTATTTGTACTGGAAATATCAACTAACTCTCCTGGTTAAGAACTTAGCCCCACTACTGATGATAATGGTGGTGTCCTCAATGGTGACTAGTACAGAACACGAGGCGGGAGCACACATGGCCAGGCTCTTAGCCAGGAAAGCTGATCGGTGACATACAACAACATACACCATGTTATCCAATAGCTAAATAACTTTTATGTTACAAACTTTGGTGGCACTTCACATGCACTTTAATTGCAGTGACCCATAACAACCAATCAGTAACTCTGTTAGACAAGTACAAGGTGGAGCCTGATTAGTTGATATGGGTGACTGCAATTAAAGGTCCTTTATAGTGGTCTTTTTCTTTCTTTTTTCTTTCTTTCTTGACCAATAAAAATGCCATACTGAATATGAATATGGTGTATTATTTTATCCAACCAACAGATGGAGCTTAAGGCTAATTTTTTACATCCTGTTGAAAATAGCCTGCTGTCGACACAGTTCAGTAGCCCAAGCTGTAAATTTACACAGATACAAATGAATGTTTGTGTTATGAGGGCTCGTTCGCAAAATGTCCATTGGGCTGCCTTGATCTGCATAGTCAGGTTTTGATGGCTGTCCATGTCCTTCTTGGCGAGATTCAGCCTCTCTCTTTGTCCTGGTGGTCATTGTCACAGAGAGAGTTATCATAAATGTAAAGTTTTACAGTTGTCTCCAGAACAGGAGATGAGAGAAAATCTTCCAATGGAGACACCTGTTTGGATGGCAACTGTCTAAGAGGGTAATTTGTTTCACTTTGTGGGGATTTCTTCTAATTTCCTATTGTGTCTACGGAAAAGGAAGTAATGGGAAATTTCCCCAAGGGGGCACAGAAAGCAAAAGAACCTGGCAAGGTTTTTAACGTTTCCCTACTCTTTCTGAAACCCGAAAAATAAAAGATTTGGCAACACATTTACTCTAAAGTTTAAACTATATAAATACAGCACAACAGAAAAACAGTATTTACAATGTTAAATAGTCAACATTTTCTCATGAATACCTAACACTCACATCCATTCATGCTTATATGAGTACATCACTGAATTGCATATGGTGCTCATTCATAACTCTTTAGTGAACTCTGTTTAAAAAATAAACATTCTTAAAAATAATGACATAAATAAATCCATGGCATAAATAAAAATATGTCATCTTTTTTGTGTCGTGTTTTGCAATTTCCATAAAACACACACCGACTCTATTGAAATACAAACAAAAGAATTCTTCTTGAATAAAGGCCATTAAAGAAATAACGTTGGACAAAATGGATAACAGTTAGGACAGGGAGGGTAAAAGGGGCCACTTGGAGCCAATATTTCGTACATAGAGGCCTAATCCAACAAATATTTCAATAATAAACCAAAACTGGCTTTATAGCACAAGAAAATGATAGAGAAAAGGCCCCAAAACAATGGCCTGGTGAATATGATAAACACTTTCAAAGCTTAATGGGGCGCTACCTCTATGCTTTCTGGAGAATTGTGTCAATTCAGCTGCTGAGACATCAGAGAGATCGTGCTTATATTGTAGATCCACCTACTGGCTGCAAGTAATGAATTATTTTGTGTTATATTTATATATTCATATATTTGTATATTCATGTAATATATCTTTTTAACCTGAATAAAAAAAACTAATACAAACATTAAATTCTATTTTTAGTGCTGGGAATAGTACATTTATTAAAAACACTATCACAGTATTTTTAGTGTTGGAAATACTACATTTTATATAAACACTATAGGTTGTTCTTGAAAGACTCCAGTGTACACCTCAAATAAGGAAATGCTAGCATATCTGACAAATAAAATAACTGTAAAAAAAAACCTACGCAGTGGTCTAAAGAAATTTAGTAGAAAGGGGGTAAGATATCTCAAATCAGTGTTATTTAGAGGACACAGTTCTACTGTATTTCTGGCGGCACTAGATCACATAGCAAGAAGGTGGATCATTATTGTGATAGTGCCATGTGCTAAGAGTGAACTTTGTATGAACTCTGTTTCCCTAAAGCTATCTTAAATCAAGGAATTGAGTTAGCTTTCTCCAGAATACCCTCCATTCAAAGGATGAAGTAAAAAGATAATTTAAGCCAATAAAACATACTGTATATCTAAAGAAAACCTGTAATAAGATGAATGCATAGGTTGCCTTGCTGACCTCTTTCTGAAAATGCTAGCTAACCTGCTATCAAGTCTTTTACCAATCCCGAAAGGTGTGCTAACTTCTCTTTTTCTTTACTTGCTATTTTCAAGTCAGTGAAAACCGTAGCTCCTAAAACAGTCAGGCAACTAGCAATTTCAAAAGAAGATCAGCAATTGTAGTCCATCTATTTCTCTTATTACAGCTGTTCTTTAAAGAGACCCAAAAATGCAGCTAAAAGCATAGAAAGCCCAAGTATGTTAAATGCTTACTTGCAGCGCTTTTCCATAAACTATTTTTTTATTGACTTGCAATGTGCCTCTGAACTTGCTATGGAAACTGATGCTCCATAAAGAGTAATTTCCCTAGCATAGCCCCCCCTCCATCCTTGCAAGTCATAGCCCTCTCCTCTTCTGGTAGTGTCTAATTACCAACTGTGCTGGGCAAGCTTTTCCCTTCCCAACATAAACTGTAGCTGCTGGGGAAGGAGTGAAGGGGAGTTCTATGGAGAGTCACTTGACAGCTCTCAGTCTGCTTGGGCTGCTGATATCACTTCCAAGATGGCGGCACCCAACAGCAGTCTCAGGGCTTTTGGAAGTGTACACAAGGGAGGATTTTACAGGTAAATAACATGCAAAACATTTTAAAACAGTAATAAACTGCTGATTTTGGTGCCCCTAGAAGGTGTTTGCCATCATGTGCTAGTATGCATATTAGTACATTATGGCCGAACCTTGCAGACAATCTCCTCCAGAGCTAAGATATCAGTGCTCTCTTCTGCTACTGGCGCTTTCATCTTCTGCCGTTCTTTTTCCAGGTTCATTGTTCATTGTTTTCGGCCTCTTGATTGGCCAGGATGATGTAACTCCCACACATGTGTATGAAAGTTATGTTATTTCAGCACAGGACCTTGCTAAGCCTGTGCACTGTGATGCGCATGTACGACTCAGTGCAAACAAATGCTGACAGACAAGGAGGCAACAATTATGACAGAAGACACATACAGAGTCTCGTCTGTCATAAAAACTCTACCTGTTAGCACTTTTAAAAGTTTTTTATGCACATAAAATCTAACGAGAAATACAAAAAAAATGGTATGATGACAGGGTCTCTTTAAGTAGGTATTAATAAACATATTCTAATAATACTCCTACTAATCTTCTGATGGGGAGAGTGGTGTAGAGTACCCCACACAAAAAAAAATATTTTTTTTCCTGTAATACGTGACTAAGTTTACAAAATACTATTTAAGCTGCAAAAAAAGGCAAACATATCTGCTAATATTGCATCCAAAAGACAAATCAATAGTGCAAAACAAAGAACAGATGATCCAGTAGAAGTAGAGCCCACACAACAGTCTATAACATTGTTACTACAGGATGAAGGTCTTCAGGACAAATACACCATTAAAACATGGCACAACATTATACCCACCAACTGTTAGCAGTCGTGCTACTATTACATATCTGTAAACTTAACTTAAACTTTTGTGACTCCCTCAATATGTCGTACATTGGTGAATTACTCTGTAATGCTCATGTTTATATGCGTGATGTTGTCTTTTGGACTTAATGTGAAAACACAATAATTTTGTTATAAAAGAACCATGACACAACAATTTCCACTGATGATGAGGTACATGGTCTAGAGCAGTGCTTCTTAAAGTGTGGGTCGCGACCCCATATGGGGTCCCGCAAGTGAACAGGGGGGGTCGAGATCTGAGTCCCCGGCCATGCCCGCCATCACCGCTGGGGGGGAGAGAAGAGGAGAGAGACACTGACCGATGCTGGAGGGAGGGATGAGAAGAGGAGAGAGACACCAACCGACGCAGGGGGGGAGACATTGACTGACGCTAGGGGAGGGGGGAGACACCGACCGACGTTGGGGGAAAGAGAAGACACCGACCAACGTTGGGGGGAAAGACACCGTCCGACGCTGGGATCCCTTAAAAATTTCCTCGGCCAAAAAGGGGTCACGAGTGGAGAAAGTTTAAGAAGGCCTAGTCTAGAGCAGTGGTTCTCAACCTTTCTAGGGCTGGGACCCCTTGGTAACATTTGCCAGGTTGTGGTGACCCCCAATGGTAAAATTTAGGAATGCACCAATACTAGTATCTGTGTGGGCTCTCAGGTGGCCATTGTGGGCTCATGTGAGCTCAATGGGGCTCTCTCGCGGTCAATTGGGCTCTCTCGCGGTCAATGGGGCTCTCTGGTGGCCAGTGTGGGCTCTGTGTTGGTCATTGCGGGCTCTGTGGTGGCCAGTGGGGCTCTTTGGTGGTCAAGCCGGCATTCAACTCCGCCCACTCCCCTCTCTTTGATCCTCCTCGGCTGCCGGTGCTGCAGCGCCATCTAGCGGCGCGGCCAGAGAACTGACACTGTTGCTCTAGGAGGTGGCTGAGGAGCATCTCACCTAGCGCAGCACAAAGCATGTGGTGACCCCCTCAACAGTGGGTTGTGACCCACTTTTGGGTCACAACCCACATGTTGAGAACCACTGGTCTAGAGTATTCAAGCCAAAACCTAGCACAGGCTCCTACACAGTGGTCCGAAGCTTTAATGGAAAATCTGTGACACAAGCATGATTAGAAGTCGTTTATGAGGAATATCCTACATATCTTTTATGGTTAAAAGAGGGTTTTGCCATATGATGTTGCCATTTGTAGTCATTACTGGCTCACAAAGTCTGTAGCCATAATGCTGTCCGCTGAGAATCAACTCCACTCTCAAAACACACTCCTAGTGTTTTCTCTTGCCTCGGCTGAGCAGATTAAACATACTCTTTTTTTCATTCAGGGTTTCATGGAACATATAGCTCCTCAAGTGGATGCTAAGGGTCCCTTCAGTAGTAGCACAATTTGCTTCCCGGCAGTGCCCACAGAATCAGGCAATTATTCCAGAGTCTGTGAAAAAGGACCAGTGTAGCTTCTCCGGAAAGAAACTGCTCACCCCAATGATCATGTTAGCTGGCTATAAGGGGGGGGGGGGGCGTTTGCCTTTTTGCCGGGTAAAAAGGGGGGGGGGGGGATTCTTTCCACTGACCACCAATTTAAGGAGCATTCTTCGCACTATCCCCCAAAGTATAGAGGCACTACACTGACCACCAAAGTAAGGACCATTCTTTCCATAACCACACATGTAAGGGACCCTTTTTTTATTGACCAGCAATGTGTTGTCACCAATGTAATGTGAGCTACAGATATTGTCATTTTAAGGGGTTACCTGAAGAGACCTGAACATCATTTTAAGGGTTCCTCTATGGCAAAAATGTTGAGAGAGACTGCTCTAGAGACTCTCTTCAGGTTGGCAAAACACTAGCAGAACACAGAGCCTTTTGTAAAAGAAAAGAACACTAATTACAAAACAATACTAGGATATTGTAATATATAT
>NW_017306473.1:1265479-1299086 GCF_000935625.1 Nanorana parkeri
GGTGAGTATCGGTATCGGTGCATCTCTAATATATATATATATATATCTATATACAGTATTGTGCAATATTTCTTACAAAGCCATTTATATTTTGTGTACTAAAAATCAGCTCCAGCCCTTTTAAAAGTAATTTACTGAGTCAGCTAGAACCGGTTGCTCTGAATGACCTTTACACATTTTCAATACTATTACAATAAGGTCTCGTTCACACCTTGGCGTAATGCATATGCACGTCTGTCGCGCGTTTTTTAACCGCGATTCACGGTAAAAAAAGTTGCGCGACCGTCGCGCGTTTCCGAAGGCTACTTGGCTGTATCCCAATGGAAACGCGCAACAAAACGGCCCAAAGTAGTACATGTACCTTTTCAGGCGTGGGCCGTTTTGTAGCGCGTTAGGGACGGGCGGAAATACGCCAAGGTGGGAATGAGACCATTGACTACAATGGGATTTATATTTTTGATCGTTTTGTAGAGCGTTCGTCAAGCGTAGAACGCGCTACAAAACGTTCAGGATGTGAACGAGGGCTTAAGAACAATTTCTGCATGCGGAGGTTAAACTTCTTTCTCTCCAGAAGGAAAGAATGCCAATTGTAGATTTCAATGATCTTAAAGTGAGTTTACTATATGGATTTGTGTATTTATACATGGTGATTATATTCCCTTTAATCGCCTCTTTTCAAGGAAGGATAAATTCAGTTCAGTTACTCTTTCTTCATAACTGAGCTCCTCCATGATTCTTATCAATTTAGTTACCCTTCTCTGCACTCTCTCCAGTTTTGCAACATCCTTTTTGTAAGCTAGTGCCAAAAAATGTACTGCGTATTCAACATGAAGTCTTAAAAAGGGTTTGTATAGGGGAAGATTATTCGTCTTTCTCTCTGGAGTGTATACCTCTTTTAATAGAAATGAGGAAATCTAATTTCAGATACATCTGATGCAATAAAAAATGGACATCAATGAGGAAGAAAAATATGAATACAAAGATATATTGGGCAAAACAGCTTTAGAGAAGTTAGGGGGTACTGAAAAAATATATTTAGCAGAGAAAGTCACTTTCACAATTAAGACTGATATCACATGAACAAACGGCATATAAAATACATACTCGACTAAGCCAAACCTACAACATTTGTAGATGGGCTTTTGTCTATTTCCCCTTATTTGTTACTATCTATACTGTGAAAGGTAGAACTCTATTTTCCTTTATTCTCTTTTTTTTCCCTGTTCATTAGCAATCCAAGGTCAGATTCTGATGAATAAAGATTGTTGTGTGAGATATGAGGGGCCCTGATTTACATTTTGTATTAGGGTTCTCTCCAACTTTGCAACTTTGGAGACAAAAATTTCCAACCATGCACATGGATCAAGAGATTATTCATAAGAACATGAAGCTGCAGGCAGGGCTATTCCTGGGTTAATGGCCGCCTGCGGTGATGATGATGACAGTGGCTCTGTCCAGTGTCCTTACCAGCTCACTGACATCACTGCTTGCCAGGAGCTAGGCGGGATGCAAGCCAGGGTGTTCCCACTCAGCTCCTGGCAACTGGTGATGTCAGTAAGCCACACCGAACAGAGCAGCACAGGTTGCTAAGATCTTTAAGCAACCTGGGATCCTAGGGCCACCCATTTGTCGCCTTCCCCCTTGGCAGCTCCCCAATGAGATGCCACCTGGGGCAACCGCCTCAGGCTGCCTCATTATTTGGATGGCCCAGGGGAAAGTCACCTGGGTATAATGTAAATAAAGGGTTAAAATAACTGTAGGTAAAAACCACACATGTGCCACTGAAGTTATAATCTAATACAATATAGAGAAAGAACACTGTCACATAGAAATAAGAACATAAATTATACTAGGAAATGTGTATATACTTATAATGTGTGTATCTGCCCACAAACAGGAAATCTTGGGATGAAAAATCGGAATGACGCCAGCAATACTGCAAATGCCAGATGTCAGAAAATAAGATAAGCCTGGAGCCAAGTGTCACAGCCCTTTTGGTGAATGTCAGATAATAATGTGTGCAAACTCAAAGTGTGCTGGCGGTAAAAATATCTCTACATACTTTAAACACAGGGGAAGGAATATGTGGTAAAAGTGTACAATAGATGTAAGTATTGACCTATGCAGGACAACATGTGAGCAGTGTCTGTATCCAATCTGCCGGCCACAATGGAATGTGTGAATAACAGGGACAATCCTGAAGCACTGCCGCCCTGTAATTCCTCCATCTAACCAGATTTATTTATAGTACGAAACATAATATTTCTAGTGTCATTTCAAACCTCTAAAGAAAACATGAAATATAAAAATAGCATAAGCCCTTGTTGTATTGCAGCCT
Source organism: Nanorana parkeri (assembly GCF_000935625.1). NCBI lineage: Eukaryota > Metazoa > Chordata > Amphibia > Anura > Dicroglossidae > Nanorana > Nanorana parkeri. The sequence goes on from NW_017306473.1 coordinate 1,267,818, forward strand.
GAGATTGCTAGTTAGCCTTCAAGCTTGGGGAAGGAATGCAAGACATTGTATTACTGTTCACAAAGCTAGAAGCATGGCTTGTATACTTACAGGAAAGGTCACATATGATTAATGTGTGCATCAAGAAAAGTTAAACTCCAGGAAAAAAGCTGAATACATGTATGAGAACAAAATGATTTCTATCTCTGTCCATCCAGTTCTGAGAATTATGTCCTGCCCGGTAGGGGAGGGGACTTGATCTATCTCTGCTGCAGTTTCACTTTTACTTACATGTTTCTTCCACAACCCAATCCCTACCATCTGACTAGACAGTAAAATGAAAGCAGCACACTGATAAGCTGATCTTTCTGTCACTCTGCTATCTCTTCCTAACAGCATGCTCCTGGTATTGCAGTGCACATGATTGTGCTCCTTCCCACCCCCACTCCCTTCCCCGGGACTTGCACTATTTACATTTAAAAACATACATTTCATGATGTATTAATGATTACAGAGCTGCATTAATTTATGTCTGTTATATCTTCCTGGAGATCAGCTTCAACCTCCTCCCGAAAAAAGAAATGTAATTTCAACTGTAGGGATAAATTGTCAAATGTGTTATAGATACAGCATCTAATAATGGACCAAAAGCATTGGGATTGTAGCCCCTTCATTAATTTGCCACCATAATGTAAATTTGTAAATTAAAATCTATTTTCAAGAGTACCTCTGTAACTCTATATATATAAAAAAGAGGGGCCCAATTTCTTGGGCATTGTAATGAAGTTTATGACAGCATCTTATGTTCCTTCAATCAGATGGCTTGCATCCTTGGTGTACTGTGCTATAATCTTAAGAGGAGAACCATAAATCCTTTTTGCTGAAAAATAAACCACACATAGCTCTGATCTCAGACTTACCAGAAAACATTGTTCACCAGTAAAGTGTATACAGTATATTTGTAATGATGGTTCTGGCACATAGAACGCTTCCACTCCACCAGAAATGTACTCTATACCTAACTTTTGATATAGCAAGGGAAATGGAAAAACATCCCCAAAGAGAGTACATTGCAAATCCCCCTAGTAGTCTGATATCTACCAATGAAGGGTTCACTCACTAGTCCAAATGCTTGGCGCCGCTATCCAAAAGAAAATTCTTCCACTTAGGCCACCTCATTAGAGAATAGTCAGGCTCAGTACCAGCTTCTTCTGTCAACCCTGCTAAAAGTCTCACTCCGGACACTCTTGTCGACCACCTTGACCTTAAGCCGGCACCCCTGTGGCTGACACCCCAATGATTAGGCCAGATGCACCATCACAAATAACCTACTACTTTCTTTCTCTAGGGGTCCTAATATTATGCCTCCATCACTCGTCTTTGTTCCGACCACACCCTGAGCATGCGCAGTCGGTCACCCCAAGTCAACAAGTCAGAAGCTGCTAAATAAGCTTCTTTCTCTCAGCACACAAAAGGGAGCAAAGCAGTCTGCGTATCTGCCAAAAATCTATGTCAAAGTATATTGGGACTTTACAAAGAGCCACCACATATACAAACCAGCAGATCTCCTATTGCCCTAGCAGCCATAACTGTCTTCTGGTTTATAAAATACCCATGCAGAGACACCTAACATAGATCTGTGGACATACTAAAATTCCACAGATCCCCCCATGCCTTTCCACTGGGAGAAGGCTTCCATGTATACAATTGCAAAATCACAAATACATAATAACAATCAATGTATTTGTTACACACATTCATACTTCTTCAATATTGTATATACAGGACACTTACATGTGGACTTACTGAACATACTAAATATATTTTCACATTAAAATAAACTTGGTGTCCTTTTCCAGGAAGGGAAAATGGGAACTGCTACTGCTGACTTGACTTTGAAGGTGCTTACTCCAGGAATTTCATCCTTATACTTTAATCGCTACTTAGCGAGTCAATGACCTGTAACATGCATGTGTATACCAGCCTAGTTTGATATTTAAGGATCTATGTCGATGGGCTTCACTGGGGAAATGCAGCATTATTTTAACATCAGTTTGAGACGCTTGTGAGATAATCTAGAATTCATTGCTGGTGTAGTTGACCTGCATTTAATCTGATTCACCTGTTTTTGCATTCCCATTAGCTTTTATGGAAAAAAAAAAGCAGTGAAGTGAACAAAAGCCTTTTGACACGTGCCCAAATTCAGCTCAGTAACTCACAAGATAGTTAAATTGTCACTAAACTCAGCAGTTAAATCTTAAAAATGCGTTCAAGTACCTTAAGTATTAACAAAAATGTATCTTATTTATGTGCACAGTGTTAAAATACAATTCAAGATGAGATGGTTGGGAGGGCTTTGCTCATGAGAGCTTACAATCTATAAAAAATTATATGTATGCAGGGCACCTATATGCCAAGTCACATGGTCTTAAAGTCCTTATGATTCTGGTGCAGTTATGTGACAATCTATAAATGCAGAAAAAAAGATTGATGGGACTCCCATGGCTTCCAAGTATTGGGCTAGTGTGTCTTGATCCCTCCTGGCTGTGCTGTGCAGTGAGTGTGTGTAATAGTTGTCTTCATTATGTATGATTGAAAAAGTTCTAACTGTAACGTGTGTCTCCATAGTCTTCTTATGTGCAGTCAAAACATAAAATGATATCTACCAGATGAATTTTCTCAAAACATAAAATGATATCTATGAGACAGGTTTTCTCAAAAACATAAAATTATATCTATGAGACAAGTTTTCTCAAAAACATAAAATTATATCTATGAGACAAGTTTTCTCTAAACATGAAGAAATTACTACAAGACAAATGTGAGAAATATGAATGTGCAGCAATATCCTTGATGTCATTCAATCTGTAAGGAGTCTAATCAGAACGGTACCAATTCTGCCTGTTCTGACAGATGTGATATCATTAGGACGTTTTCCCATTATGCTTATTAAGCTTTGCTGAGTGGTATCTATTACCATCATGAGCAATCACACTGTAATTTCTGAGAGCCTCACTGACGGTGAAAATAAGCAGTCTCAGACTTCAAAGGACTCGTTTGGATAAACATCAGCACTGTTCCATTAAAATGCCGTTTTCTTATCTGTAATTTGCAGATTTTTGTATTTGGAGATTAGCATCTTAGTCATTATCAAAGGAATGCATTATACACAGGTAAGCAAGGTAAGCACTGCAGTGTGACCATTTAGGATGGCGTTAAGCTGGTCATACACTGCTCAAATGTCAGCCGGGTCCTTTTTAAATCGACTTTTGTTGAAGGAGGCGGTGCAAAAATTCTCAGCCAAACATTGACAGCCGCCAATCAGCTGCTTACAGCTGATTGGCTTTCTGACAGTGGCATACCCACCACTGTCAGAATACAATAGTCTGGTGGAGAGGATTACCCCATCCATTTAGGGGTATCAAGCTTTTTTTATACACCAAAAAACAAAATTTGTGTATGTCTGGCTTTAGACAGCACCTACTCTAGTTCTTGTATTGAATACAAGGATCCTTACCTGTAGTGGTAGGAACAGGTGTTGTAACTGGAGCAGATGTAGTTGAGGGTAACTTTTTAGGCCTGAATTTGTAATGACCAATAAACCCATCGGCAGTCAAACTTAAGTCAGATAAAAATTGAATTAGGAGTTCATTTTTCTCAGACACAATAGGCCTGAAAGAAGGAAAAAAGAGAAACACAATTAGAAAAAGCAATATACCATAATAGCATGCATTGTATGTAATAACAAGAACTTAATTTCACTGTTTCTGAATCACATTATAGTGTATGTATAGCCAAAAACCTCTCTTTTTAGTTCCGTGTAGCGTATGGAAGGGTTAAAACTGGTCAGAATACCAGAACAGAGGTAGCAGCTCATTGGCTGCTAGCTTCGTTCGGCTGAGAATTTTCCAACCGACTCCTTCAATCAGCTGATCGAGGGATGCCAGGTGGACGGGTGCCAACAACGGCATGCATGGTTCGAATTTCCATGTGTACCCAATTAGTACACACAGAATATTATGTATGTAGATATTATGTACATACTATATATTTAACTGGAATAACATTTTTACTGGTATGCTGTCAACAGCTAGGAACAGACTGTGTAGTTTGATCTCCTGCTATTCAGATCTGTTCACATCACACACTGAATGAGCTGCATAGGTCAGGAATGATCCGCATATTGCTAACTCATAGGAAAATGTATGGATTTTAAATTAGAGGCAGGCACGAAGTCAAAAGCTAGTGCTGACCTTTCTTCTTGGGAAGGCAAGCATGCTCCACAACCATCATGTCATTTTTGTCTATGATAATAAACCATAGCGTTCACTACTAGATATTATGTGCATACTGTATATTTAAGTCTTGCTCTTGGAATACCATTTAAGAACAAGACTTAGCTGACAGTACCCCACCAATTGAACTTGTGTAATAGAAAATAGTATGACTTGTGTGTAAGCATATTGGTAAAGCTCGTACTGAAACCACTGTCCTGTGTCTGTATGAAAGTAACATGCAGCCTGTATTTATTGGGTGTATATCCATACTTCTCTTCCCTGAATCCCATTTGTGAAAGTCATTCCATAAAATAACATTTCCACATGCTCTGGTGAACATGAGCTGCATTCTTTTCAAACACAGATTATTTCCAATGATTTAGGAAGTATTTTGGCTAGGGTAAAATCATCAGATTTAGATCATGAGAGGCCCCTCACAGCACAGAATATTTCCAAATATTTCAGTCATGACTTTGCTTTTCTTACGAATCATTATTTATATACATATATATACATAAGAGCCGTGTCAGAATAGAAAAAAAATAATAATAATTTTTGGCCATAGGAATGCATTGCTAGATTCCTATTGGCTATTTCAATTTGCAATATCCAATAGCAAACTAGCTATTATGATAGTAAGAGATATTTACATTACAAGTTGTTTGGCTGTATGTCCTTCAATGAAAAAAAAATAAAATGAACAAACCCCCCCCCCCCTCCCCCCAAAAAAACTTTTACAAAAAAGCATCAGTATGTTTTATATGCAAACAGAGATTATCGGGATAACTCAAGGTGAAGATGAAAGTGCAGCCAGTGATGTACAACAAACTGACACTTTCTATGTAGAGAAGCCACCTCCAGATGTTTGAATGTCTTGTCAGATTTTATGCAGAGCACTAATAAGCCCAATTTTAAAGCAATCTGTTATCATTCCTCTGGTCACTCTGCCTGCCTCTTCCCACCTTCAGAGCCCTACTATTAGGTTACCACCGTGATGGGTGGCCTCCGATTACTGAGAGTGAAGCTAAAGAAGTGGATATAACACTAGTACCCTAGAATTGAATCAGCAGAAAACCAAACCAAGTATTCACACATCTGGTGATGATCACGCTATACAGAAATTGGTGTTTCTGTAACAGTACCATAGCCCTAGGTTTGCAATAAAATAATGACAATAAAAAACACCTTATTGAAGGTAGAGATTCTTTAAAAAAAAAGGACATAGGCTATAAAATAAACAGATTCAGATATGTAGCTCTTTCAAAACAGTACATCACTATTTCTTTTTTCATACCATTCGGCTGTCACATAATGTCACATTTTTATTAACTGACAGGTTTATTTTGGCCATTAAAAAAAGTCAAAACTTTGAACTTGAAAAAAAAACTACAAGGTATAAAAACATATGGTTATGTTGATACTCTAAGTCAGGACAACAAAATAATTAACTTGACAAATATAGTTTTCATTAACTTAATTATATAATAAAACCTTAACAGCTTGTTGCCAGGTGGGATATGCAGAAATAGTGTAATGCTGTGTATATGTACTGTAAATATTCAAAATATAAAACCCTAACCATGGCATCAAGCAAATTTTAGCTAGGGAGAATCCAAGAGCCAGATTAAGGGTCCCAGTCACAACATATCCAATGCGTTGTGGTACGGTTTAAGCCCGTAATGCACTGGATCACATAGATCAAGCCGGGCAGCAATCTGGGGCGGGAGGGGGCGTGTCAGTGGCATTCATGTCAATGGCACCGCAGATACACACCCCGCCCGCAGTGCGATTGCTCACACCGGGTATGACGTACAGGAATGCTGCATGCACTATTTTTTCCGACCGCACTTTACTGGAACAGAGGGCATTCCTGTACCTCGCTTCCGGGTGTGGGCGATTGCACTGCTGGCGGGGAGCATATCTGCCGTGTCATTTACATGAATGGCACTGACACACCCCCTCCCGCCCCAGAACAGTGCTCGGCTTGATCTATATGATCCAGTGCGTTCTGAGCTCGAACCGCACTGGATCGCACTGGATATGGTGTGACTGGACCATTATAGTACTGAGTTAGTGACAAATATGGAGTTACACTTTACATTTTAATAGCAAATCATCAGAAGCAACAGCTGTATAAATGATATATTTATAGGAGCCTTTCCTTTTAGTATACACATGAGATTATAAGGCATACAAACACTTCTACAGTACATATAAATAAATGTACATACATACATATGTACGAGTACTCACGCAGGTGGACTGTCCCCACAGAACTTCCCAATCCTTTTAGCATCATTTATTTCTCCTCCATTGAATATTGCAACATAATCGTATCGGCAGTAATTATCCCTTTCCACATCAAACTTCTCAAATTTTAATTCTATAACCTTTAATAAAAGAGATGTATTTGATTATAATGGACCATTTCAAAAAATGACAAATCCTACTGTATGTGCAAAAGTGCAACGGTCCGTCCTATCAGTCCCATTCCACTAAATAGGTCCAAAAAGAGCTTTTTGTTAACACAGTGTAGTGCGGCACAGTACTATGTGTGATGTAACAACTAATTGGCAGATACTATGGGATTCTTTACATCTCTTCTAGTTTCTTGCTTTAGATGTATAGATCTATATTCCAGCCAAAGATCTGTAGTCTGTTATATGGAATGTTGAGAAAGGGATTCAATACTTGGTAAAATACTGAGGTGAACCCTCATACTTCCCAACTGTCCCTCATTTGGAGGGACTGACCTTCTTTTGGAGCTAAGGCCCTACGTCTGGATCCTTAAGTGTCCCTCTTTTTGTTCTGATGTTTAGACTGTATGTCTATAAAATAATGTACTATTTAACAAAATAGGAGGAAATTGGAGTGTCCTTAAACAGGAGTTCAGAGACCTAGGTGCTAGGATGAAGGAAAGGACCTCCACGGTAGTTTTCTCAGAGATACTGCCGGTGCCAAGAGCCACTCCGGACAGACAGCGCGAGTTGAGGGAGCTTAACAAGTGGCTCACTAACAAAACATCTAAATTATTGCACTTGTTATTTTGAAAAGCCAGTATAAAAGAAAAAAGTTGTGATAAAAAAAAACACCTGTGGGTTTAACCAATCATTTTTACATATTAATTGTGTGTCCTTTCCTACATACATTGTACTAAAAGGTGTCATTCTTTTACATCTCAGAAGTGCTAAACAAAGTTACCTTTAGAAATAACAGAGGATAACTGATCTATAAAGCACACTACTGTTTTACAATATATGTGGACTACAGCCTTAGGACAAGCCAGTACATATACTAGGTCCAGAAACAAACACTTTCATGTATTGTCCATTTAGGGACAGAAGAATGTAGTAATTCTTAGACATTTAGTTTATACTGCTGCCTACACGTTGTTGCGGTATTGGCAAACGCAAAAAGGGTAAACCAGCCCCTGTCTCCAACTGTCATGCGATCTTTGCTAGCGTCCTGGGTGGTTGGATGCATTTTCTTTGCTGAATTTAAATCTAACATTTTTTTCTAGCCTTTCTATTTTTACTTTTTGTTCTTTTTCAATCAAGGTACTCTATACTGTACATCGCAGATAATTTTTTAAAGAAAATAAAAATCCTAAAAAAATACTACTAATGGATGTATCCACTTGCCGACTTCTTGAGTCTGGACCTAGGGAACAGACAGCTTACCAAATCCACAAGGATCCATCTGTTGTCGGTCTAATAATCAGACCTCTGCTGGGCATCGTTTGGAGGTTGCAAGTTCTCTCCCTGTATCACCCCAGGTGACCTATTGCCTATGCTGGACAGTGTTGGATCTATTATTTGTGACTGCCGTGTGTTTTTCTTCCTGAATTCAAGGTATTGGCTTCTGAATCCTTGCATCTGATGTTCCCCACTTTGAAGAGTGAGGGTTCTACTTATGGGTGTGCCTCCATTCCTTCTTGCAAGAAAGTATCCATTACTAAAAAGGCATGTACTTCCCTGTATGGTTAGCACCCAGGACTCTCTGTTACTCTGCAGCAAAATTCCCCTAAGTGTTATAGTGAAAGTCCAGAGGCTTTCCGTGGAACTTGGTTACTGCAGGATAGATCTTCTTAGGTGACAGAGCTGTGGACGTCTGAGGAAGTCTTCTTACATTCCTTTCTCTTCCTATTTTCTATTAGGTGCATATTAATAGTGTTAGTACTAGGATTTCTGCTCCCAGCAACTCAGGATCATTTAATTCATAATTATATTAATAATCCTATAGGTGTGGGTTGGAAGGACGCCTGCTCATCCTACTGGGCCTGATGTCCTTGTACGCCAATTTATGTTACAGTATATCTTCACCCCTGCCTACCCCTTTTTTGTACGGGTGTTGTTATTCACCCCACTGTCTCCTTTAAAATGTTTTAGGGTTACTATGCTTCTATTTTTCCTAGCTTAAGGTTTTTTTTTACCTCTTTGTATTATTTGCTTAGTGGGTTCTCACATCCATGCATACTTCTTTATTGATCTATTAGGAAACATCCTTTTTATTATGCACCTCCTTAAAATGAAGTGTCTATGGGCTTGTACTTAAGCCTCTGGCTGTAGAACGGTTACTTTCCTTTCTGTACATACCTCTATCCAAGTCTCCTTTCCCTGAACTCAAGGGTTAGGTATGCTAGGCTTAACCCAAATAAGCATTGGTGTCTTCTTTAGCTGTTCTGGTAGTTAGGTATGCAAGGTTTAACCGAAATAAACATTGCTTTCTTCTTTAGCTGTTATGGTAGTTCATTGTTTTGCCTGTTTACTTTATGGTGGGTGATTGATCCTCCTCTGCAATACTAACTAAGGTCCATCATTCTTCAGGTAGCAACTTACCTGTCCTGGTTAGCAGCACTAGGTTGATTCTCCAACTGGGTTGTACCATTTTTCATATTTGCTTGGCCCTGCTTTGTCTATCATTTCCTCAGATGCTGATCCCTTTGGATACTTTTTGTAATAAGATGTCCACATCTGTTGGATCTCTCAGTGGCTGTAGCCCACCCCTCATTTGAACCATTTTTGGACATCCTGAATTTCTCAGAATTACTAGATTCCTGTACCACTCAATGAGCGATAAAGAAAATAAGATTTTTGTACTTGCCGTAAATTCTTTCTTTGAGTCCATGAAGGGACACAGGTCCAGCCCTTGTATGTTACTGGCTTGATGTATTGTTTGCTTACAAAATTGAGGTATGGCAGGTAGAGGCGGTGTTATACAAGGACTGGCTTAAAGAAGAACTCCAGGATGTATTCAAATTAACCCTTGCAGTGGAGCTACCCAGTCGATACAAGCCCTATGTCTGCTCTAAAAACTGCCACCTTGCTGTGTACTTTATTGGATTCAATCAGATTGGTCACTCTGGTATTAAATGACAACTCACAAATGACATAAAATAAAAATATGATATAACAAAGGATGGACTGATAAATAAATGTTCTACTACCCCTACAGATCTGGTGTTGGTGTACTGGCTATGCCAGAACGTAAGACGTTAATTGTGGTTTATATTTTTTTATCTACAATATATTTACTAAATAATGGAAGATGAAATATCATCTATTTAGGAAAATAAGTAAAGAAATATGAAGAGAAAATAATGAATCCATAAAATATATATCCATCTTACCTGATGTTTTGGAGCAACAATGTTCCAGGCACATGTGACGCCAGCTGGGTAGTCTCGGTCAGGCCAGTTTGGGGTTTTAAATGTTCCATTAGGTTTGTCCAGCCTTCCCCCACAGTACTGATCCCCTGTAATCACAGACAACTCACTAAGCTGAATACATATGGGAAGATCTGGTTGTAGACTGCAAAACCTTTGCTGGCTAAAGTTCAATGGAATACAGATAACTGTCCAACTAAAAAAATGAATAATTAGGTAGTATTTCAATTATAATAATAAATAGTGTAGCAGTTTCCCACCTTTATTCCCCATGTATCACCAGTAATACCTGTTATACACCCTTTCAGGCAGTTATGGATATTATCCTTTTATTCTATTAACATTTAAAAAAACTACAGATTAATTACTTCATGGGTATTTTTGGGCTGTGATATAGTATGTCATAGGTAGGCCTCTTTTGTAAATGTTGTTGCAGACAACCTTAGGGTTTGTCCTTTAAAACTATATATTGTAAATACATTGCCAGTACCTCTTTCATTGGGTTCCGCTGCAGAGAACATTGCTATGAAACCATTGCCCGCCGTGTTGGCATCTGACACCATTTGGACCAACATCTTATTGCTGCTGGATACAAGAGCACCAGGTCTAAAAGTACCACAGAATCGTCCGATGCGCTGTCCATTAGAATGGCCACTGTAAACATCCACAAAGTCGTATCGGCAGAGATTGTCACTCTCCAAATCAATCAAACGGAAATTAAGGACGACCACCTTACCCTCTGGCACCTAAAAGAGAGTCAGCATTATTACTGAGTACTAGTAATGTCTACGTCATGGACCTAATGCATTTTGTCCAGGCGCACATTAAAGGCACACTCAAAATATGCAAACCACGAATTCCAAATCCTATTCAATATTTGCCTTTTATTGCCTCTCACAGAGATAGTCAGGAAGATTACACAGCATGGAATCATGGCTCAAATATCTGTTTTCCCATTCATGCATGACAGCTGAAAAGAAGCACTTTGATCAGGCTGCAAAATAACTGAGAATTAGATTTAACGGGATGTTCTGCCTTTATCACAGATGTACTTTAAATTCATTACAGGTGCTACATTTAGATTCACTCGGAAAGGAATTGAGGACACAAATGGCAAAAAAACCCTTGACCTGTGCTCATATTATCCTAAGAAAAAAATATAAGTATTGGCTTTAGCTAGGCCAGTGGTTCGCAACCTGTATAACCTCAGGGCCCACATTTGTCCTTGGTCATTAAGTTGCGACCCAAGTCACACCACACTGGAACGCATGGCAATGCAGTACCGCATGTTCTGGTGCAATCGATCAAACTGTGGGCAGGAGGTGTGTTTAGGGTGCCATTTAAATGAATTGCAACGCAGCGCACCTTCAGCACTTGAGTGGTAGTTTGCGATTAAAACACTGACAGACACATACAGCCAGAGACACAATCTAACACACTCAAGAGACATTCTCACACACACATACATACTCCCCAAAAAATGTAGGGGTTCAGTGTGGGCTGCTGTGCTGTGACCGAGCTCCATCCATATGTGCATTGCTTGTACAGCTCCCTTGCACTCCCTGTAGAGATGCCGGGAGCCAAAAAGTGATGTCACTCCAGTCCAGGCACCTCTAAAGGGCATGCGAGGGAGCTGTAAGCAATGCACATATGGATGGAGCTCTATCACGCCAATACCTCCAGCCACCCCACCTCAAGATGACACTCGGAGCCAGGCAGCATATTTTGAATGGCTGCTCGGCACCAGAACAGACAGCACTGCACTATGGGGGAGGCTGAGGACCCTCTCACCTAGTGCAGTGGAATGCATGCCGCGACACACTTTTGGGTCACGACCCACCAGTTGAGAACCACAGAGCTAGGCTAATATATTTATGTAACTTTTGCTTACCAACATATGCTGCCCTCACAAGTGAACCAACAAATCTGTCATAGTGACTGTGTGGAAAGAGTCCTTTCTTTACAGCGCTCACTATTAGTCCTTCTTGCTGGTACTTGTGGTCCAATGGCTATAACAGTCTGAGAGGAGGCTTGCGGTGGATTGTGTGCTGGTAGGCACACCACAACATATCAAACTATGTAGTTTCTTCTACATTCACATTCTGTAAAGTGCATTAAGTTGTCAATATTTTTTAGTTAGACATTAATGATAATGCTTATTCAGGAAGCGAGAACAGATTTTTTTCCTGGCACTGAACGTATTCATAATGCTTTAGAATGTTTGTTTTCTACCACAAACATTTCCCAGCATTCACCACTGACTTCTAATTACTTGATAATGCTCAAATATAGCTTAAAGTGTATGTTTAGTATTTTCTAGTTTTGGATAAAGTAGGAAAGGTTAGACCACCTGCCAATTTTTATATGTACCTATCTCCCCAAGATTTTAGAGTTGTACCCAGACCAAGAGGAAAAGGGAAATCTTCAAATGGGGACACCTGTTCTGTGGACAAATCTCTAAGAAGGGGGAATTGCCCTAACTTTAGGGCATTTCATTTAGCTTCCTACTGCATCTCTGGGACAGGGAGTGCAGGGAAATTTACCCAATGATACATAGGCAGCTAAAATACACTTACATGGGTTTTACATTTTCCAAACTCTATCAAAAACGTTTTGCTTTCTTATACAGTACCTGTGGCCCTCAGAGTTCAGGCTAAGGAGGGCAACATGTACTGTATGTTGCCCTCAACCTGCGGTCTGAGGGCCACATGTAGTCCCACAGTACCGATCATGGCTTTAAAACACAACAATGAATCCAATTCAAGGATTAAGGGACTTTCTCACACCAACAACTGAAATGGTGTAAATGCTGTGGCAGAGGCATTTATGACCACACCAAGAAGAGGATTTTACAACCAACATTCCTCATGAGAGGCTTGTCTCACAGTACGTATGTGCTGCATTTCAGCATTTTCTCAGGCTGTAGTATAGCTGTGCAGGTTTGTCAATGCAGTATGACAGGACTATTTGTGATGAACAAAGTTCTATTATACATATGTCACAATACAAGATAGTGTATGTCAATAGCAATTATTCTAATGGAAGTGGAGAAAAGATTAGCATGCAGCTTGACAGGCTAACGTATTGGCTTGAAGCAGCTGTACCCAGTATGAAAGTACCTGCTATATTTATCATCAATGAAAATGAACAGACTTACTTCAATTGATTTGCATACTTATGCATATTTAACATTGCAACTCATTTATTTAAGCACACTTGGCTTTAACAAAAGCAATTTTCATTTGTTTTAGACATCACCAGAGGAATGTACATCTTTGTAAAATCACCTCATCAAATCATTTTCTACTACAATGGAATGCAGACGATGTGTGTAAAACATTTTTTGTTTTTGGTACAGACACACATTGGAAGTCTTCAGCTGCCTTGCACAGGTGATGTCTGGGCTTCTAAAGTGTTGCTGAATCTTTAAGGAAAAATGGGCTGCTTTCGGGTAAGCTTGCTCTTAAGTCGGCTATACACTAATCATTGTTTTCTCGTTCAGCCCGCAGGCACAATCTTGGGGTACCTCAGTGGGTGCACAGTAGATCTTTCATATGAAAACAATGCAATAGCGGCATTTTACCCAATGAGTAAAAACCCTGATTCCCCCATTCCCTCCTTTCCCAGCTATTGTGTTCTGACAGTGGTGGATGTGCTGCTGTCAGTATAACCGAACAGTGACTGGAGCTGAATGGCTGCAGTCACTGGCTGATAATTTTCAAACCTGCTCCTTTTGACAGAAGTTGATTGAAAAACTGATTCATTGGCGAATGGAGGGGTGCCAGCAGGGCTACACACTGCTTAAATTTCAGGAGGCACACTTAGGGAAAAATAAGGAACCACATTCTACAGAGGTGCCTTGGCGCAGAGATGTGGCTTCAACGTTTATTTGCGAAAGGTATGCTAGCTTGAAAGTGTGCTTGGGACCCCTTTGCATTGCTGTGTTTAGGGGACTGCCAAGTTGTCTGCCTATTGAAAAGTACAAGTCAATTATATTTCCAATTTCTTTGCTGTAGAAGGGTATAATGAATTCACACCACTGCATTGAAAAATATTTTCAATTTAACACGTTGGAATGCATGTTTTGCATATGCTTGCATTAGGGATGCACCGATACCGTTTTTTTTGGTATCGAGTACCAATATTTAGCTTTTTGTACTTGCCAATATTGAATACCGATACCGGTACTTCAGTGAGCATGGAGCCAGCTTCCTGATTGGCCAGGAAGCCAGCTCCATGCTGTTTGGCTAGCTCATTCCTGATTGGCTGGGAAGCCAGCTTGCCGCCCAATCAGGAAGCTGGGAAGCGGGTCATTACTTAAATTGGAACTAAACTCAAAAAGTAGAGTTTTGCTAGGTGCTAGAAGTGTTTCCTAAAAACACTTGCTAGAAGTTTTTGTTTTTTTTGTGCCTGGAATTCCTCCTGAAAGAATAACAGAGAACTTCCTAGTATGTAAGGGTGCCTAGGTACTCCGGTGTCTACAATCTCATATCTGTAAATCTGCCGTGTGAGATCCAAGGTACTGCTAGCTCTACCTGCTAGTCTCAGAGGATCTGGAGTGAGATTTGGTGATATTACTACTGCACTAATGTGCTGCTTGGTTGAGGCTCTGACACAAGAAAGCAAAGTGTTGCTTCTACCAAGTGGCCACCCTCACGTCACAAACAGTGCAGAACAAGACATGATTAGTCAGTAACAGGCAGAGATGATTGCCCGCAGGGAAAAAGCAGACCATACTGGTGACTAGCCAATTACCCTCTGCCTGACTTTTTTGAATACAGTTTAAAGAGTTCAGTTCAACTTTAACAGAGGTTATACCTTTAATATACACTGCGGGTGGGAAGGTTTGAATTATATATAAATTATCAATAAAGCTTTGATTTATTTATAATGGGGGGTCCCCTATTAATTTGTTAACAAAAACGATTTTTCCCCGAAAAAGGGGATCCCACCACTGTTTCAAAATTTTTTGACCATACACTTTATATTAGTCGTAGAAAATTATTTATTAAATATATATTTAAAATTGCACATATATCAAAAAATCCATATAAAAAAACAATCAACAAACATATAAGTGGCTGCATACGGCTGATAAATAAGAAAAAATTGGTTAGAGGGCACACACTGAAAAACTCCACTTTATGAAGATATAAGAATTGGATTCCCAAAGATTGGAAAGGAGATGTCACATCTCGTCATACACATGTATGGAAAAATGCAAAAAGAATCAGTCAACATGAAAAAATATATAAAATATTTTCAATTATGCAGCGCCAACACAATGTCTCCTGCTAAACCCCTGAGGACGTCGATAAGACGAAACGCGTCGGGGCGGGCCTGCCCCACGCTACACCAGATACAGGATTTTGTAGTTTTGCCAATCGGAACATTTTTCTTTGAATTTTTTTTTTTCGGTCTTTGCCTGTGGATTTCGTTGTTTTAGTCTTATTTGATTCGAATAAAATCCTTTTGAAACTTCTACACTATGAGAGGTCTTTTTCTTGTATGATCCCGAAGATAAACCATTTACCGGTCACAGACCGTCGAGAGTTGCAGCGGGGACACCACAACTTCAGGAGAATTCATTTCTCTAAAAGCTCTTCATTTTTCTACGACTAATATAAAGTGTATGGTCATAAAATTTTGAAACAGTGGTGGGATCCCCTTTTTCGGGGAAAAATCGTTTAGGTTATACCTTTACCAACTCTACTGAAATGTGTTTTTTTAGATATCTGTGTCCCTGTTGGAGAGATATCCTTTCACTTCCGGTGTTGGTGGCCTCTGTCACTGGAAAGATGAGGTAAGTCGTCCCCAGTGGGGACAAAATAAAAAATATAGGGCCTGATAGATGATTCAATATTTGCCTTCTATCAAAACCAAAATCAATAAGGTTTGGCTAGAGTTCATTCATCTCAAACATTCAGACAACCTTTCATACTTTTCAGAGGCAATATACAAGCAGATAACACCAGTGGTGTATTTAGGTTTTGTGCTGCCCTAGGCAAGACTAAGCTTGGACACCCCCCTCAATCTAAAGAATACATTTTAGTCCCCAGCCAGCTTCTGGGACATCCTGCCATCAGATCACATGGTATGGCCAGCCCTGAGCCACCAGTTGCTTCTCCTCCACCTCCTGTACAAAGCCAGCCGGACCGAAACTCACTGGGCCCTCCCCTCCACCGGGCAGCTCTCTAATTAGGCAACCGCTCTTGGGGCCTTGCGGCTGCCTAGTTTGCCTCATTATATTGCCCCCAGCCTCGGCCCACTGGGCAAATGCCCAGTATGCCCAAAGGCATGTCTGGCCCTGTCTGCCTCGTTGGTTTGGGGCGGCATTTTCTGCTGCCCCCTGGAAAGTGCTGCCCTAGGCAAATACCTAGTTTGCCTTGCGGTAGATACACCCCTGGATACCACTACACAATAGGACAGAATGTGAATAATCAGCCTATATATAGATAGCTCAAAAGAAAAATCAGCAGACTGACAATGACATTCAGTCCTGCAAAATTCAACAGAAATAACCGAGTGCTTCTCATAACCGCCTCACAGGTAATAATAGAAAGATCACCCAACACACATAGAAGAGTAGAGTTATATGAAAGGTGAATGGTCCCTTCAGTCTATCAGATGCGTATGTGTATAGGAATCTGTGATGTGTATGTCCTCTCAGAATTCATATTTTATCTAATGATCATATGTCCTCACAGAATTCATATTTTATCTGATGATCATATGTCCTCCCAGAATTCATATTTTATCTGATGACCATATGTCCTCCCAGAATTCATATTTTATCTGATGATCATATGTCCTCACAGAATTCATATTTTATCTGATGATCATATGTCCTCCCAGAATTCATATTTTATCTGATGATCATATGTCCTCCCAGAATTCATATTTTATTTAATGATCATATGTCCTCTCAGAATTCATATTTTATCTGATTATAATATGTCCTCCCAGAATTCAGATTTTATCTGAGGATCATATGTCCTCTCAGAATTCAGATTTTATCTAATGATCATATGTCCTCTCAGAATTCATATTTTATCTGATGATCATATGTCCTCCCAGAATTCATATTTTATCTGATGATCATATGTCCTCCCAGAATTCATATTTTATTTATTGATCATATGTCCTCCCAGAATTCATATTTTATCTGATGATCATATGTCCTCCCAGAATTCATATTTTATCTGATGATCATATGTCCTCTCAGAATTCATATTTTATCTGATGATCATATGTCCTCTCAGAATTAATATTTTATCTGACGATCATATGTCCTCCCAGAATTCATATTTTATCTGATGATCATATGTCCTCTCAGAATTCATCACAAAGCTGAATAAAGTGCGATAAAGTGCAAGATAATGTAATAATATTAAGAGGTGGAGCAAATGGCAAATGAAGCAAGAGCAGACTATGATCCACAGACATGGGAGATCACCCTACTCCTAAGACAGCACACAGACAAATATTAAGAAAGTATAGTACTGTATATTATTTTTTATGATCACATAGTTTGAGTTGTTAATGTAGTGTTTACCTAAAAAGATGTTGGTGTGACAAATATTTTTACATGTCTGTGCTCCCATATTTTTAAAAAGAAACACATATTTATTTAAAATCAACCGACATATTTCCATCTATACTGGCTTTTGACACACCACGGATCATCTGTAACATCAAATTCTAACATAACTTCCATTACCAGTGGAAGAAAGGAAAAGAGACCAGACCTCCTGCCTGTGATGCAAACAGTGTGCTTGCACAGTTGTTGAACACATTATTTATTCCCTTATTATATAGTACAAAGCTCCTCTGTTAATGTATAAGCTGCAGTCCAGTAGTAGGTTTATTTACTTTTATATGTTAAACAAAACCTGTACCCAAAGATTTAGGTTGCCATTGCTGACCTCTCATTGACAATGCTAATTACTTGGCTTTCATAATCTAGTGACCAACATTTTCTGAGTCATTGTCCTTCACTCATTCTTTACTTGTTGCGTGCTTGTTCTGGGTCAATGATTTAGAAACTGTTCATTCTAAAGATCAAAAACGTCTGAAGATGAAGAAGCTTGTTAAACCCCTAAGGGGAATTCCCACTTGGTCCTATTCAAATTTGTGCAGGGATTGCTGAGCAGCGTTTATGGATAGCTCCTCCTACCACCACTATCACCACTAACTGACAATGGATGAGGGAGATGGGAGTTCTGACTGATAGAGCACAGGAGAGGGGGCTTTACAGACAGTGCACAAAGAGCATAGATCTCACAAGTGAAAACTGTCTGCAAAAGAAATGTTGGTCTTGACTATGCTTAACATTAATACTGTACACTGCTATTACCTGATCCTTTCTGCTTTGTGAGTTGGTTCTCCATTATGAAAAAAAAAACAGCAGTCCACACCCACTGAACGCCTGGTGCTGGGTAATAGGAAACCATAGCTAGTGGGCAGGATCTAGCATCTTCTTAATGCTGACAATACCACTTTGCCTTGTCACTCTATAGCAACTGAAATTAAGGGACTATTACCTGTTACTAAAGCAATGACACTTCATTTTCAACCTATAGACTGCAATCCCCCCACAACCCTTATGCGTTGCTACATGAGGCATATCAAGCATAGATATCTGTGTTCTCCTACTCCATGTGGCCCTAATTTTCAGTTGAGTTTGATTTGCTTGGTTTACCCTCTGGCATTACCACATTTAGTAAAGCACAAAAAGTAATTGCCAGAAAACCTTGCAGGGTCTGCTTCCCCTCCTGATGCCAGCTGTTGGTTATACAGGATATAGGTCCAGCAATGTTTCCCCACTACCGTACAGCCAAGTTCAATGTAGATGCAGATTTTTGCTGTTGAGTTATAATAAACAGGATTTATTACTTTGTATTATCATGTTTAACCAATAGCACACTATACCTCATAGGAATTTAACTATGATAATCTTCTATCCCGTTGTAATAACCGTGCTGAAAACACAGTATGAATGTTAGATGCAGCATCTGCTATCTGTTCCTCCGACAAGCCAATATAAAGGAAGCAGAGATAAAAGAAACACATTTATTTGCGGGTGAAAGTAGTGTTACCCATTCCGGATATAACTTGGAACAATGCTTAGAAATGCTATAAGGTTCCTCTTGCTTTATTCCAATATTTCTTATATATGCTATTTTTCAGTGGGTAAGTGGAAGTTGTTTGGCAATGAGACCAGAATTTGGCTATGAAATACTACTATGTGTTTTTCCAGCTAAGATATTGCTTTTTTTACTGGAACTGTAAATAGAATGGGATTGATTCCAGATACAAAACAGATATCCAGGAGAACATTAAGCAGAACTGTATGGTGTGGGACCCCTGTGAGAGCAATTCTCTGAAATACAAAGAAGAATGAATCAGCATACTATCAGCTATGGAGGCAGCTCACAGATGTAGAATGTTGTGCATGCTTCAGACAGATACATACCTTTCAACATTTCCAGTGAAGGACACTTAGAGGAAATGTAAAAAAATAGAAGCAGTCTACAGCACATGTATACTGTACTGTGCAGTAAGTTAGAGCTTCATAAGTTCATTTAAAATGATAAATCTGTAAGCACATAATGTCAATGATCATAATGGTGATGCCAGCAACATGAAAACAGCAGATTTTAGCTTCTAGTAATTTTATGTGTCTTGACAAATAAAACACGTCTCATTCCTAGCTGTGAGCTACTGCAAATAGATTGAAAGGACAAACAAATGTATTTGCTCAATTGTATCTAGTTCAGGTCAATAATATTGCATAGAGCATTACAGCTTCCCCTTGTACAGTTTCTGCACAGCCCAGATTGCACCTGTACATTTTGTTCTTCAAACTTTTAAGCAGTTGTATTTTGCGAAATATCACACCCCACAAAGATTAATAGCAGAGCTCTGGCAGGAGATAAGAGAATCAAAGTTACACAGAGGTGATCTCGGCAAGCATCCTTACTAACGCTGCTTTTGGACTTTAGAGGGAGGACAACTGTGCAGGAGTGATCCAACTGTGCTCAGGTCAAGTTCTCAGCATGATGTTGGGATGCTGGACAAGACTTTATCACAGGGCCAATTCAACCCATAGTAAGTATAACAGGAGCTGAGTCATCTTCCAGCTTCTTAATTGCCTTGAATTCTGTTGCATTCTTCATAATATAGGAAAAATAAAAAATCCAGCAGTACAAATTGGATCCCTTCTTAATGGCCCAAGCAGACTAAGGAAATCAAGGACATAGATCTGACCAATAGCATTCCAAAAGAAATGAGAAATTGTCCAATGTTTTAACCCTTCGGTTGTGTGTAAATTAGCCCTTCAACTTTTATAATCTGTCCAGTTGCTAATTTTTCCAGCTTGCTCTTGGGTTGCCTATGGTTATGAAACTGTGACCTGGCTGAAAAGTCTAACACCTTCATAAAAACTAAGAGAAGTCCGATAAAAATACACAAGACAAATACAAAGATAAAAATATATAATGGTCTATATCCACCTTTAAGGGCAAAAGGAGAGCTAGAGACACAATGAAAGCTGACATTGCCTGCTGTAATGACTCATGAGCTCATATTAGCAACATATTAACATATAATTGGGGATGGCAAATACAGACATCTAGCTATGCATGGAATCTAGTAATTTCAGCCACTTATGACTTATGGATATTTGAGTCAGTGGTATCCCAGTAACTAACTATGACTAATCTACAAGTCTGGAAACATTCCCAGCTCATTACAAGAAAGATACTATTAATTTCACAGTCATAACAGGTCATTGCAACCAACATGTCTAGTTTTAAAGACCTGGGAAATCTTAGGCAGTAGAGTCAAAGTGGAACTATAGCCTTTTTATTTTTTTATATAAGTAAATGGAAGAGATTGGCTTAATGTATTCATTCTTATCAACATGTTACTTTTGAAAAGCCCTGTTTCTAAGTATAGGTTGTAATTATGCTATATATGTACATGAAAGCAGCCATATTTGTTCATTAAATGACCAGGTACTGCTTCATGCTTAGTAGTGTTGCACAGTGACTATGAGGGGGATTTATCAAAACTGGAGCAGACAAAATCTGGAGTGTCTGTGCATGGTAACCAATTAGCCTCTTTCTTTAATTTTCAAATCTGAAACAAACAAACTGAAGAGAGAAGCTGATTGGTTGCCATACAGAGCTGCTCCAGATTTTGTCTGCTCTAGTTTTGATAAATCCCCCCTATGTCTTTTCTGATCCTCTTACCTTATGTCTAAAAGACAAGGTTTGTCTGACTGAAATGGAAAGGTGTTTCTAATAATATGAAATGTCTCCAATACTCCTGATAGCCAAATATTATGTGATCTTTTGCTTAGGCCACATTACAGAGCTTAAAGAACTAATTTTATTTTATCCTTGCAAATAAAAAGATTTTACCAAAATTATAAGGTGATTTTGTAATAAAACCATGTTCTGTAGATTCAGGTCAATTTAATGAAAGGTCAATTATAACACCCTCCCACCAACAGTCTGTAGATTAATATTCCCCTACCCAATGCCCTTTGTTGATGGAACATTAGTCTATGTTGCTCCTTTCACAGTTAGCAACCAACACTATGATACCCTGCTATAACTTATAGCTCCAGTTTCAACTAATGATCGGGGAACAATCAGTGTGCCGCCCCAACAGGGGCATAGAATATGAGATGCATACAGAGTGGTTCCTTATCATCGGATCATTGTATTAGCTATGACAGTGATCACAAGAAGACTGAAGGCTTCGTTCACAAAATAATCCTTCAGCTTGCAGATCCAACCGCAGGCCGAAGATGGCAGTGTTCCTCTGTTTGATACTGTATTTGTCAGACACAATTACAGAAATTAAAAAATTATGATAAACACATTTATTTTATTTTATATTTTGCAATTGGCAGCTTATATTAAAAAAAGCAGTGGGTTTTTGTTTTGTTTTTAAAAAAAAGAAAAAAAACTTTTAAAATAAACAGTCTAGCAAATAAAAGTCTTAGATGTCCTTAAAAATAAAAATATTTAAGTATGCAAATTAGTCATAGAGTTACAGCCAAGTTAACCAATGCAGCCTGTGCATACTGTATATGCTTAAATGACCTCTGATCACGAAACGGTTAAAGTGGACCTAAACTCAAAAAGATAATGATTCTATTAATAAAACAGACTAAACAACCACAGAGAATCATCATTTGTTGGCATTCCAGGGTTGGGTGCTTTTCCTGCTATGCCCATAGCCTAAATGCCCTCAGCACAGTTACTAAATAGTCCTGAATAAATGTTTGGTATTGGGTGGAAACAATCTTTAGTCTTTAACCCATAGGTACTGCTAGTTCAGCACTGCTGGGGAAAACTGTGAACACATCAGACTGTTGATAAAGCATACAGCTTTCAACTTTAGAAATAAATACATCTGCAATTAAATTAAACATTATATTATATAATATTATAATGCCAATAAAGCCACATGATTTACAAAGATATTCTTTTTTGTGTGATGTTAATGACACATTATTTGTATCTATTGACTGTCTTTATCATCACACTACAGAAATTATATTTGGGTACAATTGCAAAACGTATGATGTTCAATTACAGCAGAACTCCAGGCAGATACAATAATACACCAATTAATGCAGTTATGTATTCATATTAAAGTAATTACATGTAGTTTAAATGCAACTAGTGTTAAGTACTACAATTTGTTGGATATCAGTCTACTGTTACTCCCTCACATTAAATAGATCAAACCGCACTCTTTATCTCCACCAAACATAAAGCTTTATTCTTATTGTTGAATTATGGTCACACTGTCGTCCCTGTACTGGATTACCCTCCGCTAACAGGTTTCACCCATTTGGGCTTAATTGTAGTGAATGTTCTGTAATTCCCTGTTCAGCAGCAATCAGACTGCGAGAGGGAGGGGAAGCACTAGGATCCAATCAGGCTTGGCGCCATGCACATTTGCTGACAATGGACAAGCAGGGAGGGGGGAAAAAACAGAGTGAGCAGAGGGATGGTTTCATTAGTGTGCCTCTTCTCCTTCACTATCCAATCAATAGTGGTGTTCTGACCATGCCATGCTGTTGATCCAGTAAACTTTGATGTCCTGCAGGGATGTCTGGATCACAAAGCTGGTGACACAGAATTGCAAACCCTAATGAATGTTAAACAGTAGCCATATAAGTATTTCAGCTACATATATAACCACTTGCCTAGGGTTTAGCTTTAACTGTATTGACACTGTAAGGGTAAAGCTTTAAAATAAATGCAAATATGTAGAAACCGACACCCGATATAGAGATTATTCCAACATATGGTTTGTTTCAAAATGGCATAAAAAACAGCAAGGGCTGAAATGCATCAACAATTATTGTATGCTGTTTTTATGCCATTTTGAAATAAAGCATATGCTGGGATAATTGCTATAGCGGGTGTCAGTTTCTACTTGTATGCATTTGTTGAGGTTCGTCAGAGACCTTTCCAAGCACTGAGGTTTCACTTGTGAATTTAGCTTGGGGGTAGAGTGGCTTTCCCTATGTATTTGGTTAAAAAGAAATGTGTCAAACTAATATAGCGCAAAAATAATTGGTGACCACGTACCGTAATCTTCCATGTACATTTGCTATTAGGTGGGTAAACTCCAGGAAATCCTTCACTTCCCAGTAGCCCACTTTCTCCAGTTAGATTTCCACCACAGTTAAAATGGTGCCTGTACAAAAGAGAATGTTGTTGTGTTTAAGACATTAGAATATGCAACATGCACAGAGCATAGTGAAGTTTTAAGTGCAACCATACCCTCGCTGTGGTAGAGAAACCAGTAGAGAACATATTGACTTATTTAATACATGTAAAGGGCGATGATAATGTTCTAATGCCCTGTCCATAGTAGGCAGTCAGGTTTTGCATTTCAGATCTGGTTACATCAGTCTGTCCAATGAAAAATTAATTATGGTTGGGTACTATACTTTGCACATTGGACATTGTACCTCACCATACTTGGCTTGCATAAAATCAACATCCACACTGCATTGCAGAGATGACTGCATGGCTTTGATCCATAGCCACCAATGAATACTAGTAATAGAGTGATGAAGGATGAATGAAGTAACATTTTAGCCACACCCATGTTAAAGCTGAACTCCAGGCATATATAAAAGACACAAATGAATGCATATCTGTAATCATTAATACATCATGAAAGAGGAACTTTACCTTGGCAATATTTGCCTCCCACTGCCCCTCTTCTGCGCCGCCATCTTTAAACATTTCAAGCAGAGACCATGGGCAATTCTAACTGCATGCAGAATCTTGTGCCATGCCTGCACCCCTGAACAAAACACTGCATCCTGGAATGTGGCAAGAAAAATCCAGGAGGCATTGAGCATCCTTACCTAATTCTAGCTTAGGCAAGGAATCAGGAACTGCTGCTCTGCAGCATAAAAAAAGTACCATTAAAAGAAAAAAAGAGAAAGAGGAGGGAGGAACCAGAAGCAAAATCATTTTTGAAATGGGTGGATCCGCTTTAAGTGTATTTTTTAAACGCAAGCAATGATTATAAAAGGGGCACCTGAATTTGACCTTGTATCAGCCTATTGAAGTCCTTGTACAGCACAGGGCTGGAGTGTGAGAGGAAGAAACAGTACAAGGAGCCCATCAGTTCAAGAGGCATGCTTATACAGGTGAATCTCGAATAATTAGAATATCGTGCAAAGTTCATTTATTTCACTAATGCAACTTAAAAGGTGAAATTAATATATGAGATAGACTCATTACATGCAGAGCAAGAAAATTCAAGCCGTGATTTGTCATAATTGTGATGATTATGGCTTACAGCTCATGAAAACCCCAAGAACCCCAAATCCACAACCTCAAAAAAGTAGATTATTACATGCAATCAATAAAACAAGGATTGTACATAGAACAATATCGGACCTCTGAAAAGTACAAGCATGCATATGTACTCAGTACTTGGTTTGGGCCCCTTTTGCAGCACTTACTGCAATTACTTTTGCACGATATTCTAATTATTCGAGTTTCACCTGTAGGCAGGAACAAGCTGGGTGGGTCCAAGATGACCTGGGTTCAGAGGAACTGGGTTGAATAATACTTGCCATCATGCTGAGAACATACCGAGTGTAAGAATCAAAGTGCTGTAGGAGAATCTCTGGATTGAACAAGAATATTACAGCAAAAGCTGTTCTGCTTAAGTAGTATTAGCACTCAGTAATGTCATGGCGCATGTCTTTAAATCTATATACAATGGACTTGTAATAAAACATATAATTGAATTCTATGTGATGAAAGACTGATCAGCTCAGAATAGACAGTCAAGTTTGAGTTGGCTGTGAGAATGGGCAGGCATTAGATATTGTATTGCACAAAGACTAACAAACCTGGAAAATCTATACAAACATTTAATACTCTCACTTCACAGGAAAAATAGGGAAGGTTGATTCATGTATGATTTAAGCCTAGTTCTCTGACTTAACCAAATATCATTTGACACAGCATAGGATGTCAGACATAAAGAGCAAAGCCCCCGGGGATCTCATAAAATACAAACATATTGGTCTGAGGTTTGCTTTATTCATCTGGATGTAAAATGCAGATGTTTCTATGAAATCTGACCATAAACTTCTACTGAACTTGTCTACTTGTAAAGACTGATGGGCAGATCAAGACCTGTAAATATGATACAATTTATGGGCCTCCAGCACATCTCCACCTATGTCAGTATCAATGATGTTCACACTATTTCATGTGCTTGGCAGTTCCAATACATCTAACACAAAGAAATGTATTCATCAAAGTTTAACCCCAACCAAAACATTTTAGGTTTGAATAGACTGGGTAAGATTTAGGCCCTCTGCAGTGGCACTATGGGGACCAGGTAGAGCTCCCCTCGTTTTCTGACAGCAAGAATGGGCTTTACCAGGTCAATGTTTCTAACCCTCTACTAGAGTACATTTAAAAAGTGTTTTAGCTGCTGCCATTGTCCCCCTGATGTTGGAGAGAAGTCTCCCAACTTCGTGTGCCTGTGACACCTTGTGGGTTACTTGGATCAAGCATGGAACAAGCATGCAACACCTAAAGTCAGAGCATAGTTGTTCTGTGCCAGGGCACATATAAATTGAGATTCAGCAGTTCAGGAGAACTTACCAATAAATTATCCTATATTTCCTCATATTTTCTTGCAAAATAGTTTTCTGAAGGGAATTTACATCTATGCAATGTAGGAACATGTGCATCACTACGTTCCATGCATTGCTGCGTTGTGACATCATATACCACTACAACCCACTAAGACAATGCACATGTGCTGTAGCAGGCCACAATTCAGGGCATTGGACCATAGTGCATTGCATTACAAAATTTGGTGGCACATGTGATTTTTAGGATGCTTTAATGCGCTGCTAGCCCATTGATTTTAAAGGGCTGTCTTAATGCAACACATGTTAATGCAAGACATGGTACGCATTAAGGCACATGCAATAACACATTGCAAGAATGTAAAAGGGTGCTTAAAATCATACCGATAATTTCTGGGCAAATGCCAGCCTACTAGATTTTTTAAATATTATTATGTATTACAGGTATTTGTGTAGTGCCAACAATTTACACAGCGCACATTCATATCAGTCCCTGCCATCAAGGATCTTACAAGCTATGCTCCCTATCTCACAGTTCTTGCAGATAGCTTCCTGACTGGGATTTGAACCAGGGACCCACAGTGCTGCAAGGCAGAAGTGATAACCACTACAGCACTGTCTCTTGGTAATGCTGGCACTGATTGTGAAGAATGTTCCAAGAACAGGCTACCTGTCATGGCCAAAAACAATCAAATTCCATCTTTTAAAGAAAGAATGGAAGATGGACATTCCTCCTGTTGCAGTAGGTCATACAAATTTCCAAGTTGGGGCTAAAGTCTCTGACAAGGATATCTGGTGAAAGGAAACTACAAGAGTAAAAGGATCCAGCAGGTGATTTATGCTAAGGGTATTTATCTGCAACTAATGATCCAGTTGGAATAAACCTTCCCTTTTGGACTAAGGGAAATTTACAAAACTTCAAGAAAGAATAGACCAACGAGTCCCTGTGTTCAAATTCACAAATGGAAGGGGAGGGTTTAAAATGTGCTCTCTTCATACTTTATATTTCCTCTTTCTGAACTAATAAACCTATAAAACATTTCACCTAATTGTAAACATGCTAATTTTGATATATAAATGGCACAAAGGAATCTAATTCAGGTTTCTTAAACCACAATATGTATCTATTTGCAGAATACACTGTAGTTTAGATAGCTCCCAGGATTACTAGATCTTTCCATACGTTGCAACAAAAAGGGGAAAGGAGTTACGCTGGTGTTAAACTAATATACCAATCTACAGGGTTTCAAACAACTATTCAGAAAATTCACAACACTAGTAAAAGTACATCTAAGTCTGGAAAAAATGAGGAAGATCCCCTAGTGAGACTAGTTCTAACTTATAATAAAATTTGTGGGTATTAAACCCACTATCACCTTTAGGCGTTGCCCTTCTTTGAAAGACAAACTGACAAGTAGCGATTTTGCCCAGAGAAATACCATCTGCTGTAAATATCAAGGCACCTTCCAATGCCAGAGGTGCAAATTCTGTCGATTCGTCCAGACTGGAAGTGAGATATCCACCCCTACTGGTAAAAAATTTAAGGCCCGCCATTTTGTAAACTGTGAGACAAAAGGTGTAATATATCTTATGCTATGCAAATGTGACATGTTCTACGTGGGAAAATAGAAAATAGAATATCGGACCACCTGACAGACATAACAGCCAGAGATCTTAGGTCACCGATAGTTAGACATTTTGTGAACAGCCATAACGGACGAATCGACAGACTTCGCTTCTTTGCTTTGGATAGGGTCCACCCACCTAGACGTGGGGGGGATTGGGATAAATCACTCATACAAAGAGAGTGTAGATGGATTCATCAAACCGAATCGAATGAGGCGCCAGGGCTTAATGACATGATTAATTTTAGCTGCTACCTTTGAACTATATGGTACACCAAACATGATGCTTCTTGTAGTGTAAATGTAAGTGTAATTACGTTCTATTACCTTTATTTTCTTTTTTACTGTATACAATTATGACCCTTTCACAATAACCACTTTTTGATTATTCAACATTGTGCTTTATTAGTATTACTATCGGTATACAAGTATGACTTCTTTATAATAATATTAATCTGTTGATCATTCAATATATTTATGCGATTAAATGTGAATTTGATGTACTTTCAAGGCTTTACAGGAGCCTTTCAATCAAATGTTTTGTTTGTACTATATCTACGTTTATTTTTGGAAAAATGACATGGCTCTGATTGTGCAAAACCCAGTTGGCAATCAGCCTTCGTTAATGTGCTATTTAACACACCTTTGTAAGAGACCAAACACACGCCCCTCTGAGGAAGCCCCCGGTGTGGGGAGAAAACGCGTCAGGGTAACGTGTGGAAGGCTTCCCTGGATTCCCTGGACATATGAGATACTCACATTCGTCTGCTCATCCCCTATACAAGTCCGGATAGGAACGAACATCCTGCTTACAACCTGCCGGCTTGTGAAATAGAGGTGACGGAGCACAACTGGCTGTGATTCGGTTTCGAATGGATGGCTATAACATTTATTTATTCATTTGAAACAAGCGGGTGGCTCCCTGTGCCTTACCGTTAATTTTCAGTTCTAATCGTGCCAGGCGCATTATACCGTGGAGTGCCAAGCAGCTTTTCTTTCTTCCTGCACAGTGCGGCCGCACACGAAAGATTAACCCCTTCATGACTGAGGCCTTTTTTTCATTTTTTGCACCCATGTTATATTCCATATTATTATATTGAAATATAAAAGATGAGGTTACAACGAGTAAAACGATACCCAAGGGGGACCGTTTTTGTGAACCTTTCCATACGTACCATCATGTCCCTGCATTTATCAGCTGACAGATTGAACAATGTTATTTTAAGAAGGTGAAATTATGAAGTCCCACAAATCAGTGATTTCTGGTTTTGTGGAAGAATGAAAAGACTTTTAAGTGTTTCCTTATGCTACTTTGTTCTCTTCCTCTCCTGTCAATAAGGCAACTTTATAAAGAGTGCATACCCCTTTTCTGTATAGCAAGCCAAGGTTTGTGCTACAGGTGTCTAGATGCTGCTTGTAACCAAGATTTGCCATCAGACAGAAACAACGAGATAGCATCCATCTGATGTTAAAGCGTAGATGTTTTCTTCTACACCTCCCACATAAAATGAGGTCACCAACAGCTTTCCATAGATCTTTCCAATCCTGAAAGATGAGTCAACACGTAACATCACTTTGTGAGACCGCAGTTTGCTTCAGAAGGACCATTCAGTTGAAGTTGTAGTCATTTTTCACCAAAATACAATTTTTCCAAGAGAAATCTTCTACTAAACTGGAAAACCACCATGTATGAACAGAGGATTCATACATTCCACAGCCAATGTGTAAGCAATTGTGGACCTTATTTCACCATTATTCAGTGCTAAGCAGACTGAGATGAAACCACTGGAACAGCACAACACAGCTGGTACTTTAGATGTAATGACAAACATTATATCATGTATCATGGTGCTTAATGCGGACCTTTACTACCAATGCATTCCTCTATGTATGATGATTAATAATAACATACAGGTGAAACTCGAATAATTAGAATATCGTGCAAAAGGGGCCCAAACCAAGTACTGAGTACATATGCATGCTTGTACTTTTCAGAGGTCCGATATTGTTCTATGTACAATCCTTGTTTTATTGATTGCATGTAATAATCTACTTTTTTGAGGTTGTGGATTTGGGGTCCTTGGGGTTTTCATGAGCTGTAAGCCATAATCATCACAATTATGACAAATCACGGCTTGAACTATCTTGCTTTGCATGTAATGAGTCTATCTCATATATTAGTTTCACCTTTTAAGTAGCATTAGTGAAATGAATGAACTTTGCACTATATTCTAATTATTCGAGTTTCACCTGTAGACCTGTAGGGTGTAAAATGCTGTGATTTTGAAATACTTGCACTTGCAGAACATTCACTTCCTGCTTTGAAAGGGCAAAATGACTTCAGTTTGGCAAATCAATGCACACTGGGATTGCCTTGTCATGAGCAGAGCATTGCTGGGAAATCCCATCTGTAATCTCATGAGATCTCAGGGAGAGGCATTTTACTTCCCTGAGATGATGTGCCCGGTCATATGCCCTAGTCACATGTCTAGGCACTTTCCTCCCCTGAGATGATGTGCATGGTTACATGTCCTATGTGGTAGAAAAGTCCCTCGCACTCCAATAAGAATTTCAGTCAATGTTCTTTATTGACAAAAGAATTGTCACATCGTGTAGCGATGTGACAATTCTTTTGTCAATAAAGAACATTGACTGAAATTCTTATTGGAGTGCGAGGGACTTTTCTACCATGTGATACTGATCTCCAGAGGCATCTGCTGTCATCTCAGCACCCACCTATTATCTTGGTTTATACCCGGTCAGGATCTACTTGAATAACTTTTGGTCACATGTCCTAGTCAAATGTATAGTCACATGTGCCAGAAATCCAGGAAGTAATAGGAGAGCTAGTAATCTGTCCTCAGTAAACATTGCAACTGTCCGAAGACTGGGGAAGAAAAATAAGGTATGCAAAGAATACAAATCCGGCAATTATCTAGAAGTATGCGTTTGTAGATTGTCATTTCTAAAGGTGTGTTTGTTGTTATATTACAGATATGGGTAAAGGTCCGCTTTAATGTAAAATCTGAAATTGGAAATGCAGGTACCACTAAAATTATGAATCTGAACAAAGGATCCCAACAGGCAGGACATTTCTAGTTTTTCTGTCAATGCCCTTTAATGGTACTTTCCACTCCTTGCCTCCATCTGCCTATGAGCATAAACCTCATAGAAGGTTGAGAAAACTCTCACTGGTGTCAATATCTACACAGGCTCTACAAGGTTCCCTCTTGTCTACTTTTATTGGAAACTGTAAAGTGTGGCGGCATCTCCAATTATAATAGCACAAAGTTGTCCAGGACAAAGGACACGATGGATCTGAGGTGCTACATTATGGTGGATGCAATGAGCAATCAGACAGCTCTAACATTTTTACGTGACTTGATCACACATGAGCAAATCAGTTATAAAGAACTGTTTACATACTTGCTGTCATAGTAACTCCCTATAGACTTGAATGGGGTTGTACCTCTACACTAGAGAAGGTAGGCATACAGACCCATTGGGATCTATGGAAAGGTAAGTATGCAGCTGAAGGGGGGGGGGGGGGGGGGG
>NW_017306473.1:1299123-1326478 GCF_000935625.1 Nanorana parkeri
GGGCTGTTTTTTTTAAAAATTGTGCTTGTATTTTAATAGAAGAACTCTGGGACATTTTTCTATTAACCCTTGCAGTGAGGCTACCCCTGGACTGCAAGGGTTAACTGCTCGTTTTTGTCTAGGTTTAAAAAAAAGTTATACTCACCCGATGCTCCGAGCTGGCTTGTTCTTAGATCGGTCCCAGAAGCCTCTCTCCCTCTCCTCTGCAGCGGTCCCGTAATTAATCATCATGTCTATACACAGTGTATAGAGGTGAGCATGCTAATGAATATTCCAATGCTACAGCATAGGAGGAGACAGGCTGGAGGGAGCACTGTGACAGATGGCCAGCTTGGAGCTTCAGGTGAGTATATCTTTGGGGGTTTTTTAGCACAAAGACAAGAACGAGCATTGTAAGGGTTAAGAAAAAGTTTACCTGGAGTTCTTCAAAATTCTTTTTCTTTCCATAAGGTTTGCAATATTACTTCTATTTGCTCCTTTTATGCTCTTATGAGTTTGGGAGACAATTTCCTATAGGCAAACAGGCTGTTCACTTTGAAAGGGAATTTGGATTTGCAAGGCAATTTCCCCCTTAGCTTAGAGAATGAGGTGAGAGTTCACTTTGCAAAGAATACCCAATCATGTGCAAGGAAAATAAAAACACATATTTTTGCTTGCACATGATTGGATTATAGAAGTCAGCAGAGCTTTATCTTATTCACTAAGCAAATGAAACTTCCCCTATTTAGCTTTAGTAAATCAACCCCTATGTGTGAGGTCCCGTACTCAACACGTCAGCAGCTTTTAGACTTTAGATGACCTCTGACCTTTGACACTAAAGGTGAAGTGTCAGATTCAGGCAGGGCAAGTAAAGCTTAGTAAGGGTGCAAATATTACATTTAATATTTAAAAAAATGTAAAGTTATATTAATTTAAGAATATCCAATATATGAGGCACCCCCCAGCCCGCTGAAGCTCCGCCCCTGTCTCACAGAAGCACTGCCTCCATAGTGCCGAAGCCCTGCCTCCAGCTCGGTAATCAAGCTGTGTGGGGAAGAGGAATGGAGGAGACAGGGAGGGGCCAACCTGTCCTTCACTTGCTCATCACTGGTGAGGCATCGAGATTGATGTCCTCACTGGTTTTTATTTTTTATTGGACAGCTTCGACCAATGGCGCTTTGTCATTGGTCCAAGCCATCCACAGAGCTCACGCCTCTAACACAGAATAGAGGTTGTGACCAAGTTAGGTCACACAAGCAGTGGGGAAGCCCGCTGCTGTGTAACCTAACTACCTTTCAAAAGCTGGATCCAGCGATGCCTGTAATTACCAGGCAGCGATCCGTCCATGACAGGCTACACAGAGGGGAGGGTTGCCCTGCTGTGTAACCTGTAACAAGCCGATCTGAATAGAGAAAAAGCTGTCGGCTTCAGACTTGAAGCTGACACCTTTTTACTTCATAATACTAGGTGAGGCTCTGCCTCTCCTGCCTCCCTTTACCGCTCGTCCCTGAGGTATAGGCAATGTATTCAATTCCTACACTGTCCTACAAAATGTCCAGCTTGCCCACTTCTTCCTTCCAAGCCTCTTTATTGGTCAGTTAGTCTTTCCATAGCAATAAAGAACCAAAGAACCTTACACAAAATGTTGACAATTATAACTTCAGCTGCCTATATCTCTGGTTCTGTTGATCACTTTGGCATGTGGTTTTCACTGAAGCTATCCTCTGTTTATGTATTTTGGTTATATGCTCAGTTTAAATTGCTCTGTAAGATCACTTTTATGATGCTGTCTGAAATTTCTGAATGAATCCCCTGCACATCTTTACATATTTCCAGCAAACCTTTGCATAAAATGAGGGATTCTTGGTTTGCATATATTGCAGTACATGTTCAAGCTGGCCAACTGCATCCAAGTGATCCCTCTCTGGTCAGTCCCTACTATAATGTGCAAAATGTTGCTTAGAGCATACTTGAGTGGACACAAAGGGGTCTATTCACGAAGCAGCCGAAGGATCTAGCCGTAGCTTCGGCCGATCCTTCGGCTAGTTTCGGCCCCAGGACCCCTTCGGTTCAGTAGAACTGAAGGGCTGCTGTACGGGCTATTCACAATAGCCCGTACAGCTCCCGAACTTAGTCGAGCCGAAGGCATATGTCTCGGCTCGGCTGAGCCGCGCTGACAGCTGGGCGGAGCCAGCCGTGATCTTACGGCTGGCTCCGGTCACTTGCAGAGAGATCAGCGTCCCTGGTTACCAGCTAACCAGGGACACTGATCTCCAGACAGCAAACTCTCCAGGGCTCTCACGGCTCCGTGTCAGAATAAAGAAAGAAAAAGCAGTGTTTCTCTCCTTGACGGCCTGGAGCGGGAGACTTCCAGAGCGCCCGGGAGAGTTGTTTTTTTTTTCTCGTTTTTTTTTTTTGACGGCAGCAGAACCGCCGGCCAATAGAAAACTGTTGGGTGGAGCTAGCTGTCATTGCTCAGCGGCATTCGGCTATTCACTCACTGCTGTTCGGCATCTATAAGAATAGACCGAACAGCAGCGAGTAGCCTGCCGGAGGTTTGGCTTAGCCGATCCAGATAAGTCGAACTCCTCCTGCACTTCGGGTCAGCTGAACATGCTGAGCATGTTTGGCCGACCCGAAGCCACGTAAAGCCACCCGATGTACGGCTGATTTGAGCCGATATACGGCTGAAATCAGCCGTACCAGTCTGAAGTGAATAGCTGAACAGCGTTCAGCTCACTTCGCTTTAGGTCGGTCATTCACTCGGCTGCCTATGGCAGCTTAGTGAATAGACCCCTTAGTGCCAATATGGGGCAGAGAGACACAGCTGAAAGAGAGTTACAGACTCTAGTCTGGGATTCACCTGAGAGGGATTATATTGATACATTTGGTTTGCCCCTTCTCTTTAGATTGTAAGGCCCTCCTTACTATCTTCTCTCGATTTATATTGTACCTGTAATGTCTTCCTTATATTGTAAAGCTCTGCACAGACTGTTGGCGCTATATAAATCATGAATAGTAATAATAATAATAATGTTGGCCAGCTTAAACAGGTATTACAATATATGGGAACCAAGAATCCCTGTTTTTAAGCAAACATTTGCTAGAAATGTGTAACTATGTATAACAGTGTGCCGTGGGTTCCTGAAATTTCAATGTTCACATGTGGTCACACTCCTTTTAGCAACTGGTGTGTTTGTGTTTGGATTTGAGACATGTGCACACAGGCATATGTCCATTTGTATTACTTTTACAATGCACCATTTACAACACAGCACTGTTCTAATACATACTAGATACTGAGGTTTTGGTACACTGTCCACACACAGAAAATGCAGAGAGCCACATTTTTGGACCAGCAGTTTTTAGAAGTCATCAGTGCTTCGTAAAGGTGATCATGATGATCTCCTAATTTTTTATATTTGCCCAAATACTAGAACTGTAAAGTTTTGGGGTTTTTATGCTTTTGTCTATTTAAAGGAGTACTCCTTTAGGTAATGAGCAGTGTATCTAGTATGTTATTATAAAGACCTCCAGAAAAAAAGTAACTGCACAAAAACATTGATTGTGCCGAGGTCCATAAGGAAGAGTAAATGATGCAAAAATGTAAAAGGAAAAAGTAAAAGTATTCAATTTGACAGATTTTCTGTGCTCAAACATACATAGCTGGAATTGATAAAAGCCCACCATGTCCTTTCATAGCAACATAGAATTAAATGAATAAAATACTTATAGCATATATATTATTTCTTATATCTAATAGGACCCTATAATCAGTATTAGCATTTTGTGACTTTACTATTAGCAGGACAACTTCATGTAAAAGCCAGTTAGGCTGTATAGTGAGCAGTCCCTGTAATACAATCTGAGTGCACATGCTGTATCACAAAATCAAAGGAAACAGCCAACTGAACTATTCCACCTGTAAATTGAGTCTAATATCAGGAGATAAGAAGAAATGGAATTAAAGTGACATTTTATGAGCGGAATAAACTCAGAGGTGGATAAAAGCTTTCACACATCAGCTGCCAATCTGGATCACATATACTTTACTAAGGAATCAAATGCCCAAAATGCAACTTAATACCGGCTCATGGGGTGAAAGTAGCACTTAGGCTCATAGTAAGAAAGCAGATACTGAAATAGTGAGGGGGTGTTATGTAATTCTGGAAGGAGGAAAGGGAGTGAGCTATAATGTCCAATTTGCAGATATCCGTTGTGGTCCTGGGAGGCATTAGGGGAAGCCAAGGTGAGGATCCAGACATAAGCTGCAATGGAAGATGATGGGAAGGGAGCGCAGCACACGTCATTGGATTCCCAATGCTCAGCAAGATAATCTCAGCGGGTAGAAGGAATATAACGATCGGGGGCAATTGTAGAGGATGACAAGCAAAGTGGATTAACAAGACTGAAAATGAAGCAGGATGTAAGCTTTGCAGGGCTAGTGAACTGCCTGGGAAAAGCAAATAGCACACAGGCTCAGAAGTCTCAAACACACATTGGATGCAGCAATGGATTCCAAATATCTGATGTAAGTCAATGTGCATGGAACGTTTAGTACGTGTTCTGGGAGATCTATATAGTACATTCATTGAACCTCAGTCATTGAATGAATTAGTAACTGAAAAGTATAACCGCATATTGTATACAGTGATGCAGGGAACAGATGCTGTGCAAAGTTTAGTAACCCATTACAACCACAGCCATCATCCTTCATCCGTGTAGTAACACATAGCAACAGCATCCATCATTCTTCATCCACTAAGTAACCCATACTGACCACATTCATCATCCATTCATTAACCCATAGCAACAGCATCCATCATTCTTCATCCAGTTAGTAACCCATTACAACCACATCCATAATCCATTAAGTAACCCATAGCGACCACATTCATTATCCATTCATTAACCCATAGCAACAGCATGTATCGTTCTTTATCCATTTAGTAACCCATAGCAACCACATCCATCATTCTTTATCCATGTGGTTATCCATAGCAACCACACAAATTATTCTTCATCCATTTAGTGACCCATAGGAACCACATCTATCATCCATTAAGTAACCCAAAGTAACCAAATTCATCATCCACTCATTAACCCATAGCTACCACATCCATCATTCATGTAGTAACCCAAAGCAACTGCATCCTTCATGCTTCATCCACTTAGTAACCATAGCAACCATATCCATCAAGTAACCCATAGCAACCACATTCATGATCCTTCCACTAACCCATAGCAACAGCATGCATTATTTTTCACCCATTTAGTAACCCATAGCAATCACATCTCTCATCCATGTAGTAACCCCTAGCAACTGCTTCCATCATTCTTCATCCATTTAGTTACCTATAGCTACCACATTCATCATCCATTTGGCACTAGTTGTCATAGGTGCTGCACTTTAGATAAAGTCATAAGAAGGTTAGGAAAGTGGTCTGGCTAGTCATGTTTGATAAGCAGCATATTGCTGGGCTGAAGATTGTCCACACATCGTCCCCCATGGATCATGCCTTCTGGTAGTGTAAGGGTATCCTGGGGGGTCCCAGGGCAGAGAGTAGCCAGTCCCCAGAAGATGTGTGGTACTCCTATGATGTGTCCTCTTACCTTTCATTGGGCTGCTGTGCAGAACTGCGAGCAGCCAGGAGCAGGCAGAAGGCTAGCACACTGTGTCCGCTGGTCATGTCTGTCAGTGTGGGCACCCAGTAGGGATGAGGAGCCTACAGTGGTTTTATAAGGAGGATCGCCTCTACTCATTCTGCTCTGGGAGGTTCTCTGGCATACTCAGGCTCCTGATGAATATCCCATTTGTTCCTGCAGTCCTGGGGAGGAGGGGATCCAGTTCTCCCTAAAATCTGATCCTCCCCTCTCCTCCCCTTTTAGCTTCTTTTTCAAAGGCTGCCATTAACCCCTTCACACCTGGGAGCATCTGCCACTGCGATCATAGGTGGGGTTTCTTATTTTCTTGCTGGAAAGAAAGCAAAATGCTTTTTGTATTGCAGAAAATG
Source organism: Nanorana parkeri (assembly GCF_000935625.1). Classification (NCBI taxonomy): domain Eukaryota; kingdom Metazoa; phylum Chordata; class Amphibia; order Anura; family Dicroglossidae; genus Nanorana; species Nanorana parkeri. The sequence goes on from NW_017306473.1 coordinate 1,305,117, forward strand.
ATCTTTCTTTCTTTGCCCAGCATTATAGCACAGACATAGCTGATTGCAGCATGTGGACTTGAAAATGGCACCTATGTTTATAAAGATGTAATGCAGACCAGATGGAAATGTCACATGAAGCCAAATGTAAACGTTGACTACAGTAGGTGAAAGTTTATAATGGCTGGATAATACTGTAGAGGAAAGTTACTGGAGCAGAGGAAGCATCTGTAGAAAGACAGACATCTGTAATGTTCTTCCTTTCCCCATCATCATCATCATCATCATTATCAACAACAAGGTAGCATCAAATTGGTTTAATCTGCATACATTGTCATGCAAACGTCATCTTACACTCATTTATGGTAACTTATTATGAGCTCACTGGCAGTTTATGTTAGTTGTTGGTGGATGCTGCTTTTTTTTTATAGCTCCTGGGAGATCTGGATGCGGTATCTCTCCATCGGAGTTCCCTTTAACCACTTGCTGACCAGGTGTTTAGACCCCCTTCCTGGCCAGGCCATTTTTCAGTATTCAGCGCTGCGGTACTTTGACTGACGTTTATTCCGTCATGCAACGCTGTACTGAAATTAATTTTATACAATTTTTTGGGGATAGATAGAGCTTTATTTTGGTGGTATTTAATCACCACTACGGGTTTTATTTTTTACTATATTTCTGGAAAATTACTGAAAATTTTGAAGAAAAAAAAAAAGTTTTTTTTTACATTATGTTAGGAAACAATTATTATTACCCGATTATTTTGGTAAAATATAAAAGACGGGGTCACGTCGGGTAAATAGACACCAAACATGTCATGCTTAAAAATTGCACGCACCCGCAAAATCACAAAAAACTACCATACTCAAAATTGACCATAGGCGACGCTTTAAAAGCCTTTACAGCTCATCAGTTTAGTGTTATCAGTGATTGATGGCCCTAGAATCATTGCTCTCATTGCGACGATCGTGGCGATATGTAACATATGCGGGCGTAATGGGCGCAATCGTCATTTTCGTAGGCATGTGTGTATGTATGGGTGGGGACTTTAAAAAAAACAAAAACAATTTTTTCAATTCTTTTTTATGTGTAACTTTTAATTTTGGGGGGGAAACTTTAGGGGGGGACACGGGCCGGCAGCTTATACAAGCGATCCGCCGGCTCTATAGCCGGCGGATCGCTTGTATGTTAACGGGCATCGCTGCCTGTTTTTAAATTAACGACGTTTCCCGCTCGCGCGCTCAAGTGGGCGGGGCTAACAGACCGTGTATACACGGCCTGTTACATCCAGGAAGGTCCCGGCTGACCGTTTATGTACAACGGCCGGCCGGGAATCGGTTAAAGGCCAACTCCATTGTACTGTGTTAGCCATCAATGATCATAGAAAGTCTGCAGTTTATGTGATCCGCTTTATTGGCTTACCTATGTTCTGAAAGATGCAAGCTTTCAGGGTTCCTTAGATCCCTTCATCAAGCGTCATACAATTGTATAAAGCCTGACGAGCTGAAGTGATCTAAGAAAGCCTGTAAGCTTGCATCTGTCAGAACTTAACATGATGTTAAAGGCAAAAGCTTTTTAAGGTATTCCAAATGCAAATGAAATCACTTACAATGGATGCAGCTCCTTGCAGTTTCCTGCAGAATCAGCTGGTCCCCTGTGCACTGGTCCCGATATCCTGGTTTAGGCTCCTTTACCTTGCAGGGTTCTATGGAGCCACCCTTGTGTGTGATAATAGTAAGTGTGTCTCCACAAACACACAGGCACGGCAAGGCACTCCCCTGCTCCCCCTTACTCCTTTCTTCTTCCGTCTCCAAGCTGGTATATAAACAGCTGCTGGAGACTGTGCTCTCCATTGTGATCTTGTACGCAACAGGAAATTCAGGGAAGCAAAGCTGAGAGAGTTGGAGCCAACTGTTTGGAACATGACTGTAAGCGCTTAGGCAAAAAAGTTTAAAGATGAACTTTGGGCACAACTTTTATTAACCCTTGTAGTGGGGCTACCAACATACGGCAAGGGTTAACTGACAATCTTTGTATAGGGTAAAAAAAAAAAAGTTATACTCACCTGATCCTTTGAGCCAGCCAGCTCTTAGACCGGTCCCTGGAGAGTATCTCCCCCTCCACCGCAGTGGTCATCATATTGGACGTGATGATGCTGAGGGACATACCATACCTGCGTCTAAAGGGAAGGGGTGCTGGCTCTGAGGATCAGGTAAGTATGACGGGTTTTTTTTGGCCCTAGACAAAAAACAAGCAGTGGACCCTTGCAGTGCCAGGGTAGCCCCACTGCAAGGGTTAATTAAATTTGTGCACGGAGTTCTTCTTTAAAGGAACACATATTTGTTTTATTTGGATTCATTATTGAAAAACGTTTGAGAGTTCAATACTACTTTAAGGTAGTTTATAAAAGATATCACGTAAAGGAGAACTATGAGGTAAGTGCTTTTCACTCACCTCATAGTTCCAGCCGACCTGTGACAATGAGACTGTCACAGGTCGGCTCAGTAGATCGGGAGGTGAGCGAACACAGACCGGCGTTCGCTCACTTCTCGATCCTGTCACGGCTCTCTGCCGTGACAGGGGAGGGGCTGGATTCCCCCCTCCCCACTCCGATCTGCCAGCGCTGACTGGTGGAACGGACTGGGGAGGGGGCGGGTACAGCTGGCTCTGCCTCTAGATAGGCAGAGCTAGCTGTCACTCACGCAGCTGGGCGTATCCACACATAATTGTCAGGATCCGCTTCAGCTGCGGCGGCTCAGTACACCATGAGCAGGGACCAGTCTAAGAGCAAGTTGGCTCCAAGGATTGGGTGAGTATAACTGTGTTATTTTTGAACCTAGACAGAAAGGGTTAAAATAATTTCCCCTGGAGTTCTGTTTTAAACTCCAAAGTTTTTGCAGGACCAACTATAAAATGTTTTTTTTGGGTTTTTTTCAGTTTTGGGTAGGTTTTAAATATTTTTTGCAGTGGTAAAATTCTCTTGACCTGTTCCCGGAAGGTCATATTAAAGATGTTACTCTGGATTACTGAGTTAAGGCCAGTTCACAGCAGCCACAGTGCGTTCCGGCCCGATTGGTGTCGGAATGCAGCGCACTTTGTTTTGGGGCGGGAGGGGGCGTGGCGGTGCATTGAAGCCAATGGCACCGCAGCCACGCCCTCAGGCCACAATGCGATCGCCCACACCCGAACGCGTGGCACATCAGTGCCGGCGTTCCAGTCCGGTGCCGTCAGAAAAAATAGTACATTGCGGCTGGAGGATGTGGCTGCGGTGCCATTGAGTTCAATGCAAAACAAAGTGAGCCGGCCGGAATGCGATACAGTGCGTTCCGGCACCAATTGGGTACGCACTGTGGCTGGTTTGAACTAGCCCTAAAGTGTGTACATGGAATGCATTGGCCAATGTGACACCAGTTGGCTTTGTAAAGGCTCCAGCAGTGGAGAGGAACTGAGAATTCCAGGGACCATAACTGACCCCTCGAATCCCTAGCTGCTGGGTTATACTCATGATAGATATAAGAAGACGAGTGCATTGACTTGCCACTGATCATGCAAAGCGGATTTGTAAGTATTTTGTGGAGGTGGTTTTCCACAAATGCAGATGGCAGCTCTCTAGATGAAACAATAAGTGCAGAGGCCGGTCAAACATGCTATACAAAATCCCTAGCAGTTGATGGGTAGAGGTAGCATTGGGTCACTACACAGATGGAACAAATGGCTCTCTATGGTCTCCCGCATAGGGAGCTACACAAGTAACATTAAGTAGCAATTAATAAGTGATGAGCTCGGGCTTGGGGTGAACACAGTTTGCCCAATATTGTGACTGACTACCCAATTGCATACACATTTACAACAAAAGTTGTGGTGGAGTTTTTTAAACGAGGACTCAGAAGATTAGAAAATCGTATACATTTATTGAATTCATAAAAGATATTTTCATAGTAAAAGTTAAAATCAGTGCTATTATACATACATGATTATCGAGTCCCTAAATTTCTTACCTATTTTTATATATATCATGCATAATTCATAATCCATTTCATAATGTGAATAACTTATCGATCATTGTGCTACATATGCAGTGTTATATCGCTCCATTGATCCCCTACGCGTTTCGCATGTGAGCTTCCTCATCATTTACATTTCTGTATATTCTATTTCCATTTATAATTAGCCATACATATTTCCTTCTTATTATAATTATATTATGCAGCCACTCACTCAGGGATCAGAGATCATGAAGGGACCCAGCTCCAGGAGGACAGGACCGATTCCAGTCACCCCCAGAGAAATTAAGCAGCGGAGCCACAGACGCATAAAGCCTGATGAAGGGGACCCTGCGCGGCCCCGAAAGCGCTTGATTCTACTTTGAGTGACTTCAAAATAAAAACGAAGATTCACTGAACTTTGACGTGTTTGTCATATTGGAGTGCTGGTGACATCTCTTCACAACAATCATAGCTTAAAAGTGGACCCATTACCAATAGCATGATAGCTATGGCATATAGCATGATAAATGAAAGCATGTGCCTTTATAACCCCTTCACTCTCGATAAAAGTGTTGCTATGATTCTCAGAGACTCCCGAGCCTGCGAATAGATAATACATGTAACCTTTTTTGTAGACTGCTTGAGTTCAGCGCCTGCATCCTGTAAAGCAAAGATCATGATACAAGGATAGTGTGCATGCAGGTACAGGGACCTCACAGGAGTTTTTTTACTCAAGAGTTAAAGACCTATGCGGGTATCTCAATGTGTCTACTGTTATAAAAAGAATACATATTTCTGTTCCCATTTGTGTAGATATGCAGTGGTTCACTAACACAAAAAAGTCACATGTTTCTGCATCATTGTCTGAACCCAATGCTTAATGTGCAACTGTGCCCAGACTATGGACATTAAAGTATTTATATATTCTTAGCAAGCACTAAGGGCTAGTTCACACCAAGCACGTTCCAGGAGCAGAGCAGGGCAGTTACAGAACGAATCAAAACTGCGTCCAATTCATTCCAATGGTATTTTGGGTTCTAGTTCACACAGCGTTCAATTCCAGAGCATGTAAAAAAAACTTCAGCAAACCGTATTTTTCCTGCTCTGGAACGCATCAAAAAATGCATGGAAACAGCCCGGAACGTGGCAAAACCACGGCAAAACACACTGCACTGCGTGTGCAGAAGCTCATGCAGATCTGGTCTCATGCAGCCGAAGTGAACCGACGGATTATCCGAACGTTCTGCAAAATCCTTCGGCACTTTAGTGAATATCCCCTTAGTTTCCTAAAGCACTGCACACCATAAACAGTTGTCATTTTTTTTTAAATTAAATACTTATTTTGTCGCCTTCTTTTCTCAGTGCTGCTAATCTTCAGCAGTCTGTTTGCAGCCACTTCCTGTCTACATTAATACCATCCAGTTGTGGCTGCATGGCATTTCTCAGGGTGGGTTTCCTGATAGCGACAGAGGTAATTCATGTCTGTGGAGTAAAGACCCGCTCACACTAGCCCATACACTAAAATGCTGCATTGTGTGTGTTGCGAAAGCTCCGGCATTGTGTGTTTTTTTTCACACATGTTATCTTTATCAGTAGTGTATATTGTGTGCACTACATTCAGGTATGCACACAGCAGCAAGGTTGCTGTTCTGGTGACCTGCAGTGGCATCCAGTGTGTTGGGAGAAAATGCACAAAAACGCGCTTCCAAAAAAGTGTGTAAAACGCACTAAAACACTGTCACCCTGGTGTGTATGGAGCCTAGTTTGGAGAAGGCAGGAGAAGTGAACCGAATATACATCATAATAGAAGTTATGTGATCCAGGACTTCGATACTATATCGAGTTTGGAGGACACTGCGGTTGTTACCAAATTGACATTGAGTTTTACTAGCAAACAACTAGTGACGGACTGTAGCTGCTGAATACTAAAGGTGCCCACACACCTTGCGATAATCGTACGATAATTGCGTGAAATCCCGCGATCGTACGATTATCGTAAGGTGTGTGGAAGCCGTGCGACCTCTACTACTGTAAGGTCGCACGACTTTTATCTTACGAACATGTTCGAAAACCCGCCGAGAATCGTACGATTTTCGGCGGGTGTGTAGCATGTTCGTAAGATAAAAGCCGGACAGGCCGGTGTGCGCAAGCACACTGGCCGTTCCGTATTGCGGTCATCGCAAGTACGATCTGCCTGTCCAAGATAGGCAGATCGTACGTTTTTTAAATTACCTTACAACCATCGCAAAAGTCTTGCAATGGTTGTAAGGTGTGTGCCCAGCCTAAAGGTGCCCATACACCTTACAATTTATCTGCAGATTTTCAGTGGTCAGATGGAAAAAGTGCAACAGATTGGCCCAGGTGGAGATTACTCCATCCACACAGTTAAGTGTAGATGGAGGAATCTGTTGCACCTTTTCCATCTGACCACAGAAAATCTGCAGATAAATTGTAAGGTGTATGGCCAGCTTAAGACAGGATGTGGCAACGACTAACATCCCCGTGGAAGAAGATCCGCTATCCATGGATGAGTAAAGAATTTTGATTTATACTTATACTTTATAAAATGTATGGACTAAGTGAAAGTTACCTGTTCAATCACCCATTAAGGCGCCACAATCATTTAACATATTGTGATTACCAAACAGCAAGTATCCATGCCTATTGGATTTTAATATCCATCGATAGATGAGCCATCTGCATGTTGCTGCTTGGCAGAAACAAAGAGTTAACATACTCAAGTGGAGAGGAACCGCAGTCTCTAATTGCTCATTACTGGTATTCTCTTCAGTATGAGAAATAAATCAGATACTGTGTTTAACAATAACTTTCAGCTTTTGAATCAATCAGCGAAGTCTATGTAAATTGCAGAGATACAATATAACTAAATCACATGTGAGCTTATGAAAGGAATGTTTGGATAAGAACCTATGTGTCCTATATCACTAACAAAAAGTGCACCTGATCAAGTTGGAAATAATATACAATAGTAGCCTGCCAGAACTTAGAAAATCTCTCCGGGTGTTCGGTTGGGGTCCCGCAGGCATGTATGTGTGTGTGTTTGGTGGAAGTGACAACGTTGTCAATTTTAAACAGTGATTTGGGAAGTGGTGCTATCAGATTGTCAATAAATTATTTTTTTATATTTTGAACATCTCTGGTCTGAAGTACTGGTAACTCCTTTATCCTGTGCACTCCTTCATGCACAGGTACCCTTTTTTTGAGTCATGACGTGCCATCTGGCTTCTTGTTTTTTAGGAAGCCTTCCTGCCTACCACCAAGTGGAGTTTGCTTCCTAGCCAATCAGGAAGCTTGACGGCACCTCATGACCCGCCTCCCGGCTTCCTGATTGACTAGGATGCCAGCTTCACATGTTTCTTGAGGAATCAGCGTGGCCTCCTCACCAATCTGGAAACCGGTAGGCGGGTCATCATGTGCCGCCCGGCTTCCTGATTGGTTGGGAAGCCAGGCTGCCTAGCAACATGTGAAGCCAGCTTCCTAGCCAATCAGGAAGCGAGGAGGCGGGTCATAACCCACTGCCCGGCTTCCTGATTGTAAAGGAAGCCAGCTCCATGCTCCCTCGGTACTGCTGGTCAGAAGGAGATCTCCCTCTGACCAGAAGTTCTGGTATCGGAGGTAAGCATCGGAACATTTGGGCAAGTACAAGCACTCACCCAAATAGTCAGTATCGGCACCAATACTGGTATCGGCACATCCCTAATTATGATAATATTGTATCCCAATTTGACCATGTTTGGATGCCGAATAGTCACAAAAGACTAAACAAAGGAAATAGTTCATTAAAAAATTAATCAAACGTTTGTTACATGAAGTTAATGCAAAGAAAGAAAAAGCAAAGCGAATCAATATGGTTAAAAACACATGCCCATTGCATATGATCGTTTAGGTTCCAACCCCTACAATTCCTTTCAATTATATTTTTTGAACATATTAACAGTTTAGAAATGTCATTGCTTAGTTGCATCTAGGTTTTTGCCTGTAAAAATTATCAGTAAACGTGTGGATGTGGAAAGATATCATTTTGAACCATTGTGTGTAATGGCTCGTATGTTTTCAAAAACACACAGAAGGGGATGTACAATGAGGCTGCTTTAATTTTCTAGCTATGGGTCTGGACCCTAGAAAGTTTGAGTTTCCTGCAGAATCAACTAGTCCCCTGAGCACTGGCCCTGATATTATGTTTTATTGGGGCCCCTTTCCCTTGCAGGGTCCTATGGAGTCACCTTTGCGTGTGCTAGTAAGCTGTGTGTGTCTCCACAAACACACAGACAAGATACTTCCCTCTTCCATTCCTCTCCTCCCTTATCCAAGCTAGTAGATGAACTAAAAGTGCAGTCTCTTGTGACCTTGTACTGGACAGGAAGTTCAGGGAAGCTGAGTTGAGAGAGCTGGAGCCAGCTGTTCAGTAACATGATGACTGTAGGTTTTTCGCCAGGGAAATAAATACTTTGCTGAGCAATGTATATTTGTTTGATCTGGATTCATTAAATAAAAACAAAGCTTGAGAATGCAATACTACTTTAAGACTGTGCACATTTTATAAATGTCCCCCAATGTCAATAACATACGTTGACATCTCTTTAGCATCCCTGCCATAAAAAAAAAGTTCTGAGGATTGGAGCAATAACTTTGTTTTGTATTCTTCTGTAACACTGCAACAACTTATTGCTTTTTAAATGACTTGAACTGAGTCACAGGAAAACAGCCAATTCTGATTCCCAGCTGCCTATACAGAGTAAGAACACAGTTAATCAGAAGAAAAACAATTTTAACAACGTTTAGTCACCAGCTATAAATGGCTTCATTTCTCTAACAATGGGATCTAGCCGAACATTAGTACTGATAATCTCATAGTGTTTCAAATTAGTGGCAATAAGCTCTCGGATTTGAACCGCCATTGCGTGCTTGAAAAACCGTTGCAATCAGTTAAAATTGACGTAGCATCACATATCCTGTAATTTATAAGATCTAGCCGAACATTAGTACTGATAATCTCATAGTGTAGGTTTCAAATTAGTGGCAATAAGCTCTCGGATTTGAACCACCATTGCGTGCTTGAAAAACCGTTGCAATCAGTTAAAATTGACGTAGCATCACATATCCTGTAATTTATCATTTTATGTGCATGTGTGCTATCAAATATGTAAATGGAACAAAGGTATTAGATACCTCAGACGGAAATCACAGTACACCCCATAGCAGTGCCCTTTTCATCCTTTCTCTTTCCTGGAAAGAGAGACTGGATTAGAGCTTGCACAATTATGTAAATCTATCAACTCGGCTAGAGCTCAAAGACTGTTTTAATAATTAAAAGAGGAGCTATTATAAATAAAATTAAACTGTGTCTGTATATTGTGAAATATCATACCTGTACAAAAACAGACTTGTAAAGTTACTGAAAGATCCGCTTTTAAGGGTTATAAATTTAAAGGGTTATTTGTTCAAGAGTAACTGTATCCAAGCCAATGAATCAGCATGTCAACCAGGCAACAATCAGTTCCAGAAGCAGGGATGAGCAGTACAGCCTACAGTATTTCTTTCAGTACACGTTTGCTCCATTTAAGCTTTTTTCTGCTTTGGTAAAAGGTTTTGTGAATCCAACCCTTGCTAAGTATATAAGTAACCAGTTTTAGCTTAGGGTGATTCTGCCTGTGTTTTCAGTTCTAGCCTGCATTACCTGCTCTACCTCTCTACACACTTGAAATTACAATCAGGATGGTAATCAACTCAATGAACATCCTCTGCTTTCACAATCTGCTGGGCTGCTCTGCACAGTGGAATGTGACAAAGCTCCTTTTATATCTCTTACTCCTCTCCCCACCACATACCTGTTCTCCAGCTCATGATAGATCTTCAGCTCTCCTTGCACACCTTTGCTAATTTTCCATTTGCCCTTGACCATGTGCAGTCTGTTCCTCACTTGACATCCTTACTATAGGCTCTGATGAATCCCAAACTGAGTGGGGAGAATAGAGAAGTCAGTGACATGATGAATCCTAATTAAACATTCTATGCTTCAAGCACAGCAGGATGTCATAAATTAGACCAGACTGTCTTAGCGGTTATTGTAAACCTGTCCTGAAACAGTCTGTAACAAATACACATCAATGAGCCTGATTTTTGACCTGAGATTGACAAAGTATCTAGTATCGGTATCGGTGGCGATTCCGAGTATTTGGACGAGTACTCGACCGAATGCTCCTGATGCCTATCACGAACTTCCAGTATCAGGAAGCCGGGCAGTATCGGTGCATCCCTAGCAAAAACCAAACTCTATACATGATCCGTAATTCCCGCTACTGTGAGTAAAGTGGTTACACTAATGTATAAGAAAATAACAATCTGTTAGACACCAAACACACCTATGTTACAAGGTGCAGAAGGCGGATGGGGTACATTAAATCCCCTACGGAGACTCTGATATATCAGGTTGGAATACTCGTTATTTAAAATGCATTCTGCACAAAACCAAGGACCAGGTGTACCTTTCCCCTTTAATCCCATTTATTTACTATTTATTATTTACTGTTGTTTATTGTCTGTTTCTTGTTATATGTTTACTCTAAACATTTTCTTGCACTGTTTTTCTTGTCTTTTAAAGTGGTAAACTCAATCTCTAAATGCTCTAAATCAGACATTGAGAAATTCTTGCCTCTTTGAGTGAATTCTAACACACTGTCAAATTCCTGTCTGGGCATGGTAGTGGGTATTATGGACATTTCTTAATGGTCAGAATTGCTACAGAAGATACTGTAAATGGTGCATGCTTCCGTTAAAACTCATGGCAACGTTTACTGCAGAGTTAACTTGCCCCAGGTACATCCACTCTCCAGTCCTGTCTGCTGGTGCTTAGATTGTTGTTTTGCGAGCTGGGAAATCTCTGCAGAGGGTGAGGTTGAGAGTGTAATATCATCACAGTTCCCCTTGACTATACCTCCATGTATTAACCTGGAAATCTATAAAAGGAATGTTGCTGTATGTGAAAATATGGTTAAGCGCTATTATTTTTTCAATGAGCTTTCTCAATTTGGTACTTATCTTTTTAAAGACCAGTATTTCAAGGCAAAATGTATCACAAAATCTATTCAGGCCAGAAAGTAAAACGTGTCAAATAAAATAGTGTTGTTACGGAAACCAGTGTTCCAGAATTTAGGTGTTTTTCAACCTCAGAAGCTGCCATAATTGTCAACTGGATAACAATAGTGGACATCACAGTAGAGTTCTGAGATTCTATAGCTCCTAGTATGCCTGTATAAAATACAGCAGCTGCTCCAGTGGTCAGTTAGAGGTTAAGCCCCTATCATGTCATATCAAGAAGGCTGTCTAAAACTGGACCATGGCTGGAGCACTTACACTGTGGGGCATTTTATGTATTCTTTACATTAATTTATATTTGTATATATTACAGAGAACCTATCACGTACCTAGTTGCAGGCCAAGATGACAAAATGGCTCCCCTTACACCTCTGGTCCAGACACCCCCTGGAACGCAGCATGTGAGAGTGCACATGAGGGACAGGAGTCCAGTTTTTAGACGTTTACTTCTGGGCACAGGCTTGACAGTACAGTGCTTATACAGACCAACAGTAAGGGTCCCTGGGAAAAGCAGATTGGAAGTCAGCTGGACAGAACCCTGGAACACATGCAGTCTGGAAGTGTGGTCTGGATAGGCGGGGGTCTGTAGCAAAGGAGACAGATAGCAAGCAGAGTAGTGGTCAGGACAGGCCAGGTCACACAAGAAGATCAGCAGAGAAGAACCATAGTCAAGAACTAGCTGAGATCACATTGGGAACGAGGAGATACAAGTCATGATCAAAAACTAGTTGAGGTCAATAACAAGGGGGAAGAGCAGAGACAAGTCCAAGAGCAGGCATCAGTAAAGCAGATCAGCGACAGGTTCAGGATTCAAGTCACAGGTTAGCAGCTGAAGACTCAGTACTTTGCATTTAACAAAAAAACTCTAAATTCTAGTAATTTTCCATAGCAGGAATGTAGCTGCGTTTTAAGTAGTTTCAGGCAGCAACCAACTTTCCCTGAGCAGACAGGTCAATGGTTGAATGAATGCATGTCTAAATCCTGACTCCTTGTATGAGACCAAATATTGTACAGTCACAATGCACACAACCATTACTGCCACCTTCCTCATAATCTCCACATGTAAATATTGCCTCTACCTACACCTCACTGGTGTCTCCTAAGCCTAATTTTCTCCTTTATGTTGAGAAGGAAAGGTGTTCATATTTGTACTGCATCAGTCTTTCTCTCTGGGCATGCTTTATGTTATAGATCTTGGCAACAGTGCCACCTATGGGATCATATAAGGATCTACTTTTCTATCATTGCCTTGCTTTGTGAGATTATGAAATAACTTTTAAACAATTAATCCTTGCAGTGGGACTACCCCTGGACGGCAAGGGTTAAGTGCTCAATTATTTAGGTTGCGAAAATAAAGAAGAAATACCCGCCCGATTCTCAGTCCCGCACAGCTGCTAGACTGGTCCCGCAGTCTCTATTTTCCCAGGCTCCAGCGGTCTAAGAACCCATGAGTCATCATGTCTAATACAGGTTTATTTGCCTCTAGTATCAGACATTTTCTTCCTCTTATAGTCTATTCAAATAGTTCCTTCTCTGCCTTCCAGATAGATGTTTTTGCACTTAATGTTCTTAATAAAATCGCTGGAAAAAATACAGATCTAGGTATTCAACTTTCATACACTTCAACCAGAACTAGAATGCCTACAGCTCCCTCCACCCAACAGGGTTGAGCCAAATCACATACTGCACAAATCATGCCCTAGTCCAACATGGAATCCATCTAAAAAAATGTGAAAACACTGAAAGGGTCAGCCAGGGCTTCTAATCAATAATAATGTCTTCTTTTGCTTATTAGCCACTTGAGTACTAGCCTGTATATAGCCTTTTCTTTCCAGGCCATTGTTCAATTTTCAGTGATTTAATAGTTTGACTGACAATTACACGGTCATGCAACACTACCAGTGCATTTCAGCAGTGCATTTAGACAGATATAACTATCTTTTGGTGGAAGTTAATAACCACTGGGTTTTTTTTTACTATATAAGGAAGAAAATGACCAAAAAATGTAAAACCTTTCCCTTTCTATTATAAAAATAAAATTGCCAGGATAGAAAAAACACCCTTTTTTGGAAAATAGAAACCCCAATGTCATCTCATTTTTTGTTGTCAGGGCACCAGGTACAGAGCCACTCTGATTGGCTGTTAGCATTTGCACATTTACAGAGTGCTATTTTTAAACGGCGCTCCAGAAATACATGACCACCTACCCCGCCATTTTTTTTTACAGTGGCGTGACAGTAGGATGGTTATTGGTATTATAATTAATATTATTGTTAGAATTCAATATATTTACATGTGGATGTTAGCTTAAATGAATATGCATCCTGATATTTCTAAGTATTATGCTTCTGCTATATTGAGTAAATAATGGAATCTCATAATACTGGCACACTATAAATTAATTCTACTGGGAGGAAGCTTCCACAAACATTGATACTTTTATTATTCTTGTTGTTAATTACCTGAACAAGAAGCTGACTTGAAATGCATTCTATAACTTTTAATGTTTGTAATAAAATAAGCATCTAACTAATGGTATGGCTGCCGGAAGATTCGCCTTTTACTAACATCTACAGACCAACTATTAAGAATTGATGAATATTGACTATTTAGAGCTTTCAGAGTCTGCACTGGCTGTGTCTATGCACTATTGCTATAGCTATAAAGTGTAACTCAGGTTAGGTGAGCATTTTCTTTGCGTGATTACAGCCATGCAGCATTACAGTAGAGTACACTCAAATGAGCTCTCTTTGCTTGCTTTGCTTTAGATTTTATTTATCACGGACTACTGGTAAGGTCCGTGCTCCTAAGTTCCTGGCTCTGCACACTTGCTATGTGGCCATTATGATTGGCTTACACTCTCCCTGTTGAATTTTTTGTATTTGTTTTACAATATGGAGAATGCAACAAGAGGTCCTATAACATTGAAAGTGGCAGGAACATGCAAAACTGCTAAGCTAAACTGGAACAGATTTTGGAACCGTGACAAGGATAGCTTTCTATTGGACTATACACGACTAGGAGGCTTGTTACCAGTTGTGCATGCTAGGAGAGGGTATAAATGTTCAGGAGTGACTTTGGGATGTAGTGGATTGTCTGATCCTCCTAGGCCGGCTGCCTATGGAGGAGAACATGTGCTTGAACTGAGGCCTGGGACTTAGTCTAAGTGAGCATAGGTTTGGAATGGAGATGCCCTGAAGGAACTTCATTATGCACAAGGAGCCTGAGAAGTTGGTACTTTATATCATAGTTACAACAGCTAATACTTTACAGCCAGAAGCTAATTTCACAAAATGCTAGATTCTCTATCTCTGATGACCAGAAGTATTATGCTGCTTGGCTCCATCTAGTCGCAGAAATGCATGTGGGCCACCTTCGCTCAGCTATATACTAGACAAAATGTTTGTACGTCAGGCGGCCCTTAGTGTTAACAGCCATGTGCGTCTTAGGTTTGCTGTTAGGACCCAAATAATAATAATGTACTGCTGCCAAACATGGTTTGGCCTACTTGCCGTATGATTTCCCTGAGGCCTGTTCAACACATTGGAATGCATTTCTGCCCCACCAAAATCAGGCAACTACACTGCTTGTCCAAAATAAAATCACCACCTGGATATAGCTAAGAAAATAGGTTAGAGCCTTCCATTGCATAATAGGTCTTAAATTAGGTCAGTTGTCTACCTGGATATACTGAATGACCAGGTTTTTCCATCAATAGATTTTTTCTTCCCTGATGCTACATTGGGCATATTCCAAGATGACAATTCCAGGATACATTGGGCTCAAATTGTGAAAGAGTGGTTCAGGAAGCATGAGACATCATTATCACACATGGATTGCCCACCACAGAGTCCAGACCTTAACCCCATTGAGAATCTTTGGTATGTGCTGGAGTAGACTTTACACAGAGGTCTGACTCTTCTATCATCACTACAAGATCTTGGTGACAAATTAATGCAACTCTGGATGGAAATACATGTTGTGACAATGCATAAGCTTACCAAAACAATGCCACTCCGAATGCGTGCCATAATCAAAGCTAAAGGCTGTCCAACAAAATATTATAGTGTGACTTTTTTTTGGACAGGCAGTGTATATCATGCATAAGTCTGCATCCCAGCTACAACCACAGATGCTTTTGATTCTCTAAGGGTCTTGTAACTCTTAGCTGAAAGGTGGCCAGCACTGATAGTCTCTGAAGTGGTTGTGTTTTAGAAGGTATACCTGTTTACATTCACATGATGTGTGCATGTATATTGTATTTGTATACATATTTAGGTAGTTAGGCATTTAGTTAGATTGAAATGTATTTTTATACATTGGAAAACTGGATGTTTTCATAACCAGTTATAGTACAGTACAAATCAGCCCCCTAGTGGAATGAGTGAGTTACAGCTATATACTGTCATTCTCCCATGGTCATATTACTGGGTGTTTAAGAAAAGCTTTGCATTAGCCTACGGCAGTCTCAAATGGACATATAAGAGTCCTCACTGTATAGGAGGTCTTCATGCACTCTCAGCTCATCTGTTCTATATTTAAATATGTTCTATATGTTCTATATTTATATATAAATTTACAAAAACAAAAAGACAAAGTTTGACCCAGTGTTTAAGTCAACAATACAAATGTGATTGCTCCAATAAGACCTCATTAGGCAGTAGCAGAGAACAAATATAATGTCTGATACTGAGATCTGGATTCCCTTTGTGTTTGCTTTTGTTGGGACTGGCATGTAAATTGGCAAGTAATTGAATAAGCAACAGTGAGGGTATGTGGGATAGTAGAGTACACAAATAACACTAAAGCTTGCTGTGAGACACACATTTGATCTTTTTATAGGAATCATTTTTAGAAGTTAGATTGTTGATCTTGTATTTTATGAAGTGCCAGAGATAATTTCAAACACTTTGTTAAGTCAGAGCTATGAACTGGTATGACCCATTTGAAAGTTATTTTCACTGCTGTGTTATATGGCACTGGATCAGACACAGGACTGACTAAAAGACACAGCGACATCTGTGATAACATATGCACAGTATGCTACCAGTCAGATATATCAGTGTAGAACAGCAGATGTGAATCAAGACAAATGTATTATTCCACACATAACAACATATCATACACTGTGAATGAGTGAGACATTCTGCGCTAACACAAAATAGTTGGACAGACTGTGTTATATATCTATGGGGGCAACCAATGGCACTGGAGTCTGGAGATGAAGAGATGAAAATAGGTCTACTTAAGAGAGAGTAGTGTACAGGACTTTTTCCTACAAAATAACTTAGAGTGACACTAAACTCAGCAGTTACATCTTAAAAATGCATTCAAGTACCTTAACCATCAACAAAAATGTATCTTATTTGTGCATCACTCATCTGTAGATCCTCAAATCCTCTCTGAATTCATGATGACACGACATGTCCTTCCTTCCGGAGGGTGGCTATGTTTGTTCCTCATAGTCCCTGTGTGTGTTGTAAAGTAGTCACCGCTCCAAGCTTGCTCCCATGATGGAAAACAATCTTATGTTAAAGTGACATTAACCCTTTCGCTGCCAAGGACGTACGGCATACGGAGCTACAAAAGTGCTTCTGGCTGGCCAGCTCAGTATGCCGTATGGACCTGGCATTTACAGTTCTACTATAAGCTCATGGTCGCTTTAGCGAGGTGCCTGTGTCACAGGGGATCAGAGGGAGATCGGTACACGAGCTCCCTCCGGTCCCCTCTCCTCTGAAAGAATGCGGAAGTGTTGTATAATACATCACTTCCGCATTCTTGTGTCACTCTCCAGCTTCAGAAGCTGCAAAGAAGCTGATGGAGCAGATCTGTGCTTCATCAGCTTCTTTTGGGGGGTCCTAGGTGACATTAGGGGTCTTGGAGACCCCTGATGTCTCCATAAAGAGGACCTGTCACATATTTTGCTATCACATAGGGGGGTTTTATTAGCCCCCGTATGTGATAGCAATAAAGTTTAGTGAAGTCCACCTCCCTCTCATAGTGCTTGCTGTACAGCTGACATGCTGCACAATCGATACGCCACTTGGCAGAACAAGGTTCGGTTTTCTGCCTCGTGGATTGGATGCTAACACTGGCCACTCCCTCCAGGCGAGCCCACGTATAGCCCTCTTATGATTGGTCCAGCGCCATGACGGGCTATCCGTCAGTCACAGGACAGGGCTCAATGTCTTTAGTCACGGAGGACTCGTTACACAAACCCTGTAACAGCTGCGGTTTAAACCGACAGGGCTCCCGCACACTTGCCGATTGGCCAGTCACCTCTTTATCTAGCACATGGGACGGAGGAGGTCTGTATCTGATGAAGGGGGCGTGACCCCGGAAACGCGTCATCATACAGCACACAGTCTCCTGCTGACACATAGACACGGCTGTGCAGCTTTCATAGACTTCACCTTGGGTCCATGGACTTAACTTATATACTTTTTATACTTCTATCATGAATTTTGTGAGTATGTTTTATATTTTTCTTCTATTCTGATCTTAATAAATTTGTCTGCACCAGGAAAGGCGCCCCTTGTTTGTGTTTTTTCCCTAGATTTACAGTCTCCCCGGCTGATTTGGGGCAGCATCCTACAGACACACATTTTGTAAACGTGTTTTTAAACGTGTTTTTTATTTTACTCATTCACCAATTTTTTATTCAATCATCAATTTCCAAACAGACTTTGATTCTAATTTTATTCATGTGTACATTGGTTTGCACTGGTTGAGCAGTCCTCTCTGGCGCTTTTTTGTTTTTTTCTGTACTTTTGGGACATCACTGAGACACAGTGCTTGGTGTATGAGGCTTGAACAGTGTTAGCTGGAGGAGCGCCTGCACATATCTCTACAATAATGCATAATAGACATGTGCGATTCGTACAAAGTTTTATTCGGACATTCAAACTCATCCAAATTTCCAAATCCCAATCCATCCGAATTTCTGTTTCCGAATTTCAGATCCCATCCGAACTTCGTTCAAGAATTACACTGAATCGGACTGTGACTTTTCTGGCCAATCACATGTGTTTTTTGGTTTAATGCATCCGAATGGGTCTGAATACGAATTTTCATTACGGCAACATGGGAGCTATATGTATATATATACAGGGCTTGAAAAATTTGATGGTGTCTCACCAGTCATTTAAAAATGTCACCAGTCAGCATGACCGGACTATAGCCTTGCAATTTATGTTAACATTTTTTGGGGACAGATAGAGCTTTCTTTTGGAGGTATATAATCACCACGGGGGGGTGTTATTTTTTTTTTACTATACAGTATAATGAAAAAAGTACCATAAATGTAAGAAAAAAAAAAAGTTTCCCTACATTATGTTACAAAACATTTATTCTTACCCATATTTTTAGTAAAACATAAAAGTCGGGGTCACGTTGGTTAGACACCAAACAAGTCAAGCCTTAAAATTGCGTGCGCCCGCAAAATCGCAAAAAACATCCATAGGCGACGATTAAAACGCTATTACTGCTCATCAGTTTAGTGTTATTAGTGATTAATGGCTCTAAAATTATTGCTCTCACTCCGACGTTTGCGGCGATATGTAACATGTGCGGCGCAATCGTCGGTTTCGCGCGTATGCGCACCCGACTCGTATCTGCGTGTGTATGTGGTGGGCAGGGACTTTAAAACATTTTTTTTTATTTTATTTATTTTATGCTTTATTTTTTTATGATTCTTTCATTTTTGTATTACTTTTTTTTTTCTTTACACACAACTTTATTGCTATTACATGGGGGACTAAGAAGCCCCCTATGTGATAGCCAATTTACATGACAGGTCCTCTTTATGGAGACATCAGGCGTCTCCAAGACCCCTAATGTCACCTAGGGACCCCAAGAGAGGCTGATGAAGCAGAGATCAGCTTCATCAGCTTCTGTATCTGGAGAGGGACACTGAATGCAGGAAGTGATGTAATATACATCACTTCCTGCATTCGGGGACTGAGAGGAGATCAAAAGGAGTTTGTATACTGAACTCCCTTTGATCTCCCGTCACAGAGCCGTGCCGGTCCCGGCCGCATTGGGCACATCGGATCTCAGCCCCGGCAACGGCAGTGACAGCTGCTAATACAAGCGATCGAGCCGTGTAATTACAGCAGACAAGTGGATTTTTCAAGCCCTGTATATATATATAATTAAAGTTGTTGGGAAGGGTTCAAGACTCCACCTGGGAGACAGGAAAGCTCCACCCAGGAGACAGAGTGGAGTCCAGTGCAGCAGGGTGCTGTGGATTGGGAAGAACCCCCAGCGTGCAGGTTAGCACATGACTGAGGCTGTCTGGAGGAACATACAGTGGCATGAGGTCTAAGGCCAGAGCAGCGGTGCTGCCAATGCAAAGCCAGGAGGCTGGATGGGCAGGTGCTGCCATGAGATGCTAAAGAACCCCTGCGGGGGACTGAATCGGACTGTGACTTTTCTGGCCAATCACATGTGTTTTTTGGTTTAATGCATCCGAATGGGTCTGAATACGAATTTTCATTACGGCAACATGGGAGCTATATGTATATATATACAGGGCTTGAAAAATTTGATGGTGTCTCACCAGTCATTTAAAAATGTCACCAGTCAGCATGACTGGACTATAGCCTTGCAATTTATGTTAACATTTTTTGGGGACAGATAGAGCTTTCTTTTGGAGGTATATAATCACCACGGGGGGGTGTTATTTTTTTTTTACTATACAGTATAATGAAAAAAGTACCATAAATGTAAGAAAAAAAAAAAGTTTCCCTACATTATGTTACAAAACATTTATTCTTACCCATATTTTTAGTAAAACATAAAAGTCGGGGTCACGTTGGTTAGACACCAAACAAGTCAAGCCTTAAAATTGCGTGCGCCCGCAAAATCGCAAAAAACATCCATAGGCGACGATTAAAACGCTATTACTGCTCATCAGTTTAGTGTTATTAGTGATTAATGGCTCTAAAATTATTGCTCTCACTCCGACGTTTGCGGCGATATGTAACATGTGCGGCGCAATCGTCGGTTTCGCGCGTATGCGCACCCGACTCGTATCTGCGTGTGTATGTGGTGGGCAGGGACTTTAAAACATTTTTTTTTATTTTATTTATTTTATGCTTTATTTTTTTATGATTCTTTCATTTTTGTATTACTTTTTTTTTTCTTTACACACAACTTTATTGCTATTACATGGGGGACTAAGAAGCCCCCTATGTGATAGCCAATTTACATGACAGGTCCTCTTTATGGAGACATCAGGCGTCTCCAAGACCCCTAATGTCACCTAGGGACCCCAAGAGAGGCTGATGAAGCAGAGATCAGCCTCATCAGCTTCTGTATATGGGGACTGAATGCAGGAAGTGATGTAATATACATCACTTCCTGCATTCGGGGACTGAGAGGAGATCAAAAGGAGTTTGTATACTGAACTCCCTTTGATCTCCCGTCACAGAGCCGTGCCGGTCCCGGCCGCATTGGGCACATCGGATCTCAGCCCCGGCAACGGCAGTGACAGCTGCTAATACAAGCGATCGAGCCGTGTAATTACAGCAGACAAGTGGATTTTTCAAGCCCTGTATATATATATAATTAAAGTTGTTGGGAAGGGTTCAAGACTCCACCTGGGAGACAGGAAAGCTCCACCCAGGAGACAGAGTGGAGTCCAGTGCAGCAGGGTGCTGTGGATTGGGAAGAACCCCCAGCGTGCAGGTTAGCACATGACTGAGGCTGTCTGGAGGAACAGACAGTGGCATGAGGTCTAAGGCCAGAGCAGCGGTGCTGCCAATGCAAAGCCAGGAGGCTGGATGGGCAGGTGCTGCCATGAGATGGTAAAGAACCCCTGCGGGGGTAATTGTTCCGTTTTGTGGACTTTCATTTAATAAAAGTGGGCAAGGAAGCCCTTGAATGAAGATTACAGCGAGTGGATGCATCCTTTATGCGCTACTATTTGGCGCTAATCCCCTGGCTATCTCATCTTGCTCTCTCCCCTGGCTGTCTCTCCTCGCTCTCTCCTGGCTGTCTCTCCTCGCTCTCTCTCCTGGTTGTCTCTCCTCTCTCTTCCTTGGCTGTCTCTCCTCGCTCTCTCCTGGCTGTCCTCGCTCTTTCTCTCCCCTGGCTATGCCTCCTCACTCTCTCCCCTCGCTGTCTCTCCTCGCTCTCTCCTGGCTGTCTCTCATCTCCTCGCTCTCTCCTTGCTGTCTCTCCTCGCTCTTTCTCTCTCCTGGCTATTCCTCCTCACTCTCTCCCCTGGCTGTCTCTCCTCACTCTCTCTCCTGGCTGTCCCTCCTCACTCTCTCCCCT
>NW_017306473.1:1327050-1329833 GCF_000935625.1 Nanorana parkeri
AATTAAAGTTGTTGGGAAGGGTTCAAGACTCCACCTGGGAGACAGGAAAGCTCCACCCAGGAGACAGAGTGGAGTCCAGTGCAGCAGGGTGCTGTGGATTGGGAAGAACCCCCAGCGTGCAGGTTAGCACATGACTGAGGCTGTCTGGAGGAACAGACAGTGGCATGAGGTCTAAGGCCAGAGCAGCGGTGCTGCCAATGCAAAGCCAGGAGGCTGGATGGGCAGGTGCTGCCATGAGATGCTAAAGAACCCCTGCGGGGGTAATTGTTCCGTTTTGTGGACTTTCATTTAATAAAAGTGGGCAAGGAAGCCCTTGAATGAAGATTACAGCGAGTGGATGCATCCTTTATGCGCTACTATTTGGCGCTAATCCCCTGGCTATCTCATCTTGCTCTCTCCCCTGGCTGTCTCTCCTCGCTCTCTCCTGGCTGTCTCTCCTCGCTCTCTCTCCTGGTTGTCTCTCCTCTCTCTTCCTTGGCTGTCTCTCCTCGCTCTCTCCTGGCTGTCCTCGCTCTTTCTCTCCCCTGGCTATGCCTCCTCACTCTCTCCCCTCGCTGTCTCTCCTCGCTCTCTCCTGGCTGTCTCTCCTCGCTCTTTCTCTCTCCTGGCTATGCCTCCTCACTCTCTCCCCTGGCTGTCTCTCCTCACTCTCTCTCCTGGCTGTCCCTCCTCACTCTCTCCCCTGGCTGCCTCTCCTCACTCTCTCCCCTGGCTGTCTCTCCTCACTCTCTCCCCTGCCTCTCTCTCCCCACACTCTCTCCCCTGGCTGTCTCTCCTCACTCTCTCTCCTGGCTTTCTCTCCTCACTCTCTCCCCTGGCTGTCTCTCCTCACTCTCTCCCCTGGGTGTGTCTCCTCACTCTCTCCCCTGGCTGTCTCTCCTCACTCTCTCTCTTGGCTGTCTCTCCCCACGCTCTCCTGTATATTCTCCAAAAAAAAGATTGCAGCGCTAGAGTGTTCAGGTTTCACCTAATGAGAAGCTGTCAGCCCAACCTATTCCTGGACGCACAATAGATGCCTCCAAGGAAAGTGATTTATTCCAAAGCACATGTAATCACATCTCATACGATTACATGCAGACTGCTACTTACAGATACAGCCACTGTCACCCGGTCATTAACTTGAACAGGTGACAGCGGTCGCGATCTAAATGGCAGGTTCGGGATGCCTGCTTCAGGAACCCAAAATCTCATAGTATGAATGAGGATTAAAAGTATTCAATTTCTCACATAAGAACAATATTTATCTAAAATACATAACTCAAGTTTGCTTGTTAGAATTTCGAAATACCGTAATATTCTGTGGAAAATACAGAAAAATCTGCGTCTAAGAGCGATGGAGAACAATGTCCGAATTCCCATTCTTATCATTTATAAATGCCTCCTGTGGAATAAATACCGGCAATGCATTCAGCAGAGGCGGCCGTATCCCCAGTCCTTAGCTGGGGCCGCTCCAGAATGAATGGACTCCGGCTATCTGATCTTCGGTGAGCTCTCCTGTATATTCTCCAAAAAAAAGATTGCAGCGCTAGAGTGTTCAGGTTTCACCTAATGAGAAGCTGTCAGCCCAACCTGTTCCTGGACGCACAATAGATGCCTCCAAGGAAAGTGATTTATTCCAAAGCACATGTAATCACATCTCATACGATTACATGCAGACTGCTACTTACAGATACAGCCACTGTCACCCGGTCATTAACTTGAACAGGTGACAGCGGTCGCGATCTAAATGGCAGGTTCGCGATTACTGCTGCAGGAACCCAAAATCCCATAGTATGAATGAGGATTAAAAGTATTTAATTTTTCACAGAAGAACAATATTTATCTAAAATATTTTGCTTGTTAGAATTTCGAAATACCGTAATATTCTGTGGAAAATACAGAAAAATCTGTGTCTAAGAGCGATGGAGAACAATGTCCGAATTCCCATTCTTATCATTTATAAATGCCTCCTGTGGAATAAATACCGGCAATGCATTCAGCAGGGGCGGCCGTATCCCCAGTCCTTAGCTGCGGCCGCTCCAGAATGAATGGACTCCGGCTATCTGATCTTCGGTGCGGTTTTTTTCCCCCCGCAGCATGATTGTAAGTTCTTTTATTATACGGCTTTCAGAATTTATTCAGAGAATTCTAAGACAAATAGAAATAGCCCCGGCATTATACCTCCGCTGGTCTCAGGCCTGCAGGAGAGGCAGCGGAGCCCGGGAATCAAGGTGGAGGGAGACCCTGTTCACCAGCCCCTGGAAGTGATCTGATGGCAGCTCAGCTGCTAGAATCGATTCCAGTGGAACGACAATAGTCGGCTTTACACAGCTAAACAAAGTCCTGGTGGCTATAGCACCAGGGGTCTGTTTACAGGGCTCCGAAGCCAGAGCCGTAAGGGATATGGTACTGGCAGGTAGGAGATTAAAGGTGAAGTATGGGGCTAAGTCTATTCCCCATAGTTCTCCTTAGGGTGACAGGAGGACACAAACTAGCGTCCTCCCGTCAACCTAGGCTCAGTATACCGCGAGCTGTAGCTCGCGGTATACTGAGACGCCACAGTATACCGCGAGCAGCTGCTCGCGGTATACTGAGACGCCGCAGCTGAAGCGGATCCCGACAATTGTGCTGGGATCCGCCCAGCTGCGTGACTGACAGCTGTCTCTGCCTATCTAAAGGCAGAGCCAGCTGTACCCGCCCCCTTCCCCGTCCGCTTCGCCAGTCAGCGCTGGCGGATCGGAGCGGGGAGGGGGGAATCCAGCCCCTCCCCTGTCACAGCAGAGAGCCGTGACAGGATCGAGAGG
>NW_017306473.1:1330651-1337066 GCF_000935625.1 Nanorana parkeri
CCAGCCCCCCCCCTGTCACGGCAGAGAGCCGTGACCGGATCGAGAGGTGAGCGAACACCGGTATGTGTTCGCTCACCTCCCGATCTACTGAGCCAACCTGTGACAGTCTCATTGTCACAGGTCGGCTAGAACTATGAGGTGAGTGGAAATCACTCACCTCATAGTTCTCCTTAAGGCCCCGTTCACATTGAGCGGTTCGCAAATCGCGCGATTGTCGCGCGATTTGCATTTTGCGCAATTTGTTGCACGATATCACGCAAATGCTTGCATTGAGCAAGCTTGAATCGCGGCTAAATCCGCTCCAAAAAGGGTCCTGCTGTAGCGACACACGACCCGCGACAGCAGGACCCACAACTGACTCTGTGGATTAGGTGAATATAACTTTGTTATTTTGACCCTCTGCAAAAACGAGCACTTAACCCTTGCAGTGCTGGAGTAGCCCCAATTACATTTTTTAACCGGAGTACTTCTTTAATTCTCCAACATCAACCAAAAACTGGGGGGAAAAAAACCTCTGGGTGATCTATGTTGATTGCAAGGATTCCAACAAACCCTGTTGCGGATTACTACCTCCAAAAGAACTGAAAAAAGGTTCGACTCTGCAACAAGGTTTGCTTCACCGTGTACTTTGTAGACTGATTCTTGATTGGGAGGATCATCCTCCATTATAACCACCTGGTAACATGTTAATGTTCTGATGAGGAAAGCTGCAGTGGTTAAGGGAGAACTATGAGGTGAGTGATTTCCACTCATCCTCATAGTTAGAACCGACCTGTGACAAAGAAGCTGTTGCAGGTCGGCTCTATCGATCTGGAAGTGAGCAGAAACATGCAGCCGATCCGCTCACTTCCCGATCGTCTCCCTGCAGGGATTCCCCCCTTCCCCGCTCCGATCCTCCAGCGCTGAGTTGAGGAACCGACATAGGAGGGGGCGGGCACAGCTGGCTCTGCCTCTAGATAGGCAGAGCCAGCTGTCACTCGCGCAGCTGGGTGGATCTCGACAGTAATGTTGGGATCCGTCCCGGCTGCAGCGGTCTCAGTATATAGTGAGCTATAGCCCGCAATATACTGAGCTTTGGGTCACGAGAGGACGCTAGTATATGTCCTCCTGTGACACTAAAGAGAACTATGGGGAAAAACACTTACCTCATAGTTCTCTCTTAAGTAGTTGTACATACAGACATTGCACATAGATCACTCAGTGTTGGAGAAATAAATCACCTGATCATTTCTTCCGTCTCCCAGGGATTCTTTTGACTCCAATATCACTTTAATATATGTCCTGTGTCTGAGAGCAGACACCTGAGAAGATCAATGAGCCAATCACACAAGCAGGAAATTACATTTCTCTCCCCCCCCAATGCCATATTGCATTGAATTTTTTTTTCTCATTTACAAAATTACAGGGACAGCAGATCGGAACAGAACGGAAATGTTTATTAACTTTCAACTGCAGAATGAGAACAGAAACTTTGGACGCCATTTTCACGTGTCGGGGATGATCCTCGCCGCTCAGACACAGCAGGAGTCTGGAAAAGAAATGCAACTTGTTAAACATGAAGAAAACCGCTAAGGACAAAGTGACTGTTATCATGGCGGTTAAAGGTGAAATAACAAAAATAGTTGTAGATGCAGGTGGGCGTTTTAAGACATCCCTCCCTGCCACCACCTGTGCGCTGCGATGCCCGCCACGCCCAAGTGGGGAAACTGTCAGAAATGTAAACAGCCAGCGATGGCTGTTTACATACAAGCGTCCTGGCGTCTTTAGAGACGCCCAATCACTTGTATTTTCTGTCCCCGATGTCGTTGGTCCTGAGATCCGCTTTGCCTGGTGAGGGCTGGGGTCGATACGGCGGCTCTGTCACCAGAGATCAAAGGGAGATCAGTACACGATCTCCCTACTATCTCCTCTCTGGTGTCAGAATGCAGGAAGTGATGTATATTACATCACTTCCGCATTCGGCTGTCATTCCTAGCTGCAAAAACCGGGGAGAAGCTGGTGAAGCAGATCTCTTCTGTGCTTACAATGGTCAACGCTAAGGCTCCATTCACATAAAGCGTTTGCATCTCCCATGCGGTTTTCCGTGCGTAAGAACGCACAGCACGCAAGCACTAAAGATTTTACAGCTGCACGGATCTACAAAAAGTGCTGCAAGCACTATTTTTCGCAGATCGCAGTGGACCGGAACGCAGGCACTAATGCGCTATGCGTTTGGGTGCCGGCGATCGCACCTCGGGCGGGGTTTGCGGCTGCGGTGCCATTGAGTTAAATGCACCGCCAAGCCCCCCTCGTGCCCCAAAACAACAGCCAGCTGGGTTGCGTTCCAGAGGCCGAACGCACTGGAAAGCACTCTTGATGCTGTGACAGGGCCCTGAATGGAGCCTAAGGGCCGGTTCACACCAGCTCCAGTACGTTCCTGCACGATTCGCTGCTGAAATGCACTGGAGTGCCGCGGGCAAAAAATAGTGCATGCAGCATTTGCACTGGACCGGAACTCAGGCATTGATGTGCCACGCGTTCTGGTGCGGCCATCGCACTGCGGGCGTGGGGGGGGCGTGGCAGCGGTGCCATTGACTTGAATGCACCACCACGCCCCCTTCCGCCACAGAATGCAGGGAGCCGGCGAGGATGCGCTCCAGTGCGTTCCAGCAGCGAATCGTGCGCAACACATTGGAGCTGGTGTGAACTGGCCCTCAAAAAGAAACTGTTGCCATAACTTCAACTTAAAAAGTTTTCACTTGTTTATCTGTTACTTAAAGGAGAACTATGAGGAGCGTGAAATCCACTGATCGCCATAATTAGAGCCGATTTGTGACACTGAAGCTGTCACAAGTCGACTCTATTGATCGGGAAGTCAGTGATCTATAATTCAATAAATCAAAAAAACTATAAAATTACATAAACAACATTTTACACAATGTAATACATTTATAATTTTTTGATTTATTGAATTATAGATCTTTATTAAGGCTCGGAAAAAGCATATCAGAAACGCGTCAAACATACTGTCATTCATGATCTGCTCAACATCAAGAACTTGGTTTAAACATGTATACGCTATTATATATGTCCCATACTTGTATAGTTGATATTAGGATTGGCTTTAGTGATTTTATACATGTCTTTTACATGTATTAATAAAAGACAAATCATTTTTTAATACAAGAATGTGTACAATTTTCAGGCACCTTAAGGCCTCGTTCATACCAGATGCAGTGCGTTCCGGCCCAATTCTGGCCAGAACGCACTGCCTCGCATTGCGGCCGGCTCTCTTTTTTAGTGGGGCAGGAGGAGGTGATTCCGGAGGGGGTGATTTTGGCCAGGAGGGGGTGATGGTGCTGGCTACAGCAATCTGCAGACAACGAGCACGCAAGAGACGTCGTTATTAGGTACACCCGATCTTGAGACTCCGCGACTCCAAGGGTCAATTTTGGAGTTTATATGAGGATTTGTGAGCTCACCCGGATAAATGTTTTTACTTTACTCGTATGTCTGTGGAAAGGTAATTGGCATTGGAGCAAGAATACACTTCTTTTTTTTTCAGTTAGCTGCAGTGCGGTGTGTTTCTAGCGCGTTTACGTTGCGTTTTTGACGCGTTTCTGCACGTTCCGGTGCATTCCAGACCAGAAAAAAGGTGACATGCAGTATTTTTTCTGCCCGGCACTGCGCTGGTGTGAACTGGAGCCCATAAAAACACATAGGGATACAGTGTGATGCCTTTTTAGTGCAGGAGCGAACTGTTCTGGTCTGGACAGAATCCGGACATCGCGTGAACAAGCCCTAAAAAAGGGTTTGGGTTTGGGTACTGCACTAGGGGACAGGAATCAAAGAGAAAAAAAAATACTTTTTTCAAGTAGCAGTGATTTTTTTACATCACTAAAAGGTTAAGAATAAAAATGAAAAATTCCTTCAAATATCGTGTCTGGGGGCTCCCCTTAACCTGCCTGTAAAGTGGCGGATCTGTACAATGTATACAACCAGGGGCGTAACTAGAAATCACAGGGCCCCATAGCAAAATTTTGTATGGGGCCCTGTGATTTCTACACCCCCTGAAGAGCCCACTTGAGATCCCACACAGCTCACCTGAGGGTGACCTGCAGAGCCCACCATAGAATCTCTATGGTGGGCTCTGCATGGTCACCCTCAGGTGGACTGGTCACACTCCTTACCTGTCCGCCTCTTCTTCCTCTGTCGCCGGCCACGCCTCCTGCTCCGTCACGGGCCCCACCTCCTTCTCTGTTGCTGACCCTGGGTCCCGCCTCCTCCTCCCCTGCCGGGTCCATCCTCCTCCACCGCCGCTGCTGGCTCTCATTGACTCAGCAGTGGCTGTGGAGAAGAACTGACAGTGATTGGAACAGCGGTGCGTTCTAAGCCATAGCGACCCAGGCGGCCTGCAGGGCATCAGGGGGGTATCCTGACTGGGCCCCCCTGTGCCCGGGCCCCATAGCGGCCTCCTGGGTCGCTATGGCGATTGTTACGCCACTGTATAGAACTCTGCTATAGATTCTCTCTTCTCACTCCTGCAACACATTACGTAGGGCTGCGGTGTAAGCAGCCTTATATAGTGTGCTGCTGCGACTTAGCTATGAGCCATGATTGGGCAAAGTCATCATGACTTTGCCCAATCATGGCTCTAACAGAGTACTGTGGTCAGGTGCAAGCCTTTACCCAATTAGAGCTTCAGAAGACACATTGCCTTGTGGGATGTTGCGCGGTCGAACAGGCGAACGCTTGAACAGGCAATGTTTGAGTCGAACTCATGTTCGACACGAACATACATCCCATCCCTAGTGGCCAGCCTTGGCGGTCTAGTTGTGCTGAAACTAAATGCCCCATCATGCCTCTGCCTCTGGGAGTCATGCCTGTAGCTGTCAGAGTCTTGAAATGCCTCATGGGGCTTGTAGTCCCACAACAGATGGAACACCAAAGTTGCCTCCCCCTGCAGAGGCGTAACTAGAAACTTCAGGGCCCTGGTGCAAGAAACCATGGAGGGCCCCCCACCGCCATGGGAAGGAGCTGAGGTGAGTTGGCATGCTGGAAGCTGAGGTGGTAACGGGGCCCTCTTCCTCCTGTCCGCGCCCTCTACCCCAAGTGGTGGAACTACTCGAGTCGCAGCTGCAACTTGGCCCTGGAGTTCCACCACTTGGGGGGGGCGTTAACCGCCAAGGTGCCAACATTGCCTCCTGGGACTACAGCTCCCTGCAGGCAGACGCTATGCAGCTCTTTCCATGGTGGTTAATATGGGGGTATGGGAAGTAGTATACAAAAGTAGTTTGCGTGGGAGGGAAGTATCAGTAGGGGGGTGGGAGTGGTCATGCACAGACAGGGAAGAAGAAAGAAGATGCAATGTTGAAGTAATAGTCATAAAAGGACATTTTGGATGGAGAAAAGGCAGAAGATCAGGAAGACCAGAGCAGTTCTCTGTACCGGGAGAATGCCGCCGCTGTCACAGAGAGAGGGGAGCTAGAAGAGGCGTCACGTGGTCGAGAGCTAGAAGAGGCGCAGCTGGTTGTCCTGGTAACAGGACGCTATACCTCTCCAGCATCGTCTGTCTCCTCTGCACAGCACAGTTCGTCCCGCCCACTAGCGCATGCGCGATGTGGGTATAGAGATCCTAAGACTCGCTGGCCTGACATGCAACTGGGCTCTCGTACATTGATGCACGACACCAAGTTGATCTCTAATCAACCGCCCACGCCAACGTCATAGTGTCATGAATGCTACAAGGGATCTGCGCGCCCTCTACTTTCTCTCTGGGCCCCGCCAACTGGCAGAATGCCAGGGCCCGGTCACGATTGCGAACGCTGCGAAGCTGGTAGTTCCGCCAGTATCCCCCTGGCTGATACTCTAAATGTCTGTACAACTGTTTAACCACTTCAAGACCAGGTGTTTAGACCCCCTTCCTGGCCAGGCCATTTTTCAGTATTCAGCGCTGCGATACTTTGACTGACGTTTATTCCGTCATGCAACGCTGTACTGAAATTAATTTTACACCATTTTTTGGGGACAGATAGAGCTTTATTTTGGTGGTATTTAATCACCACTGGGGGATTTTATTTTTTATTATAATTAGGAAAAATTACTGAAAATTTTGAAAAAAAAACGTTTTTTTTAACATTATGAAAGAAAACATTTATTATTACCCAGTTTTTTGGTCAAATATAAAAGATCGGGTCACGTCGATTAAATAGACAGCGCACATGTCAAGCTTTAAAATTGCGCGCACCGGCGACATCGCAGAAAACGACCGCAACCAAAATTAGCCATAGGCGACGCTTTAAACGTTTTTAACGCTCATCAGTTTAGTGTTATCAGTGATTGATGGCCCTAGACTTATTGCTCTCACTGCGACATTCGCGGCAATATGTAACATGTGCGGCGTAATGGGCGCAATCGTCTTTTTTGCACGTATGCG